>NC_048224.1:28534719-28834719 GCF_002007445.2 Ailuropoda melanoleuca
ATATAGTATATATAAAATATAATATATTAAATATTAAATATATAAATAATTTAAATACATATTTATATATGTATTTCATATATTATGTATATGTATAAAAGATTGGAAAGATGATGCATAATGTTGGTAGCATTTTCTCTAGGGGGTGTGAGGAAGAAGAATTTTCATTTTCTTTTTCCTTTTCTGTATTTTCCACAGTTTAAAAAAATATAATTTAAATCTTTAGGAAAATGTACTCGTAAGTACACATCTGTTCCTGTTTTTAAGTTGCTCCAAAGTTGAATATAATTGCTTACTTCAAGAATAGGGCTCATACAGATCCCTGGGTGTAAAATAAAGAAGTCACGGGGGTGAAAAGTCCCGCACGGGGAATATCGTCAACGGTGTTGTATGGTGACAGATGGTGACTACACTTACCGTGGAGAGCATTACAGAAAAAAGTAAAAGAATGGAGATCACAAACCTTTTCTCCAAGCTCTGCCCCTACAGGAAGCAATCCAGAGAGCCGCATATAAAGAGCAGATTAAGATAAGGAGTTCCCGGAGGAAGAAACACGGAGCATCCAACTCTTGGGAGGTGTAGACTAGGACACAGACCAGAACACTCTCATTGTGGTGGTAAACAGTTGGAAGGGGTAATGCAGGTTTCTCAACCTTTCCACCCTGTTACAGATTGAATTGTGTCTCCCCTAAATTCGTATGTTGAAGCCCTAACCGCCCCTCCCCCAGTACCTCGGAATGTGACTACGGTTGCGGATAGGGCCCTTAAAGAGGTAATTAAGGTAAAAGGAGGTTCCATGCCGACTGGTGTCTTTATAAGAAGAGAAGGTTAGGACACAGACACAGACAGGGGGAAGACTCTGTGAAGACACAGGGAGAAGACAGCCAGCTGTCTGCAAACAAAGGAGGCAGGCCTCAGCTGAAATCAGCCCTGTTGACTCCTTGATCTTGGATTTCTAGCCTCCAGAATTGTGAGGAAATAAATTTCTCTTGTTTAAACCACCCAATCTGTACTTTGCTTGGCAGCCCTAACAAACAAACACACGCCCCTAACAACAAAATGAGCTTCCTTGGAAACTCGTCCAAGACACAGCCCCAAGTGGCTTAGAGTGCCCAGGAAAACTCTCTGAAGACTTCTTTTATAAACAGAAACAAATACAAATTCATATCAGACACTTCTGTCTAAAATATTTACACTAATTTCCAAAAAGCAAAATAGTCACACCCTACCCCCAAGCACCTCCACTCTGAGGGACATGGGGAGGGCAGGGCATACAGTTCCCAGTGAGGGTGGTAGGTGTCAGGAAACCCGGCCACTGGAATTATTACAACCTTTCTGGGCTTTGGTTTCTTCATCTGTAATACAGGGATCATAATCCATCCCACTGAATGTTTGCGAAGACCAAGAGGCAATGATGGGAAATTTTCATGACGGTATTCCTAATTTGTAGTAATACCAACAGGCTCAGTTTTGCTCCAGAGGAAAAGAAAATAAAAAGGAAAAAAAAAAGATTTAAGTTTTCAGTTTAGGGAAATTTCCTTTGATCTAGATACATTAATTGCTGTGTATTCTAATAAATGGACTTCTGGTTATTACATCGCAATATAGTTAACATGCCTCCCCTCCCCTCCCGTCCCTTCCTTTTGGGAGAATATTGTTAACCCCAAGGCAAGACGTTGTCAGAAAGCGACGCCTTGTGGCGTTTGTGCTGTACTGCCCCTGGGTATATTGGGTGTTCTCAGTTTTGTCAATGGGCTTAAAAGAGGCACCAAGGAATAGCCCCCCATCAACAAAATCATGTATTTCTTTGTGTTCAGTATAAGGGTTTATTACATGCACTAATGAATATTATGCTTCGGGTTATTTGAAGTTGTATTCCTTGTCAAATTTTTTCCTCCTCTTACTATGGGATAATTTCTGTTCTCTTATTAAAGAAGGAGAACAGTCTTATAGAAAATATGTTTTTAAAATTTTAGGCTTTCTGGTCAGCAAAACATCATCATATCCTTAGATTTATTTTTGAGTAATATAATTTTCAATTGATAATGAACCCAAAGAATTCATGTTTATTTGGCACATATGATTTTCAGATACCTAATTTTTTAAGGGAATTAGGTTCATTTAAACCCACAAGTCATTTGCAGACAGGATTCTCAGGCGGTTTTCCTGTAACATATCAAGTTAGAGAAACAATGCTTAGTTTTGCATGCATACCTCATCATATAATATAATCTCAGAGGCCAAAATAGGCTCCCCACTCACCTGGCAGGGTCACTGCAATGAATGTCCACCCCATCGGTCAAAGTTGGCATGCCGGAACGTAATGGAGATTTGGCTCCACACGTCATCGTGTATTTGACAGCATTTAGCTATAAAATCTTGAAGGAACGAGGGGCACCTGGGTGGCTTGGTGGGTTGGGCATCTGCCTTCAGCTCAGGTCATGATCTCCGAGTCCTGGGTAAAAGCTCCGCCATGAGCCCTGCATCCTTCTGGGCTCCCTGCAGAGCAGGGAGTCTGCTTCTCCCTCTCCCTCTGCCCTGCCCCTCTGCTTGTGCGCTCTCTCTCTCTCAACTAAATAAATAAAATCTTAAAAAAAACAAGAATCTCGAAGGAATGACTAGACACTGTGGACATTGAAAGCTCTTCTATTTTATATTCCATTTCAAATTCTTTGAATTTCAATGTGAATCAAATTCTGCCAAAGGAACTTTGGTCCCAGGGAAATTTGCTTTTTAATTTATTTTATATTTTAAAGAATCAAATAACATGAGGAAATATTTTTAGTTTAATTTTCATAAATTTATAAGCCAGACAAAAAGAAAACAAGAGGTCTGTGTTTTATGTTCTTGGCAAGATGATAAACATCGTTTAATGGGTGGGTAGAAGAGACCCCATTGGGACATTAAGTATCAAATCTTGGTGGTACCTTCATCACTTCTTCTAGGGTCTCTGGAGTTAGAAGGTCTGAATTTGAATTCTGGTTCCATCATCACTAGATGTGTGACCTCAGACCAGTTACTTAACCTCTCTGTGCCTGAGTTTCTTCAATAACTGAGGATGATCGTTATACCTCTCCTATAGTGCTCTTACACAATTATGTGAGTTATACCACGTAAAGTGCTTACATACTGTCTGGCTATAGAAAGCATTTAAGAAGTGCTAGCTATTAATATCAGAAGGAATTCTGGGAATCACAGGTCCTTGGAGCTAGCAGGGACCTTCCAACACGTGTTTGATCCAGGTCATTGCCCAAACTCTCTTATTTTTATTTTAGGCTGGCAGACAAGAAGGTTTTTCTGTTTCTTGTTGGTTTTATTAACTAACAGGGGGCTCTGATCCTCCTAAACGGAAGTCAACTATATAGCAATGTTCCTTCAGTGAGGAATAATGTCCCTTTAATAATGGAAAATGACCATTGTCCTGAAGAGGTGGTGTGGCTTCACGACCCACCAGTTGAAGCATATCCCAGGGGTTGCCTTTCTTCTTCCCACTGGGCTACTGGGAGCCTACTAGCTCCAGGGCTGGGTGAAGATGGCCTTCGGGTGATTTCCTGTGCTGTTCACACACACTACACATCTTCAAGGAGCATGGGGAGAGAGGGAGAATTGAGATGGACATAGCTCTATGCCATTGTTTCAAATGACGGCTGAGAGCCATAGAATATTGCAAAGTCATCCACTCAGGTGCCTATAGAGAGAAGACAGGTAATGATATATATGAGTGAACTGGGCTAGGTATAAGGAAGAAAAACCCGCAGTGCAAGCAGAATGGTAAATAATCATTTGACATTTGGCCTTGATGTTGGGTAATAATAGGGCGTGGTGTGGCTATGGGGGGAACTAAAGAACAAAGGACCTATATAAAGGAATACCTCTAATCAGTTCTATTGTACTTTTCAAAAGAAACTAGAAATGTAGATTTTATGTAAATAATAATAATAGTAATGATGATGATGATAAAAACCACTCCGTAGGCAAGCATTATGCTAATGGAAGCGAACACATCTGATTCCCCCTTTGACAAGCATGTTGTCAGTCTGCAACCACTGAAATATGAGTCTTTGGGCTTCTCCATTCCAACCTTTCACCCAGTGGAGGAATTCCCTCTCCAACCTCCCCATTCGAACCCTTCTAGAGATGGGGTGGCCACTCTATACCATTATGGCTCCGCTGTTATGTTTGTGGAGCCAAACTGCCTCCCTGGAATTAATTGCAGTCGGTCCTCCTTTGTCACTTTGGAGAAACGAGGAGTAAGACAGCCCCTTATATGTGACGGCTTCCCGTAGAAGGTAATAGTTGTCACGCCAGGCCTTCCTACTGCTTCCAAATCTTCCTTTAACTGTGTCCCCATGACATGATTTCTAGGCTTGTCACTGCCCAGTTCCGCCTCCTCCAGAACCGCCCCTTAGAAGCTGCATGACCGGAACTGGAGGTATGATGGCAGGGAAATAAATGCAGACCCCTTGTAATTTTCATCTCCAAGATGCTAGGCAAACGGGGACATCTGTCCTGCTAAGTCATATTTTCCCCCTCTGACATACATTTTGAAGAGATCAGACAACAGGGAAAGGAAAGCTGTCACTTCTGCAAAGCCATGTGGACAAGTGGAAGGATTTTACTGGGGAAGGAGTTTCCTTGGAGATGACACATGGGATTCTTACTGATGCTGCGTTTGTGTTTAACCTGGGGCCTTGGGATGCTCTGAGCAAGGAGATACAGAGGCCTACTCTGGAAGCTCTCCTTCCTTTTCAGCCTGCCCACGGGCAGACCACTCCTTAGCCTCTCTGAAGATGACTGAACCCCCACCACCTTCTCAGTGTCCAGTCACCCCATGGGAAACCCAGGTCTCCTGCCAAGCCACACTGGGGGAATGCTCCTGGCCACCCCCGGAGCCCTCCTCTCCCAGCTGGGCCATCTCTTTCTGGCCCCTTTCTCCACACCTCAGCAGCATAAGCCCTGGGCATCAGGCACTCCAGTGGTTCTGACTTTTTTTCAGGTTCTGGTTTAGTTTTCAGCTAACGGATGTCGTCAGTCCCTTACGTGGTGGTGGGGATAGCGTATGTAGGAATACTTTGGGTGATGGCTACTGCTCCCTGGACTCCATCCTCTTGTTCCCTCTGGTTTTGACCCACAAAGCCACCCTGCCCCAGCTTCAGGCTGTCTGTACACGGTTGGGGAGAGTGAGGGTGGATGTTGCAGCTCTGTTTTGCAGAAATTACAAAATCACGACTTCCTGCGGGTCCTGCATTGAGAATACAGCCTCACCTCTCATGGTCCTTCGGACTCAGGGCAGAGGCTCTGAATCCAAATCCAGAGGCACTGGTAACATTCCAGTGGCTTTCCTACTATGGACTTCAAATTCACTCCCAAGTGGCCTTCTCCTCGGGTGGTGGGAAGAGGCTGGCCTGTCGGTGCTCTCCTCCCAGTTCTTTCCCACGCGGTGGAAACTGAGCTTTTAGGAGTGTGCACGAGACACTTTCCCTAGTTTTCAGAAATGGTCTAGGTAGAATTGTCACCTGGCTTTCCCCCATTGGGTGGGCCACTGTACCAAGAAACTAGAAGGGGGGTAGGAGTTAAATGTGTGGGCTTCTTTTTCTTTTAAGATTTTATTTATTTGACAGAGACACAGTGAGAGAGGGAACACAAGCAGGGGGAGTGGGAGAGGGAGAAGCAGGCTTCCTGCTGAGCAGGGAGCCCGATGTGGGGCTGGATCCCAGGATCCTGGGATCATGACCTGAGCCGAAGGCAGACACTTAGCAACTGAGCCACCCAGGCACCCCAAATGTGTGGGCTTCTGACACTACCGTGATCCCAGAATCTTCCCTCCCTACCTTCCTCTCTCTTCTCTTTTCTTCACAGCCCACTGCTCATGAATTTATCTATAAATCTATATCAGTCTCACAGAAACCAGGTTTGACTTTTTTTCTTGAGACGATAGATTGAATGAGATTTGACATTTACTTCTGTTTCCTGCAGGACATCTTTTCCCAAAGCATGTTCAGGCTTAGCATGTTGTACGCCGTTTGTCCTTATGCCGCACAATCTTCGTAGTCCCTACATTGATTTTTCTTTCTTGCCCAAGAAAAGGCATATTTTATTGAGGTATATACTTATGATTTGTGACTATACACAATTGTGTGTGTGATTGTATGAATATGCATATATGTATGTATGTGTGTATGTGTGTATAATCACACATCGTAAGTGTATAGCTCAAAGAATTTTCATGAAGGGAACACAGCCCTGTAACAAGCGCTCTGATCAAGAACTTGAACATTACCAGCACCTAGAAGCCCTCCTCATGCCATCTTTCCCACTACCCATCCCCACCAAGGGTAACCACTATTCTGATGTCCAATAGATTATTTTTGCTTGTTTTTGAACTTGATATTATTGGAATCGTACAGTACATCCTCTTTATGTCTGGCTTCTTTCAGTCTGCATGTTTTTTTAGATCTATTCAGATTATCACATGTAGTTAATTTTTTCTGCATTCTCACTGCTATATAATATCCCACTCTGTGCATATATCACCTTTTTTTTTTTCTGTTCTGTTGATAGCCTTTGGTTATTTTCCAGTTTTTACCAGCCTGATCATTTTTAAGCAGTGAATATCATATCCAAGGCTGGCGTTTCTCCCCGGAAGGGTGAGCATCTTCCATCTTGCTTCCTCCACCCTGGGCTAGCAGTCTTGCTAGATCTCAGAGGCCTGAGTGCTCCTGATTCAGCGGTCAGGGATGGGGGATGGGGGATCTGGGCAATGGGCAACTTGGGCAGAGCTCTGTGTCTGCTGTAGCTTCTGCCATGTTGTTGGCTTGCCTTCATTTCAGTACAGTGAGGGATTCCCCTGCTCACATTGTCCAGGCTGGAGGTGATCAGACTGGGGTTTAGAGTCTTAGGTGATGCCATGCATGAATCTCAGAGGTGTGCAAATCTATAAAATTTAAAAAGATTATACTTTTATTTCAAGACAATTTAAAACTAATTAAATAGGCATGTTCCGGGTCATCGGAATCCCGACGGGGCAGTTTAAGAAAGTGGTAACATGGGTGTGCTCTGCCATTGTCCCTGTTCAAATTCCCTCCCTACATCTCAGCTGCGTGACTCAGGACAGCACTCATCCTCTGTGCCTGAGGGCCTTTAGCTGCAAAAGGACGGCAATAATCATTCCTACTCTGGGGTCTCCGCGAGATCTAAATGAGATTATGCCCGCAACACGCTTCGCCTAGTGTTCAGTGAACATTAGCGTGTGATCACATTTGATTTGTGTGTATTACCTGGGTGGCCCCATCATTGTCAATGGCTCATGAGAAAAACACAAAGGTGGATTTAACAGGGAAGTGATGTGTGAGAACCAACCGAAGGCCAAATGATATCACGGAGTGCTGAATAAATGAAGTTTTCACAGTGGTTTAAATAAAGAAAAGCAGTGTGATAATTGAGTCATCACACTAGGCAGGCTGAGCTCAAAGGAGTGTGCCTGGGAGCGGTTGCTGCTGGGCTCCTGTTGTGAGCTGCGGTTTATTTTTCTGCAAAACCTCATCTATCCCATTAAATCAATGTTACTAATATGATTTTTATTGGTTTTGTCATTTTATTTGCATTGAATTTATAAATTTGTTTTACTTTTATACGAAAGATGTAAGCAGGAGCTTATAGTTTGCACCAATTTAGGTAACCTTGTAAAGACAATTCAAGTTGACACTGTGTCTGAAAAGGGGCCCCCACGGTTTTCAGTTTTAGAAACACTGCTCTGGGGTTTTTGCAGGGGGATTCAGACGGAGGGAAATCAAAGGTATTTCCTTTTGACACAGAGCCCTAACTCACCACAAGCGCCGGAACTCTCCAGTTACAGATGTGAGAAACCAGAGTCGAGACAGCAACCAAGACATCACGAGCAAAGAGTGCCAAGCCAATAGCTTTTCACCACCACCAGAGCCTGAGGGCCGGCAGCCCCTCCAGTTTCACCGCTCTTCAAAGCTCTGAGTGTGCACTTGATTTTGTGATCCAGGTGATCGTTGCGTTACTGGAATTGCCTTCTAGGATTTCTACTTTTGCATTCAGGATCTTTGAGATTTATGGCTCCGTGGGATAAAATGCTGCCTGGTACTTAGGTAACCTAGATATCATGGCCAGGACTGAAGGGTCTGCTCCTTGGCAGGCTCATCATTGAGGATCCGGCACTAGAAAGCTCCTACCTGGGACTAGCCTTCTAGTGAAGTCTGTGGGTCCAGTCCTCCTCTTCTGGGGCCTGCACCCAGTCACATGGCCTTGGGCCTCCCCAGCCTGCTTTGGCCACCCTGCCTTGGCTCTATCTTTCAGACCCAGCCACCAACATGGACGTGCCTCAGCCAAAATGTTTAATTCTGCAGAAGTCTCATGGAAGACTGTTCTGAACCACGGGGAGGGTCTGATGCTGGGTGGGACATGGAGGAGGCAGATAGGATTCCCATCCTCAGGGAGCTTCTGTCCTGGGGTGGGGAGAAGGGGCAGTGTGCGCAGGACCCAGTGCCGCGAGAGGGGGCCAGCGTCCTGAGTACAGAAAATAAGAAGAGAGAATTTCATGTCGAGGGATCTAGGGGGGTGTTTTGGATGGGACCTTGAAGGATGGCGGGATTTGAGATGGAGCTGCAGGCTGAGGGCCCGGGGGAGTCGGGGCTGGGGAGGCAGTGAGGCTTCTGAGTTAGTTAGGGACTTCTTGTTTGCAACAGATGGGAACTGGACTTGAACTTCATTAGGCAGAAAGGGTGACTTATTTGGAGAACTGAGAATCCTTCCCAGCACAGGAAGGACCAGGGTGCTGCTGGCCATCGGGAATGGCTGACCAGCTTTCAGAAGCCATCAGGACCCATCTCTTGATCCTATTTCCAAATCGGCTTCCCTTTTCTCCTTCACGGTTGACTAAATTTCCTTACGTGGAGGAATCCTGGGGAAGGGACATACTGGCCCGGCTCAGATCAGGTCCCCACCGTGGGATCCAGCAGCTGGGGTCACACGGACGCAGGGCTGCTCTGATACTGTCCGCAGAAGGGAGAGAGGATGCTGAGGAGGTACCCCAGAACTGTCTTCCGAGTTTCTGAGCAGAGGAATAGGACCTGCCCGGACCCGCGTTTCGGGACGAGTAGGCATTAAAGAGGAGAGGTTTTTTTTTTCCTTTTATTCATAAAAACAAATTTGCAACAATTTATTAAAAATTGATACCATGCAATAGGGGTACGAGAACTTCCTCATTTACATTTGATTCTGGCAGTCCCAGTCTAATTTAAAGCGTTTGTGCACTAACGTCACTGGAAAATGCCTTCAGGCTGATGCCTCTTCGGAAATGAACGGTGTGTTTGCTGCGTATAAAAGAACAGAACCGTTAGACAGCTAGAGTCACTTCTGTGGGTCTTGTTATTTGCAGGGAAATTTAAAAAAAATGGGTGAACCTACAGTATCATTAAGACAGAAAATGTACTTCGTGGGTGAACCTAGAAGACTGTGCACGTTCAGGGGTCACAACGGGTTACGGACGCACACACTCACCTTCGACTGTCTGATGCTTTTTGTTTCCTGCTACGCTGGAATAATATTTCTACAGGTGTATTTTTGTGTGTGTATACATTATGTACAATGAATTGTCTCCTTCCCTTGGAAAAATTAATGTGGTCCTTTAAATTAAATCTGGTTTTGGTGAAATCAAGAAAGCAAGTCAATACTGGTAATACACAGTGAGTGACAACACCAATTTGTAGTGCCTAAAACAGACAATGACTTCAATTTGACCTGTGATGTGCTGACGTTTTTTTTCCCCTAAAAGCTACAGTACCTCCATAACCTCTCTTGGGGGGAGGGGAGGGGAGAGCTATGCTACGTGAAATAGGGTGTTTTGAAATGTTGACGATGGTAAGATTCCTGTGGGCCCTTTTGTCAAAGTCTGGTGGTGACAGCAGTATATTCCTGACTTCAGTGGTCTGGGAAGAGATTATTGCCTGCCTGTTGAAGCTGCCATTAGGTTTCTTTAGGGAGTGAGCGACCGCTCAGTGGTGCAGACGTCCTGGACGCTGTCCTTCAGGCCTTTCTTCAGCAAAGAATGAACCTGTCTAGGAATGTCACAAAAGTCGTTGGGGGCCTCCCTCCACCAGGTTATCGTGGTAGAGGGATGGGCTGGGAGCTTCTCTGGGCCAAACCCCTGGCGGTCGTGAGGGCCGAAGGTCACGGTCATCCTGATACCTCACGGGTCAGGGCTGCTTCACTGTCTGGTACGAAGCTTTCCTGGATGAGATCAAGTATTGATCCTCACAGCGACCCTGTGAGGTAGGCAGGATGGGTGTTATTTCAACCCCAGTTTGTTGGGGAGGGGAAACTGAGGCTCAGAGAGACACCAGTGACTTTCCCAAGGTCATGGAGGGAGTCAGCCATGGAGTGAGGACTTGAGCCCAGGTTTGTCTGACTCCCAGGCCAGTGCTCTCTGGGGTTTGGTTGAAAGGGAAGCATGATCTTATGAATGAGAACCAGTGTGTTGACTGGTCACCCCCGTGACCCCCAAGGGCGAGCTCCCTGGCTTGTCCGGATGGAAGGCCACCTTTGGGAAGCCAAGGAGAGCCCTCAGCTAGCAACCCTCTCCCTACGACTACAGGGATGTCTTCTAGCAGAAATGCCTGATTCACTTTGGTCAGAAACAAAGTCAGTGGAAAAAAACCAACCCCAGCCAGCCCTTGGGCCCTGATGAGAGGTTAAAGTGCACAGTCTTTCTTTAGCGTGTTTGCTGGGAACAGACATTCCATGATTAGCTCGGGTGGTCCCCCTGATTACTGGAACACCTGATACAAACACAAGGACATGGCCAACGTTATGGGTGCATGACCGACTGTCGGTGAATGCTGCAGAGCGTGTCTGCAGTGACGTGCCCTAAATCCCCGCAATCCCGGAACGGGTGTTATTGTGTTAAAGTGTGGCATTTATCAGAGAGTAAGGTCCCACTGGGAGGCATGTGAGTCAGCCTGCTCCCGTACCCCAGCCCTCGGGCCACCTGGCTGCCCTGCAGGCTCCCTGTTCCAGGAAGGCTGGGGTTGGCTGGACTGGTGGCTGGGGGCCTGGCTGCCCTGCCCACCTCCTTCCCCAGAGGGGAGAAGGGCTGGCCTGGGGGGGCCACAGCCAGGGATGGTGTGCAGAGGCAGACGCGGTTTCTCCAGAAGCCCCTTGCCTCCTCTCGAGGCTGCTCAGGGACACTCGGTGACTTCTAGCTGGAGTTCTAGTGATTCTCTCCTTGTCCAGGATTTTTTTTTTTTTTTTTTTGCAAAGTTTCAAATATCCCAGCTCCTCCTTCTTTGCAGACATCAAGGAAGAAGTCATTTCCATTCCTCTTCTTTGTGAAAGAATAAAAACTTCACGAATAAGGCGCGAGGTCAGGTGCCAAGTGCCCCCATCCCATCCACCTGAGTGCCATCGAGCAGTCCCACAAGGCCAGCCGTGGCGCCCAGCTTCTCCGCAGCCAGAGCGGACAGTGCTCCTGTGGCCTCGGCTCCGTGAGGTTCTGTCAAGGGGAGGCCCCGGCCCCAGGCCTCCCACCCTTACAGGCCAGAGACCATAACTCGGAAGGAGGGTGGCACGTGTCTGTGGCGGGGGCTGGCGGTGGGGCTGACGCAGGGGCTGACACAGCTGGCGTCCACGCCTCCGATGGACGGGAGGTAGGCGTGGTGGAGGATGGGAAGCTGGAGGGACAGTCGGCGCTGGATGCTGCGGCAGTGGGGGAGAGAGAGAGAGAAGGGGAGAGGGAGAGAGAGAGGGAGGGAGGGAGGGGGAAGAGGAGTTTTAGTGAAGGCTATCTGGCTGCTGACCAGAATGTTCCTTTGACTAGCTTTGGCTAAGAAGCTGATGGTGGGAGAACAGTCATCCTGAGCCCCAGATCTGGGACCAGCCCTTGGGCCCTGACCATTCACCCATCTAGTAGGTATTTAATGCAGGCCTACACCGCCCTGGGAATAACCGGGGAGACGACTAAGCAAAGGGGGCGCAGTCTCCCTAAGCGTGCCGCGACTCCTAAGAACAGGTTTGGCTCATCTCACGGGGCTTTGCTGCTGACAGAGATAGTTCTCACTCTAGTCTCTTGAGTCTCCAAATGGGCTGAGAAGCTTCTTGCTGCTCTGGCCCTCCTCATGGCTCCTCTGGCCCTGACTTGCCCAGGACCTCAGCCCTTGTTGCTGGGCTGATCCAGTAAGTTCCTTCCTGGTCTTTCTGCTTCTTGGATGACTAGTGTCATCTTTCCAATTCTGGGGTGGTACATTCAGAGCTGCCTAAGGTCTTTGGCCTAATTCTCCAGGTGAAACTTCTACCCACTCTCCACCCAAACCCTACCCTCAGGCAGCTAGTTTCCCCTAAGACACTGCGAACGGCCACTCTTCCTTGCCTTTGCACATGTTCTTCCCCCAGCCCGGAGTACTCTCTCTACCTCCCAATCAGAGGAACTGTTACCCTTCACTATCCAGTTTAAATCCCTCAGAGAGTGAGCTCCTTGCTCCTCTGAGCTCCCAGAGTCTGGGCTAAATTCTCAGCAGCACAGCCAGAAAAGGCCCGAGGTAGGGCAGAGGCAGGGCTGCAGTGTGACTCCTGGGTGGGTGCGGGGGGATGGCTGGCTTCAGGCTGCCTTCTCACTGCCCCTCTCTTCTTGCTGGTGTTCCCATGTTCCCGCCAGAGCTGCCTCAGGTCAATAAAGTCACCTTAACCATTGAAAATGCTGCTTGGGGGGGGCGGGGGTGGAGGCGGGAGCTGTGCTCTGCTCAGCTCCATCCTGCGTGGTTCTCTCTCATACCTGGGAAGACGCATTCTCAGTATCCTTAGGCCTCCTTTTGTCCTCAGCGCCTGACTGCTCAGGTGAGGACCTCTCCCTGCCCCCAGATCCTCACAAAAACCCAGCAGGTAAAAGAAGTATCACTATTCCCATTATAATGACTAGGGAAGGGGACAGAGTTTATGTACCTTGCTAATGGAAACAAAGCCAGAACTGGGGAAGGTGGGTCTCCTGCTTCTTCTGGGAAACCACAGTGCTTTGTGAGGGAGGCCCATCAACTCACGGGGGTCACCTCATCCCCACAGGTGTGCCCCTGGTGTGTATGCATGGCACTGATGGGGTCCTGAGACAGATGGGTACAGAGGCAGTGCCACCCCCACTCCCTAAGGACCTGTGCATTGGAGAGTTCCTACCAACGACACTTGACAGGTGCTCGCGAGGTTAGTGTGTTGGACATCTCCTTTTGAAATTCAGGTTGAACCCGTCTGTGTAACCTGAGCGATGATCGGCTCCTTAACACAAGCGGGTGCTGGTAGAGTCCAGGAAACAGGGAGCTGAAGAATAAACTCTGAAAGGGTGTCTTGCCGGGGCACCTGGGAAGGACTATCGGCCTGGACAAGGTGGACGCGTGTCTGCGGCTCGCAGAGCCATGGCATCTTGGTGTCTGAGGGGGTCCTGTGTACACTGTCATTCATTCCACAGACACTTACCGAAAACTCACCCAGTGCCAGAGCCTGCATTCAGTCCAAGGGACATGGGGGACTCACACCTTATCCTCAAGGTGCTTGCGCTCTAGCGGAGGGTACTAACAAGTAAACCACTGACGACTGCCATATAACCACCGGTAACTGTTCTGGAGTGTAAGTCAATGTAGCTTTGGAAGCTACTGGCCCTAACACTAAATGGCCCCAAGTTACACTAGGGTTGGTGATTTGGCTGTCTTTGCTGCTTGCCACTCCCCAGGGACCAAGTTTCAGGGTTGACATTTCTTTCTTTCTTTTTTTTTTTTAAGACTTTATTTATTTATTTATTTATTTGAGAGAGTGAGCAGAGGGAGGGGCAGAGGGAGAGAGAGAATCCCAAAGCAAGGCTCAATCCCAGGACCCTGAGATCATGACCTGAGCTGAAATCAAGAGTTGGACAGCTTAACCGACTGAGCCACCCAGGGTTGGAGCTGCCGGGGTTGACATTTCTAATCGCTGCTTCCAAGCTGCTATAAGCAAGGAAGAACTAACAATTGTCCATGAGAACGAAGCTAACGGAGATGTCCAGGTCTTTGCTTAGATGTCACTTTCTCACTGAATCTCCTCAGATCGCTCTTTTTAAGGATTGTAACTGCTTTATTTTTCTCCAAAGCACCTATGACGTAATACATTAGATTTCGTTCTTTTAATGAAGTTCTTGTGTCACCAGATAGAATATAAGCTCTGTGAAGGAAGGGATTTTTGTCTGTTTTCTTCACTTCTATGTCTGACACACAGTAGGTGTCAGTGAGTAGTTGTGGAGTGCACGTAGCCAGGTTGAATTTTATATATAACGAAGGCACTGTGCCCCAGTGGGCTTGATGCTAGATAGACCTGGGTTTGAACCTATCCTATCTCCTACACTTAGAAACTGGGTGAGTGTTGACAAATCACCTCCCCTTCCTGAATATTCGTTTTCTCATCTGTAAAATGAGCCTTGTAATTTGACCTGTATCATGGGGATCGCCACGGAGTTCAAGTAAAAAAACCTGCAAGCTAAAACGCAGTGCAGATCGAAAACACGCTCTTCCGCAAAAATAAGGAGAAAGTACTTACTGTTCTGGGGAATTTATATCTTCTATAGGATCTTTGCATGTTCGGGAGGGCTCTGTTGTGTTCCACTGTAGCTGGGGATTTTGATCGAGGTGATTTTTTAAAACGGCCTTTCCCCCATCTGAATGCAAAACAACGAGATCACAACCCATTCTGTTAACTTCATTAAAAAAAAAGTGCAGTCTTTCTAGGATGCTGCCCAAGGAGAGAGAATGCAAAAGAGCCTATTATCCCTCCAGAGCTGTGGTTTCTGCAGTAGCTCTCTTGGGACTAAGGCTGTGAACCTAGAAGCTTCCACCCAGGGATGGAAATGGCATCCTGGGGATTTCCTTTCTCCAAGAAAAAAAGGAGGAAAAATCAAGTCAACCAATGTAAGCAACATAACTTGGAAACGAAAAGTTCTACTATAAAGACCCTTTTCATTGGAGCACAGGGATGTAACCTTTGTAGCCTCCAAAGGTTAAAAAAAATATATATATATGTATATATCCATAAGACTACCAAAGACTGAAAAGAATAATAGTAAACTGCTGGTGGGAGTATAAATTGGCATAATCTTTCTGGGGGGTCACTGTCAATAAGCATCGAACACTAAAAAAAAGTGCTTATCTCCTACCTAGAATTTTTATTTCTGGGAGTTATCCTAAGGAAATAATGAAGAGTGTGTGTGAAATTATACATAAGATGTTCAAATCAGCATTGTTTATAATATAAAAAAGTTGGGACTAATCCGAGTTTTTCCAGTAATAATGGATTAGTTACATACGCATGTATGCATGGGGCCTTTATTCAAAGAAATACTGTGTAGTCACAAAATGTGATGATGTGGATGCTTTTTCAACCCTCTGTGCTTCAGAACCATCTAGAGAGATTTAAAGAAATATTAAATATAAAAACCTTGCTCCCACCTGAGGGGTCTGGAGGAGCACCGGTGTTTTGCTGTTTTTCTGCAGTAGGGAACTGTGTGAATGTCATTTCGCCCCCACGTGAGTACAGTGGGCCCTTTTTATTTACGGATTCTGTATTTGTGAGCTCTCCTACTCGCTAAAATTTATTTGTAACCCCAAATCAATACTGGTAATACTGTCACGGTCACTTGCCAACACACACAGTGTTGAAAAATGAACACGGACCTCATGGTCAGTAGCACTGTAATGGTCGCCTCAGTGCAAGAAGGCTGTGATGTGCCCGATGGAGAAAATACGCGGGTTAGATGGGCTTCGTTAGGGCACACGTTACAGTGCTGTTGACCCTGAGGTCAATGTTAATGAATCAACACTAAACAGTAAATAAGATGTCTTCAAGCACAAACACACATACAACAAAGTTACGTATTGATTGACCAAAATGTCAACCTGAGAGAGCCTTGCAGGAACCAAACCCTGTTATTTCCCCCGGGAGCAGTGGTTCAGTGGTTACTAATTAACGCATGGTTCACAGCAACTTTATCAGACACAATCACCATGAATAATGAGAGCTGACTGCATATGCCTAGGATAAATTCCAAAAGTGGAACTGCTGGGTCAGAACGATTTCTATTTCAACCAGCAATGTTTAGAATGCCCATTTCCCCAACTGTGTCCTCAAGCTCTGAAACTTTTTGATCTCTTGTCTTTGCCAGTCTCATTGGCGAAAAAGGTATCTCCTGAAGATTTCATCTGCCTTTTTTTTAAGAGACTTTATTTATTTATTTGAGAGAGAGAGTGAGAGAGAGCATGAGCAGTGGGGCGGGGGTGGATCAGAGGGAGAGGGACGGTCAGAGGGAGAAGCAGGCTCCCCGCTGAGCAGGGAGACTGACCTGAGGCTCCATTCCACGGACCCTGAGATCATGACCTGAGCCGAAGGCAGAGGCTTAGCTTAAGGCACTGCGCCTCCCAGGCGCCGCTCATCTACATTCTTTTAATATGGAGTGAGCTTGAGCGTTTTTCATAAGCATACGGCCTCTTGCACTTCCTTCTGTGAGAACTCTCTTTTGCCCATTTTTCTTCTGTGTTGATCTTTTTTTTATTAATTTGCATATAATTATATATATTTCATATAAACTATATAAAATTTCACCTTATACATAGGAAAATAAGCACATTACCTGAGTTACAATATTTTTTTGGCTCGGATTGTTTGATTTTTTTGACTACTTATGATGGCTTTTGTGTTGTTAAAAATTTTTTTTACAGTTAAACTTATCAACCTTTTCTTTTATGGTTTCTGTGTTTTGCATCAGACTGAGAGAGGCTTTCCCCTCTCGGAGATTATAAAAAAAAATTCTCAAAAAAATTCTGTGCTTTCTGTGCTTTCTTTTCTTTCACGGTTTCACTTTCTACATTTAAATCTTTTATCCATCTGGACTTTATTTTTGTGTAAGGTGTGAGGTACAGATTTAACTTTATTCTTTTCCAGATGGCTATCCACTTATCCCCATTAAATGTACTGAATAATTCATTTCCCTCCACTAATTTGAAATGCCCACCTTTATCAGATACTAATATTAGTGTGAATAATTTTTATTCTTTGAATTTACTTGTTACTTATCTCAATTCAAACTTTTTTCAATCCACCTTATGTAGTAGGAATTTTATAATTTGCTTTAGTAATAATACTTATAAGAATAAAAGAAACTATAAAAAAACAGAAGAAACTAAAGATTTTTCATTGATTTAAAAAATAACTTTATAGCAAATTAATGAATAAATGCTGACAAAATGCAAACAATAGAAAAGTATATTAAATGAAATGTAAAAAATAACCCCTTTCTCACTGCACATACAGTTCCTTTGCACACAGGTGGATGTTGTTCACAATTTGGTGTTACCCAAAAGGTCTTCCAAACCTTTTAAAAAATGCACTTAACACACGCACACACAGATGTGTGCATGTGTGTGTGCATTTACGTATATCATAATGCTAGCCTTCATCTTGCTATTTTTGCTTGGAGAGCTCTCCATATTTACACAAATCCACCCCATTTTCTTTTTTCTTTTCTTTTTTTTAAATTTTATTTATTTGTTCGACAGAGATAGAGACAGCCAGCGAGAGAAGGAACACAAGCAGGGGGAGTGGGAGAGGAAGAAGCAGGCTCACAGCGGAGGAGCCTGATGTGGGGCTCGATCCCACAACGCCGGGATCATGCCCTGAGCTGAAGGCAGAAGCCTAACCGCTGTGCCACCCAGGCGCCCCTCCACCCCATTTTCTATCAGCTGTATTATGAGCCTTGTTTGGTTGTATAATAATGAAACTGCCCTAAATGATGGAACATTTAATTCTAGTTTTTCTCGCCTACAAATAACGCTGTGATGAGCACCACGTGTACACATCTTTGCCCACGTGGCAAGATCTTGCTAGTGGAATTGTTAATCAAGAGGTTTAACATCTAACATATGGATGTGCCCGACTGACTTCCAAAACATTGCAGGAGAATGCCTATTTCTACACACTCTTAACAACACCGGTGATCTCTGAAAATTTTGCTGAAATGTAGGCAAAAACTGGATTGTGTTATTTTTGGCTTGCATTTCCCAAGTGGTTGGTGAGATTGTCATGTCCTAGCTTACTGACCATTCCTTTCCCATACATCGAGAAGGCACATTTGAAACTGTGAAATGTTGCTAGGAGAAGGAAGAGAAACTCTTCATTAAGAACAATCAGAACCCCGGGAATGCTGGCCATATCATGTACGTGTGCCATCAGAACCCAAGGGACTGAGGGACAGAAGCCATGGCTCTTGGTAAGGTGGGACTTCACGCGGACACTGAACTGTGGATGCCACACGCTCCAGCTCTGCCTGTGTGGCTTCAGGTCATCCCCACCCCCTCCCTGAGCCTCAGTTTCTTCATCGGTAAAGTGGAAGATGGCCAGCTGGTATTATCTGATACCCAGGTCCCCACGTTCCGGGGACCCCGCCGCCTCCTACCTGTGCTCTCAGTGAAGTTCCCAAGGTTGAGGATGTCGTTGAGTTCTTGGTAGTGGTTCTGTTTAATGTAGGTGGTCTTTTCTGGTGTGTCCTGCAGCTGCATGGTGACCTCTTCCAAGTCTTTATCCAGCTGGAAGACAAAGGCTCCAGCTGAGTCAGAGCCCCGGGCCCAGCCCCTTCCCCAGCTCACGGGGTCACGGGACTGGGCCTCAGGCAGGCTTCGGGAGGGCGCCCAGAACCAGAGAGGCCGCCGCACGCTGGGGAAGCCTGGCAGAGGACCCCTGCTGGCTGCTGCTGCAGGCGGGGCTGGGAGGGGAGGGCCCGGCCATTGCAGTGCAGTGTTCAGAGTGGGCTGGTGCCTTGATGGAGCCTCGGCAGGAGCCCAGGGAGGCAGGGCTGGAGAGCGCCACAGCGCAGGCTCTGAAGTTGGATGGGCCTAGGGGCAAACCCAGGGCTGCCCCCTACTGTCTGTGTACTGGCTTGTGAGACTGAGTCTCACCTCCTTTACCTGTAGAATGCGGTAATAACAGTACCTACCTTTGTGGTTATGGTGGAGATTAAATGAGGCAACGCACTGAAAGTTTAGTCCAGTCCTTGACACATCGTAAGGGTAACCTGCTACTACAGTAAAAGTACTGTAATTACTGTTAGTGATGCCTAGTAGGACCCTTGCAAGGGAGACAGATCTGTGGGCTGGTCGGCTGTGAGCCTCACGTGGACGCCGGAGCTTAGCACAGTAGGGGCTCCTCTATGGGATGACCGAAGCTGCCTTCAGTTACAGCAAAGTCAGGCGCAAGCCCTGGGGCAGTTCAGCCCTTGAGAAGCCTGGTGAGCACGCGTGTGTGTGTGTGTGTGTGTGTGTGTGTGTGTGTGTGTGTGCGGTGTGCATGTGTGTTGGGGAGGGGGTGGTAACTGGGAAAGGCAGTGGGCATTCCACTATAGTGTAAGGGAGAGGAAGTTATAAACTGTAAAGTGTTGTTCTGATGTCAAGAGCACAGCCATTAATTTTTAAATACATTTTCACATGGAGGAGGAGAGAGAGACCTTTTTCTGTGAGACTCAAACAGTGGGGCTAGGAGCAAAGGAGGCAAGATTGTGATTCAATTCCAGGAAAAAAACCCCCAGCATTTTAGGGATTTTGACAACAGCTTTGGTGTCAGGTTTCCTGGAGTGAGTGAACTCTTTATTGCTGGAGTGTGCAAGTAAAAGTCAAATGTCAAGACACGGTCGTCCCGGTCAGAGAGAGGTCTGAGATTAGCACAGAATCAGCAATGGGCTTTGAGGGACAGAAACCTTCCCTACTTGGCTCTGGTGACCAGTGGCGGGCTATCCCATCCTAAGCAGTCAGGCTTAGATGCACAGACAACCAGGTAGTAGATCTTTGTGACAGACTAATGTGAGCTCCCCAAAGGGCTACTAGATCTAGCAAACACAAATATGGAATAACCAGTCCCATCTGAATTTCAGATAACGATGAATCACTTTTTTGGTGTAAGTATATCCCAAATACTGTATGGGGCCATCCTTATACTAAAAGTAAAATTGGTTGTTTGAAATTCAGATTTCACTGGGGCATCCTGCATCTACTCTGGCAACCCCGTATCTCACTTCTTCCTCATGGTTGTCCAGCTAGAGACCACATTTCCCGGCCTACCTTGTGTCTGTCTACGTGTGATCATACAAGTTCTTGCCAAGGTAACTGGAGCAGACCCAAAAGGCGCACAATTTTTTCATCACTTGCTCATCCCTTGTGTGGACTTCCTCCTCCCCTCCTGCGACTGAGAACAGGACATGCCTTCCCCCAGCTTTAACTGTCCTGGTGAGGAATACACCTTGGGGAGCGGCAGGCAGCCAGAGTGAATGGGCCTCATCCAGTCATGTCCATGGAGGCAAAGCTGCCTGCCAACCTGGACCCACCTCCTCAGGACCATCACGTGAGAGAGAAATATTTTCTTTGGGCCACTTCACTTTGGGGCCTCTTTGTTACAGCAACTTAGCGAGTTATCCTGACTAACATGCTCTCCTTCGTTTCTTTCCCATTCCACTTGTCAAATGCGGCTTCCTCTGGGAAACATGCAGCCTGCAGACCATAGGCCAGTCACACCCCCGACACAGAGACAGAGTGAAGAAAGGGAAGGAATCTGGTCTCCCCTCCCAGGTATATAAGGTCTAGAACTGGAGGTCTGGCTTAGGCACCAAGGAATCTAGTTATGGCCTCTCTGGAACACCGAAGAACCACTTAAGGGCCCTCAAGACAACAGTGAGGTCCGTGATAGCAAACTCTCCTGCCTGAGAAGGTCCTCTTCACTCCCTCCTGTCTTGCTGTGCATCATATGGACAGGGTGGTTGCTGGGTTGGGAGAGTGAAAAATCAAGGGGGGGGCCCTCACTGTTAGGAAGCTCCTATAATCTGGGAGCTCACAAATCTCCAAGAACTCCTTTCTTTCAGAGGATGTCTGGAATCGGGTAATGGCTGGACTCCACGAGCCTGGGCCAGCTGAGTGGATTCCGACAAACTGCCTCTGTCTAGTTTATGTCCCCACTGGTTCTCTCAGCTGTAATCCCAGCACATGGGACTGCAAGGCCTGATGCGGGGTGGGGGGGGCGCCCCGGGGGGAGGGCAGTGCAGTTCGAGCAGGAGCCCTGAGGAGCCCTGCCGTGAGGCAGGCGGATGCAACTGGGAGGCTGGGCCCTGGCTGCCGGTGCTGGGGGAGTTACCTCGGTGATCTTCATTCGTAGGCGATGGTTTTCGGACTGCAGGCCCTCCAGGCGGGATGTGCTTGCTTGGTTCACGCTGGTGACTGAGGTGGACGTTTTAGAATCTTCCTTCTTCTGATTCTGAGTGAACTGGAATCGCCTGTTCTGGGTTGCTGCATCTGGGTTTGTTCTCAGAGTGATGAGCTGAAAGGACAAGGTATGGTTGAAGAGAGAAGCCGGGGGGGGGGGGCGCCTGGGTAGCGCAGTCCTTAAGCCTCTGCCTTCGGCTCAGGGTGTGATCCTGGCGTTCTGGGATTGAGTCCCACATCGGGCTCCTCCGCTGGAAGCCTGCTTCTTCCTCTCCCACTCCCCCTGCTTGTGTACCCTCTCTCACTGGCTGTCTCTCTCTGTCAAATAAATAAATAAAATATTAAAAAAAATAAAAAAGAAGCCTGCGGTCCTCCCCCATCCCCCCAATCTCCCATCCGCTCTGTTGCCACTGCAGGTCCTGTGCTGGAGGTAGCACGGACACAAGCCCTGGGCTCAGGCCTGTCTCTGCCACTCGCTTGCCTGTGACCTTGGGCAGGCTCCTCCCCCCACGCTGAGTCTCAGTTTCCTTCCTTGTCAGCAGAAGTCTGGTCTCCTGATCCTGACTCCACCTGCATCCCAACCACCCCACAGAGCCCACCAGCGCCCCTCAGGCCTGATTCTAGCTGAGCCTCACTCTGTCTCAGGCCTCGTTGCACATGGAAAATAATCCCGAGGGTGACACTAGAAGACAGTGGATGGAAGCAAGGGAAGGCTTCTGCTTCTTAACCATTGCTGGGTGTTGAGGACAGACTAGCTCGGTCACGGACAAAAGTGTTGTTATAGAAGAGAAAAGGCTGCCACTTGATCCTGATCTTATTTACTCAAGAAACACTTCTGGTCTGAGGCAGGCTCTGGGCCTGCATTGGAGAACAGGGACTGGGTGAGGCAGGGCCCCTGTCTGCCAGGACCCCAAGGTCCAGAGCCCAGAAGTATTGAGGGCAAGCTGGGCTGTGGATGTCATGGACCTGGGCTGGGTTCTATGGAGGGCCCGAAGGACTGTGAGGAAAGGGAATTGCGGAGGGCGGGGGAAGTGGCATATGTGAAGCAGGGGGCCCTGGGGCTCAGGGTGTTTATGGAGAAGGGCAGTCTGGATGGTGGGCAGGGTTCTTTGGGGGAGTCTGGAGGAGACCCAAGGGTCCTAAAAGGCAGCCCGGTATCAGGGACTTGATTCTTGAGCCAGGAGGGCAATGAGGAGCTCTTGAGGGTGACAGAGGAGAGTGACACGGTCAGGGCTGGGCTTGGAGCCATCTGGCATCTTTGACCGGAATGAGAGAATATCAGAGTGCAGGCAGAGAGGTCTTGGCATTGGCCTGGAGCCTGGGCAGGCGTTGGCAAGCAGAGAAGGGAGGCATATAGGGTAGCAGTGCTCCAGGGAAGACGCCGCTTGGGGACTGACTGGATGGAGGTGCCATGGGCACTCTGTTTAGGGCACAATGGACCCCGATTGATCTCTTGTCCCGCCTTACTCCAAGGCACATTCTACCCCACTTGGGCCAATAATTCCTTCCACCCTCTCTATTTCCTGTTCTTCCCTGATGCTGAGACCAGTCTACTGCAGGGGCTCCCGAAATGCCAAGGCCTTTGGTTTACCTACCCGCTGCTGGGAAGGATAAGCTTTGAAAAACACCTCTCTGGCTGGTCTTGAAGGTCAGGCCTTCAGATGAATGGAAGGTGTAAGTGGCTGTTAAATGTGGTTATTTATTCCTTTTTACCCACTCATACTGCTTCTGAGGCTCCATCTGAAGGGTGTAGCCAGAAATGGGGATCATGTGTTATGTAGAGAAAAGAAGTTCATTTATAATATAAAAAAACCTGGAAATGACTGTAATGCTCATCAGTAAGGGAAACAAGTGGACAAGAAAACACGGAACATCCCCACCAGTGCTGGTTATGACTGAGAAACACAAAGGAGAGACTCACAGTGAGAGAGGCAAACTACAAAACGATATGTGAGCTATAATCACAGCTGTAACCGAGAAAGCATCACTGCCTAACCATTCAAAAAAGACTCGGGTTGGGGGTGTCTGGGTGGCTCAGGTGGTTGAGTGACCGACTCCTGATTTCAGCTCAGGTCATGATCTCAGGGTCATGGACCGAGCCCTGCATCCGGGCTCTGCGCTCAGCGAGGAGTCTGCTTGTTCCTCTCCCTCTGCTCCTTTGCCTACTCTCTCTCAAATAAATAAACAAATAAAATTAAAAAAAAAAAGATTGGAAGAAAACACATCAAAAATATGAAGTTTTTAGTAAAAAAAACTAAAACAAAATGTTAACAGTGCTTGTTTTTGGGTGGTGAGACTGAGATTTCTGGAAAATTTGATTTTTACTTGTTTGCATTTTCCAAACTTTCCGTGATGTGAACTGTAACCATCCCAAGTAGAGAAAGCATGAACTGCTACAAGGTGGAGGAGACCAGCAGGCCCCTGTGCAGGGTCAGAAGCCGAGGCCAGAGGGCAGGGCGTGGAGCGTGGGCCATACCTTGGGCACAAACACCAGGCAGAGGGTGATGGTGCTGCAGAAGATGATGACCAGGGCGACGATGCAGAACTGCACGTTGGGCTGGTCCCGGGTCAGGAAGGAGACGGCGGCCCCAATGATGCACATGATCCCCACATTGTAGACACTCATCCCGATATACTTGCTGTCGTTGAGGGCGGGGATGCTGACGTTGCGAGTCTCCCAAGCCAAGAAACAGCCGAACAGCTGAAATGGTGATCGGAAAGGGGAGGTGGTCACTATCGCGTGGTGGCCTATACCGGCTGCTCTGAGAAGGGGGCCTGGGGGCTTTGCTGGGGGCCAAGTCTTCTGGATGTCACCCTCGGTCTCCACTGGTGGCCCCGGGTTGAGTCCTGCTAAGGAAATGCACACTGGGGGTGTTACAGTGTCTGGCTCTCCTTTGCCCCACCGCTGGTTCACGTACAGCAGGCTACGGTGGGAACGGCTCCCAGACAAGACCTAGACCGTGTCCCCTCACTCTAGAGAGAGCACTTAGGCCCAGAGAGGAGGAAGGGTCTTGTCCAAGGCCACACAGTCATACAGTGGCAAAAGTGGATTGTGTTTCCCGAAGTTCAGTCCGGTGTTTTTTACTACTAAATAAGGCGGAGCCCCTGTGTCTGGGACTTCTATTACCTCTCAGTGCACAAAGTCACTCGGAATGGAGGCTCCATATCCTAACTGTCCTTGAAGCTAGGTGTGGTATATGAGTAGGTTCAGGACAGTGCCATGTAGGTGGAAGTGGTGAGTGCAAGTTCTGGGAAGTATCTCTAAAGGGAAACGGTGTTCCTTTCCCTCCTTCAGTAGATGGAGTGGAGAGTGATGGGTGGAGCTTGAGCAACCATCTTAGACCAAAAAGTCATCTGAGTCTACAATGTGGAAGCTGTATGGTGAAGATGGGGGAGCCACAAGATCTACGGAGCTGAGATTCTGGGAGCCCCCCACCAGCCCTGGGTTGCTCATCTGAGAAGGAAGCTAACTATCTATTTAACCACTATAATTTTGGGTTTTCTATCACTTGTAGCTCTACTCCTAACCAATAAATCTCCCAACAGAAACGGACAAGGGAGGGGTCCAATGTGATCTGAAGCAGGGTGTAGAGGGTTTAGCCTTCATGGGTGGTTTAAGGGGAGGGCCCGTTGCGGAATAAGTGCAGATGGAATGCCAGGCAGGATGGTGGTGTGGGTGGGGGAGGAGCTGACCAGGACGGCTGACTGTGCAGGGGCTTTGGCTGCCATCCGGCCCTTCCAGGAGGTCTTTCCTCAAAGGCCCCTCTTCCCTCTGACCTCACCGCTGCAGTTCAGGGCATCCAAAGCTGCATGAGCCATTTAATATCACACTGAGGGCTTCTGTTTTCAGGTTTGACTCAGTAGGGCAGCACGATGCTGTGTGCTAGAAAGGTGGCTGGCACAAGGCTGGAGGATCTGGAATCTCTGGGCAAGTCACTTTGCCTCTCAGGGCCTCAGTTTCACTGGCTGTGGAATGGGGATAATAATAACACCATCTCACAGGGTTTGTATCCAGATGAAACGGGAGGATAGCTGTGAAAGTATTTTGTAAACTGACGTGCCCGTTATAAGAGTTGGTTAAAAGTTATTTTGTTAATTGGTATTATATACACAACCATGGTTGCTTTCCTCTCCTTTTCTCTAAGCGTATTGTCTCACGGGCAGATTTATTATTATTTAAAAAATTTTTTAAAAAATATTTTATTTATTTTTAAGTGATCTCTACCCCCAACGTGGGGCCCAAACCTACAACCCCAAGATCAAGAGTCACACCCTCCACTGAAGAAACCAGCCAGGTGTCCCAGACGGATTTATTCTTTAAAGATGCCTTTGAAAATGGGGAGCCGGAAGCCCAGGCAGCAGATACCAAGGGAGGGAAAGGGTCCAGCGGCTGTTGAAAGCCTGCTTGGTGCTGGTTTCTTCGTGTGTGTGGTCCCTTCAGTCCCACAGTGGGGGCTGGCTGGGCCTGGCCATCCACATCTTCCAAGGCAAGAGGCAGAGGCTGGACCTGCCCAGGGGCCCACACCAAACCATCGCGAGAGTCTCTACACCTCATAAAATGTAGGCAATTCTGGGGACCTGCTGGTTGGCTGCAAATCTCTAAAATGTGTCAGAAGGAAATGGACAGTAACTCATTCTTAGGCCTTCAAGGATAGAATGAAGTTTCATGGGCACAAGTTATATCGAGGCAGATTTTAGCTGAGGATAAGGAAGAACCTTCCAGAAAAGCAACCCATCTATAGTGGGTTGAATGGTGGCCCTAAAACATATGTCCATATCCTAATTCACTGGGACTGCATATTTGGAGAAAAGGTCTTCACCGATATAATTAAGGCTGAGATGAGATCAGCCTGGATTATCCAGGTGAGACCTAAATCAAAGGACAAGTGTCCTTGTAAGAGACGCACAGAGGAGAGATGGCCGTGTGAAGACGGAGGTGGAGATTGAGTGATGCGGCTGCAAGCCAAGGAATGCCTGGAGCCATAAGCGGCCTTGGGGAGGCAAGAAAGCATTCTCCCTAGAGCCGTTGGAGGGGGCACGGCTCAACCTTGGCTTTCGACTCCTGGCCTCTAGAACTGTGAGAGAATAAATGTGTGTGTTGTCTCGAGCTGGTCTGTGTTCACCAGTTTGTGGAGATTCGTTACGGCAGCCACAGGACCCTGATACACCATCCACGGATGGCACAGGCTGCTCCGAAGCGGGTGAGCTCCCCACCTGTGGAGCTATGGCAGCCGTGAGTGAGGGAACGCTTGTCGGGATGCTCAGCGGGGGCTAGAAGTGCTCAAACTCTGACAGGGCCTGCAGGGCTGGGCATACTCTCCCCAGCCTTGAAATCCTGTGGTTTCAGAGTGGGAGGCGCTAGGAGCTAGAATTTTAGTCACAAACCCTAAGGGCCAGGAGGGCTGAGGACAATTCCTTCTGCACACTGGAAACAGTCAAGCACTTGTGCTGCCAAATACAGCTTTGACTGACACGATCGGGCTGAAGGTATTAGCTTCACTGGAGGAGATATGGTCATCTCCAACCACTTTCGCAACTAGGCGGAGAAGATAACGGATGATCAAAACATTACAGATAAACGCCGTTTAAAGAGTCAATTGGATTCCCCATTATCGAATTTCACAGAGTCTCAGGATCAGGGAGCTTGGAATGGGAGGGGTCCTGGAGAGTCGGGTTTCACTCTCTTCATTCAGCAAGGGCTGGGGGCCTCAAGTCATGGGTACCGCTCGCCCCCTGTGAAGGAAGCGCCTTCCTTCCTGGGGGCCACCACCCATTGCAGCCACTGCTCTGCTGTACGAAATCCTTCTCTAATGTGGGCTGACAGCTGCCCTCTGGCAACTCTGCCACGGATGATGGCTCTGCCTTCAGGCCTACGCCACCTGTCTCTGACAGCTCCGGTGACCATGTCTCCTGAGCGCCCTTCTCCAAGCCCAGGGCCACTGCCCAATCCTTAAAGCCCCATTTCCACTCTGGGTACCTCCTGTGGACGCCTTCGGGGTCACTACCTCGTGGGGCCCAGGCTGCAGCCCAGCGGTCCTCATAGAATCCCTATGGAAGCTAGTCTCAACTAGTATGAAGTGGGGGACAATCTCTGCCTACGGTCCCCTAATACACGCTCTTCTGGTGTGGCCCCTCAGAAATAGTTCTCCAAAGCAGGGGCAGGTAAGGATGCATTTGAGTAGTACAAGAAATCCCACTTTATCTGACCTTTGGAGAAGGCTTCATTCTTGGCCTCTAAGTGGAGGCTACACAGAAGTGGATGGCGGCTTAACTTTCCTGTGGAAAGACCTGAGGAGGGTATAGGAGCTGGTTTCCTGTCCCTGGAGGGATTTCAGTAGAAGCATGGTTTGCATAGGATTGGAGAGAAGATTCAGGGGTCATCGTGGGATAAGGTGGGATGCAGCTGCTCTTTCAAGTCCTTTCAGATGTGTGGGGTGGGCTTGGTATATGATCTTTGATTCTAACAGATGGGGGGAGTGGAAAGAGTACTGGGTTCGGAGGTTGGAGGTTACTAATGTCCTTTGACCTCTCTGAGCCTGACTTCTATAAGAGGAGGAAGATTCCACTCACCTCCCACAGATTTTGAGAGAATCCAGTAACATTTGGGATGTGAACGTGCGCCAGATGTTGATAGACTGCCATTCTGGGAGCAGTACGGTGGCTGTGGTGAGGCACACTCACAGGTGTTGGGGTCACTCTGTGGTTAAGCTCTTGAATCTGCCTCTTACTACTGAGTGACCTCGGGCAAACCAAGCCTCAGCACCCTCATCAGTGAAATGGGGCATTATCTGCACCCATCTCAGAGGGTTATTGTGGGAATTGAGAGAACACGTGGCAGACACGGGGCCTGGCAGTTAGTAAGTGCTTTGTCCTGGGGGCTCTGTTTATTTTTATGTTCACAGAGGCCCCTGGGAGAGAGAGCTCTAACAGAGAAGCAGCCCCCCAGCCTCTGCCTTCTGCTCCGCACCTACCATGAGAAGCCCCTTGTAGGCATAGACGATGCCAAGCCAGATGGTCATGTGGGTGTTCTCACAGTGCTCCAGGAGAGGGCGGATAGAGATGTCCCGTCCTGCCGGGTCCGGCTGTGCAAAGAGAAAACAGAAACCCAGGGATGGCACTGGGCACCTTTCCAGCAGCCAGGGCCCCATCTGAGGGCCACTTGCCCTTCCACGAGCTACAGCCAGTCCCTTGTCCAGGAAGCCTTTTGGACCCCTCTTCTATGTTCCCATGAGGCTGCTTTCTGTTTGTTGGTCATGATTTATCCCTGCACTCTAGTTAACTGCATTCTTCATGCCTTTCAAACATGAGTCAGATCTCCTGAGGGTAGAGAGTGGGTCACTTCCTGTGCTTCTAGTACTTAGCGTGAGAGCTGCATGCATCTGCAATGTTTGTTGAAAGAGTGAAGGTGAGAATAAGGCACAAAGTTATGTCAAAAGGGCTTCAGGTGTCTCTGGGATTAACTCCAGTAACTGCTGGCTGGGCCAGCCTTGGGGCCTGTGGAGCTCTTCTAAGGAGACCTTCTTGCCCATCACCCCCAGTGAGCGAGCAGTGGGGGCAGCCATGTTATATACCACATGACCCATCCTGGGCCAAAGCTGATTGGACAGAGGGTGGGTACGTGACCCACAGCAGCCAATCCAGAGCCTGGTCAGAGACTTAGGAAGTTTCCTAGGGCAGTGTTCTGCTCAAAGAGGGATGGTGGCGAGGACCCTATGCAAATACAGTCTCTCTCTCAGGAATTTGAGCTGGGAAACTCTGGGTGAGAATCAGCCACATGGTGGAAAGAGGAGAAAAACACACCCAGAGAATGAAAAAAAAAATTCTACATATGTTTTTTTTCTGAACCATTTAAGAGTAAGTTGCAGACATCCTGACCTTTCACCCCTAAATATCTAGAAAGCATTTCCTAAGAATGAGGAGATTCTCTTATATAACCACATCTACTTATCAAATGGAGGACATTTAACTGATACAGTATCTAATATGCTATCAATTTTCAAATTTTGCCAATTGACTCAATAATGTCCTTTAAGACAACTGTGGTTTTTCCAAAGCAGGGTCCAATCTGGGACACTGCCCCGCATTTACTTGTCTTGTCTTTAGTCTCCTTTAATCTTCAACAATTCCTCAGCCTACTTCGGTCTTTATGTCATGGGTATTTCTAAAGAATCCGGTTCATTTATTTGGTCGAATGTCCTTCAATTTGGGTTTGTCTGATGTGTTTTCATGATTGGATTCGGGTTAAGCATTCATGGCAGGAATCCTGTGTAAAGTGATGTTTCTGCCTCCTTGCAGCTTCACCTCAGGGGCACATGATGGCACTTTGTCCCATTATTGCTGATGTTAACTGTGATCATTTGGTTCAGGTGATGTCTGCCAGATCTCTCCACTTCAAAGGTACCATTTCCCCCTTGTAATTAATAAATACTCTGTGGGAAATACTTTGAGACTCTGTGAGTGTCCCTTTTCCCCCACAAACATCAACTCAGTGGTTTCAGCATCCAGTGATGGTTTCTACCTGGGTCATATTCCTTTTGTGGTGCAAAATGGTGATTTTGGAACTCTATCATTTCATTTAAATACTGGCACTCCACTGTAAACAAGATCTTTCCTTTCCTCCCATTTATTTATGCATATCAGTTTGCATTTAGGGGTTCCTTTTTCATTTCCATTACTATCATTCATTTTGATGTTCAAATTTTCCCAGATTTGGCCAGTGGGAAACTCCCTCGTGCAGCCTCATGTGTTTTTTCAATACATCCCCATACTTTTTGGGGGCACTTTCCTAAGTCTTGGCACAACAAGTACTTGTACTTCTTTGTACTTCCCTTTCCCCAGCCTCAGAACCAGCCATTTCTCTGAGGAGTCTTGGGTCTTTTTGGTGGAGAATGATATTTAGAAACCAAGATCTGGGCACTAGATGTGCTCACTGTTCCTGGGATATCATTACTTCTAGGCCCTTCCTTTCTTCCTTCCCTCCCTCTCTCCCTCCCTTTATCTATCTATCTATCTATCTATCTATCTATCTATCTATCTATCTATCTAATCTACCCATCCATCCATCCTTCCATCCATCCAACATCATTCTATGTATCTATCCTTGTCTCCCTACCATCTGTTTATAGATGTAGGTAAAGTCCTATGCCACAGGGTTCTTGCTTCTTCCCATCCTGTATTTGCATCTTTCTTCTCTCATAGTGAGATCCCTGGTTTCCCACAATATCAAAATAGTCACTCATTTGCTCAATACTCAATAGACACAAAATAGTTTTAGAATTTCTACACTGATGCACTACCAATAACAAATTTGCAAAGTAAAGTTGAAGATATATTTGCAAATCTGTTTGCCTTTAGAACAGATACCCACTGAAAGTATCTCGTCAAAGAACTGTGTCCAGGATGGAGTTGTCCTGTTGAGACCCAGGGTAAAGCCACATGCCCGAGGGTAAGAGGTAGGCAGCCCCAGCATCACTCACCAGGAAGAACGGACATTTTGGTGGGATCTGGGGATGTGGAAAGCAGGCCGTAGGTAACAGGGAATGGGCACCCTATTTCTTTGGGCCCTGCACTCTCGGCCTGGCCTTTGAAGCAGGCAATGGTCTGGACTCCTGTGATTTAGGGAATGATTGGGGTTCCACATGGAAGCAAGAAGAGCGAGGGAGGTGGGGCCTGTGTACTCAGGCCATTCTGTAACCAGACCATCCAGTTGCATGCTCTCTCAGGCTTGTTTTTCCTTTTGTTGTCCCAAGCCACAGAAAGCCTTAGCTCAGCCGCATTGGTTCCATGGTCATTGAAGGGCCCCACCCGCCAGGCTCTGAGTGGCTCCCTGAGGCCTCTGCCATGGCAGCAGTGGGGACTAGTGAGAGACAGCCCAGGAGAAGGTGATCTCCAGGACCCATAGTCGGAGCTGCCAGGCCAGAGATTTCCCCTCCACTGAGACCCACTCAGGAGCTGGGCTGGATTCTAGTAACGGTGATGGGGGGGTTTCCTAATGTCTTTTCATTGTTTAATTGAGGAGATGGCGAAAGGTGAAAGGAGCTGGTCCGAAGGTCAACAGTGACTTCCAACAGTGAAACCTGGTTTCTCTAATGCCTGACAACCAAGCAGACATCAGAATGCAGTAGCACAGGCCCATTACGGTCATGCATGAATAGCAAACCCATTAATGATGATAGTAGCTGTTGTTCTACAATGAAAGGCAATAATTTATGATGGACACTTAGATTCTCTCTGTATAAAGGACAGATGCTGTCATACCCCATTGTTCAATGTTATGAAAACTCTATCCACGGCAAGCTGAGCAGTTGTCTGGCTCTTACATCCCCAGTGACAGAGAGCCTGCCCCCTCCCACTCTTGCTGAGTGGCTGCACAGTTCTTTTACCAAACCAGAACCTTGTCCTATGCCTCCACCCCACTGGTCCTTGCCTCTCCTCTGGGGTCCTCAGAAAAATCCAAGCTTTCTCGTTGAGTCTGCACGCCCTCCCTCAGGAGGCCAAGAGCTGCAGTGAAGACACACATCGCCCCCTGCCAGGAGTCGACCTGGTCCTTCAACCTGCTTGAGTTTACCATTGATCTATAGGCCTGTAATCGAGCTCAACCCTCCAGGTGGTGGCGAGTGAGGCTGCCAGTGCCCTTGCTCCACATCTCCTCGGCTTTCTAAACAACTACCTTCCACTGGTGATTCATATGTTCCTCATGCTTGACTAAGACTCCATTAGGTAGTTTTCCTCGGACTGCTGCTAGCTCTGTCTCCCCCCTTCTGCAGCTGACATTCTAGCCAGGTTACCTCCCCCCTGCCACGCTCCCCATCCTGGTCTGCTCTGACCGAATGCCTACATCTGGTCTTTTAGCTCCCCACCCATCTCAATAAGCTTGAGCACAGCCTCCACTGCAGAGGTGGGAGGGCAGCAAAAAATCAAGGGCCAGTCGAGAGTTCAGAGAAGTCAGCGGTCCGAGGGTGAGCGGAGCTGCTTCTGCCCTATCCTCCCAGGCGCAGATCCAGAAAGAAGCCACAAAAATCTCTTGATCATTAACGTCATCCCCACACAACCCCATGTCTGGGCACACTGTACGTGGATCAGAGCGGCAGGGGTTGGGGGGAGGTTTAGGAACGATGAGTTTCACGCACTCCTGGGGCTAGGAGATGGGGAGTCTGCATAGTACCCCTGTACTGAATTTCAAAGCCAACGGTAAAAGCCATGTGTTTTCTTATCTGATCTGTTCTAATCATGCCTGGGACTGGAATTCAGAGTAGTCTGAGCAGTCACACACATGGGGAGAGATGTATTTGATGATGCAAAGGGTGGGCTGGTGGGGGGATGGAGAGGGAGGACAGCGGGGGCTTGGAAAGGCGCCACCACCTGAGGGCTTACTTGGAGTCGTTGTCATACACCAAAGTGCCACTAGAGGGCATCCAAGACCTGCACGGAGGATCTGGCCGAGCGGCCCCAGATCACCCTCTACTGAGGACGCGGAGCTACTTTTGTGGTTCAGTGGGGCCTCAAAGCTTTCAGCAGATCCGGTGCTACTTTAGAAGGCACCCAGTGATCTTAAAGGAGGCCAGATTTCTAGGCACCTTGGAGGACCGGCCGCCCACCCCTTCCAGACGGCGGGAGTGGCGTGGGACGGTAGGGGATATTGGGGAATATGGGGCTGGAGGACCCAGGCCTACTGACCCTACATTCATCCTGCTCTCAGTGTGGGCCTGCCTTGCAGCCCAGGGCCAGCGATCTCAGGGCACTGACCCGTGCTCACTCCGGCAGCACACACACAGGGCACAGACCCCTGCAGACAGCATACTGTGGTCTCCTATCAGAGTCTGAGCCAGGATTTCAGCCCTGCCTCTCTGTATGACTGGGGACTACAGCATTTCCCCTGGTCTAAATCAATCTCCATGGATGACTGGCCTATAAGAGCTCTCGAATTGCTTTTTTCTCTTCTTTATTTCTCTTCCTTACTTGTTGCCCACCTGGGCAATTACCCAAGTAATCATTCATTCATTCCAACATAGCTACGAAGCACTACCATTTGCTAGGTACTGTTCTGGGCAGGGGGAATTCAACAATCACCAGGACAGACACAGCCAGTCCTCAGGGCTCTTCCACTCTGGTAAGATCAGGACAATTCCATGAGAGACAGCCTCAGAGGGGGAGGGAGTCGACCTCACCCAGTAACAGCTGCCCTAGGAACACCGAGTGCTGCTTGTCACGGGTGACAACAATGCTTCAGGTGCAAAGCTGCCAACTCTACCTACGCTGTCTTGTCAAAGCCTCTTAAGAATCCAATGACGAGTCATATCCATTTTACAGATGAGAAAGCGGAGGCACAAAAAGAACTTGCCCCAAATCTCCAGCTAGTAAGTGTCGGAGCTGGGTTCAAAGCCAGGTCTGTCTGCCTCCCACACCAGTGGTCTTTCCTCCCTCACCAGGTGCTTTTCCCAGCCTGCCCTGCCTCTCGCGAGCACCACATCACATTCCAAGGAGACAGTGGGCATAATCTTAGAACGCTGCTGTAGAAACTGGGAGGGCCTGCTTGTGGGAGGAACGACTTCATTGCGAAGTGCTCCGTAGAGGCGTCCTCTGAAGCCCCTGGAGCTCTGTGAAGGCCGTGCTTTGGTGGCGCAAGCTGCATGCAAGCTGGTTAGGTGCTCTTCCTGCCTGATGGGGCGCAGTGCCCGGCAGCGAGGCCACGCCTGTCCGTGCCGGCCGCAGGCTGGAAGTGCTCACACCTGACTCCCGGACCGGCCTGCCGCTCTGCAGGAGGCGTGCAGAAGCTGCCCGGGAAAGCCTCCCCCATCTGTGCAGCCAAAGGAGAGCAGCTGGCCTGAGAGTCCCTCTGCATAATGCAATTACTCACAATGTAGGTCAGTGGCCCCCTCACACATCCTGCTTTGTCAGGCCATAGGCACAGAGGGGCAGGGGGTCCGGGCGTGGGTTGAGGTGCTGAGTCCTGAAAGGTCAAAGGCCTTAGTCTTGCTCTGCCACAGACTTGCCAGGTGACCGTGGACATGCCCCACCCTTTTCTAGACCTCAGTTCCCTGCTTGCAAAGTGAGTCCGAGAGCTAACTTACAGCATAATGTGAGCCAGAATAACGGAGGGATGGCGACAGTCGTCCTATATTTCATGACTGTATTTGTCTGACATTCACTTTGCCTGCTGTGTGCCCGGCACTGTGCTCCACGCTGGGCCCAGGTGTGTCAGGCGGATTGGGTGCTTGCCTTCTTGGAGCGGGCGTTCTAGCAAGGGCAGACCACACAGCACAGCTGCGAACAGAACAGCGATTCGTGCTGCAAACGGGAACTAGAAGGGCCAAGAGGGGCATCGGCTTCAGATCGGGTGGTCTGGGAAGGCTTTTCTGAAGTGGAGACATTCAGTCTGAGACCTGAAGGCTGAGGAACAGCAGCCATGTGAGAACCTAGGGGACAGCATTCCTGAGAGAGGGCACAGCAAGTAGGAAGGGCTTCGGTGTGTTTCAGGAACCCAAAGGAAGCCAGCGTGGCTGGCGTGTAGTCAGTGACGGACCAGCTCTGCTTCCCACTTGATGCTGTGCACACAAGCCCCCAGGGAGTTTGTTAAAGTGCAGATGGGGTCAGTAGGTCTGGGTGGTGCCCACTGCGCTGCATCTTGAAGCAGCTCCCAGATGACACTGATGCTGCTGGTCCCGGGACTGCCGTCTGGGCGGCAAGGCCTTAAAGGATCTTCTTTGCTTAAAAATGCAGATTCTCCTGTCGCTTGCACACCTGTGACCCTGTGACACACAGTGACAGCCCAGCACAAGCGCAGACTTGAAGGCTTGTCTCTATGTTCTAACCCCAGATCAAACCCCAGTAGTACTGTGTTTCCGTGTGTCCTGCGTGGGGCTGGCCAGGGCGCTTAGGGCTGGCCATGTTGCTGGTCTGGGCAGGGAGGGTGGGGGCTCTGGGTGGCGGGAGTGAAGAGGGTCACGTGCCGCACCTGTGATCATGGGGCCCTTGGTCCCTTGGACCTTTCATGCTGCCGCTGCTCTGAGTTGGGTCAGGTTCTCAGCCCCACTTGGCCAGGGCTTCTTGGAAGGAGGGGGTGTCTTCTACCTTCTGACCAGCTTCCAGAAGCTGGCTTTTAGAACTCTGTCCCTGGGCCATTCGTGCTACTTTATTCTTTTTCATTTCAAAGTTGATTTTTGAAATCTATGGTAAAATTGGTAGGTTTTTCTACTGGAGGTGATGGTATGTGTGAGTATCAATGTGAGTTTGAGTGTGTGTGGTGAGGGGAGGCGAGGCTGTCTGGCCTTAGTGGGCTGCTTCTGTTTTCCTGGGAAGGTGGGTGAGTCAACACTGCTTTTGCTGGGGGAGATGGCGAGGGAGTCCCATCAGGGAAGTCTGGGCAGGGAGGGGAAACGGCCCTGGGTTCAGACCCCAGCTCTATCACTTGCCAGCTGTGCGACTTTGAACACATCTCTAAGCCTTTCTGAGCCATGGTTTGCGCATCTGCAACCTCCCGGGGTTGGCAAGACGATCACAGGAGGTAAACGGTGTGTTTAGCAGGCTTTAGAGGCTGGAAAGCCTGCTCCTTATGTGTAAACCATCATCATTATCTCCAACTGCAGAGTCAGAGCCCTGGAGCCAGAAGGAACCTTCCGGATCCCTCCGGGGGCTGGGCTGCTTATCTCAACAGCAGCAGTCCCACATCTCTGAGGCAGCAGAGCTAGAAGCTGTCATTTTAAGGTAAGGATTTTTTCTTAGAATGTTTGGTTATGAATTTGGGTGAATTTTTTCCAAATCCCAGATCTGGAAGAGACCTGTGAGATCACACACCAGGGTGTCTCAACAGGGGTGCTTCTGCATTTTTTTCTTTGGAGGGGGTATGATTCTTCCTTGTGAGGGACAGTCTTGTTCCATGCAGAGCACTCAGAGCCTCTAGACCGTAGGCCCAAAACGCCAGGAGTGTCCGCTGGTCACTGGGACAGCCCAAATCTCCCTCCCCTGGCTCCCCATTTCCAAACATGAAAGGGATCATGCATTAGTCCAATTCCTCTTTTTATAGATGGAGAAACTGAGGCCCAGATGAGGACTCATAGCAAGTGGGTGACTGAGTGGAGACCCAGATAAAGGTATCCTGACCCTCCATGCCCTGTGCACTGGACCATGCTTCGGGCTAGCACAGGAGGGGCCAGCCATGTGGGCAGCTCACCAGCCAACATTTATGGGGATTTACCATTCATGGGTGCTTGGCACTGCCCCCCAGCCCCCTGGTGCTGGCTTTTGGATGCATCCAATCTGTGGGTGCCGTACACCCTTGCTCAGGTGCACCTGAACAGCTTCCAGATCAATGTCCATGGGCCCCAGAGCCGCTCACCTGATGCCCACTGGCTACATCCTCATGGAGCAATGTTTTGTGAAGGGGAGATGAGGTGGCCGGGGGAGGGTGGGTAGGTGGCTGGGACCTGGCTGAGGAGGGCAGGGAGCCCTGGTCAGCATCAGGCCCCCAGGGGGAGAGCAAGACCCTGGCCTGGTCCTGTTCAGAGAGGCATTCTGAGTTCAACCTTGGAATTAGTGGGAAACCCCATGGTTGTATAAGGGTCACAGCTGGGGTGATGATTGTCTTGGGGATATTAAGGGCTGACAAGTATAGTAATTTCTAGCTCTTTGCAGCCCATATGTATTTACACGAGAATCTCTCTTTGATTTCAACCTCAGGGCAGTCTGGTGAAGGAGCCAGGAATTTTATACCCATGCTACAGGTGAGGAAACTGAGACCCAGAGAGGACAAGAGACTTGCTTAAGGTTACACAGCAGGTCAGAGGCAAAGGCAAGGCAGTCTTCTTCCCTGCAGAGCAGGTGCGGGCGTCGCAACTTCTTCTGTCCTTCCTTGTGGCCTGGCTCTGTTCCCCTCCCTGGGCAGGGGGCCTTCAAAGGTGCCCCGATTTTCCTTGGGCCTGTGTCGGAGGCCTCTGGGGCAAGCCTGGAGCTGGAAGATCTCACAGGTGTTGCTGCTGAACCCCAAGCCAAGAGGTGCTTGATCATGGGGGGCCCTCACCAGGCGTGCTGCGCACGGGCGTCGGCTTCATGGTCTGCACGAGGGCGCTGGCGTCATGCGCTCTACCCCAAGCCTGACGGGGCTGGGTAATGAGTGAGACTGGGGCCCAAACACACGCCTCCCCTCTGGAATGATGGCTCAGCAGCACACCCTTGAGAGAGGGTCACCAGGGCACAGCTGCGTGCCAGGGTGCGGAGTCTTCCCGCCGCTCTAGAGCAGAGAGCAGCTCGTGGCCTTCGGGGGTGTGCGGGCCATGGGAGTTTTCTACTTGGGCTACACAGGGCTTAGAATATTTTGCCTTCACGGTCAGGATTTAAAACTCAGGTGATTCACAGGAACACCCTTGAATGGGACACCAGGCAGCCCAGGGCTTGCCTGCGCGAGCTGGGTCTATCTGCCACCCACCCACGTCTGTGCTGCTCGTCCAGTTCTTCCCAGATCTCAAGGCCCATGAGGCCTCAGCTGACATTGGGTTATGCAGAAAGATGGGTTAACTAGTCACATCGTCGCCTGAGTTTTGTAGAAGCAGCAAATCTGCTGGCCGACATGGGGCAAGCAAGCCCCTTAGCCTGTGAGGTCTCCTCAAGCGCCAACATGCGGTGATTCTGTGTGGCGGCCCCAGATGGGACGCAGGCTCGGCTGCCTGGGGTCTGGCTTGTACCACCTCGGCAGGACCGGGATGCCCGGACCCCTCATGTCCCAACCCACGGGGCAGAGATCCACAGCATGGGTTTCCCAGGGTGCATGCGAGAGCCACTGGTGGGCATCCGTAGGAGGTGGAGGCCGGAGGGCCCCAAGACCAGGCCCCCGCAAGGATCTGGGGGGCCCTGACCCAGTGGGCAGAGGATGAGCAGACTGATGAAAAGAGCAGCAGCAGACAAGAGAAGGGAGGCCTGTGTCTTTTAGAGCCCACAGGAGCAGTAAGATTCTGAGATGTTGTAAAGCAAACCCCGAGCATACACGAAACCCAGAGCTTCCTGAGGGAAGTCCCCAGCACTGCCTGGAACATGATGGAGGGAAGGAAACCCCCACACGCTGTGCTGTGTCACCCCCCCTCCCAGGCAGTCACCCCTGCCCCCACCCTAGCCCCAGTCTGGTCTAAAACTCCTCCGTGGGAGCTTTCTGTTTCTCTTGCCCTTCAGCCGAAAGGGGCCTGGAATGCCATCTACATTCTTTCCCTGCTGCCACCATCCCCAGGCCACTGCGATGCTCTGCATGGTCTTGGTGACCAACCTCCTAGAGGTCAAAGGAAGGGGACCCTATTTAGCCCTCTGCTCCCAGGCTCTCTCCCTTCACCTCCGGGTCTTGCCTTCTCCTGACTCTTTGCCCTTCTCTGCTGGGGCCTTCTCCACTTCCTCTACGTGCTCCTCTTCCTCCTCCGGAGGGCAACCCTTTCCTCGACGTTCCTGGGCCTCCGACCTCACATTTCCAGTCTGAACTCATCACTCTGTCCCCTAAAGCTGCCCTTCATCCCAGGTTGGCTAGCTCAGAGAACTGCTCCACTGTCCACCCCAGTGAAACCAGAGCCCCAGGCATCCCTTCCTTTCTGATCCCACCCTGGCTTCCAACCCAGAGATCTTCAACAGCTTCTCAAACCACAGGAAAGACGCCTTGACCCGTGACTCCAGCACTGTGACCCTCTGTGATGGGCCTTGACGCCCATCACCAGTCTCATCCATCTATGGCGAGGCCTCATAATGTCCCCTCCGGGTCCTGGGATGCCCTTTCTTCACCACCATGTGAACAGCACCCACTCCTCCATCTCTGAAATCTTCCTAGGAGCTCTTGTCCTATGTCTGCCCCCCCGAGGCCCCTGTGCTTCCTGCCTTTCTTCAGGGAGGCCCATCACCCCATGCTGGACATACTGTGTTCGATTATTCCTCCCCCTCCGGTATCACCCAGCATCCCCTCCACCACCTGTATCTCCTCTCCACCCCCCGCCCCCGCCATTTCCTGCCTGCTCACCGTGTGCCAGACTCTGGGCTAAGCGTGTTCTATACACTGCCCGTTGCATCCCAACAGTCACTGCAGGAGTGAGCTCTAGTGAGCCCCCTTTTAGGGGATGCCGGATGAGACGCGGAGAGGCTGAGTGGTGTGCTCAAGGTCACGCAGGCACTAAATGATAGAGCTGTGACTTGTGCCCTGGTCTGCCCAACTTCCCAAACCTTTGCTTTAAACCACAGATCCAGAACGACGCCAAAGTGTGCCCTGGTCACTGGAGTGTCAGCAGTGGGTTTCAAGTGTCCCAAGACGGTGCTCTCCTCGGCCTCGGGGCACACGGATGGCCAGGCACCTCCGGCCATGAGCTACCACTGTGGTCACTCTGGGGTCCTGCCCTACACTAGACTTTGTCTAGGCTCCGAGTTGGCCAAAGGCAGCCCCTTCTCCTGTATTTCCAGTCTGGCCTGGGCCTGCCTGCTGAAGCGCCCACTCACCCTCATCCTGCTCTAAGCTAGCACCCCTCAGGCCGAGGGCCTCTTTGTGGGGGCAATTGCCCCTGCCTGGGGAGAGGTCTGTGGCCCCAGGACTGAGTAGAGCTCCCAGCCCCAGTCCCTGGGGACACTGGCACCCCCGCCCCCCCCTTAGCCCAGACCTCAAGGGCCCCAAGTCCGCCCTACTCAGCCCTGGCCTGGCCATGCAGGTGCTGTGTCTCTCATCACCCTCTAGCAGGGGTCTGCTGCATGGCCTGGCTGGTGGTTCACGGCCACTGCCTGCCGTCAAGTCCACACCCGGCTTGGTGTGAACAGGGAGGGAACGGAGCTAGGGTGCGAGGAGGCTCTAAATGAGGAAGCACGAGCCTGCGGGATCACGGACAGAGTATTCTACCACTGCTGTACACGTGCACTCAATTTTATGGTTTTCAATGTCATCCGATCTGCCTAACAACCCTAAAAATTTAGTAGGGCCATCAGCCTTGTTCCCAGTTTGCACAGAGAACACCGAGCCCAGGAACAGGCTATAACCCACCCCAGGGAACACACTTGCATCCTGACTCCTAGCCCAGGGCCCTTTCTGGTGTTTGAGCTACTCCCTGGAACTCTGGCTCCTTCTGGGAGTCTCAGTTCGTCAAGGAGAAAGGAAGGTGACTGCCTCAGCGGGGGGGGGGGGGGGGGGGGAAGCAAGTGCTCCCCCCTGCCACCCGCTCCCTGCTGCATCTCAGATTTTCCTGTTTGCCCTTGGCTAAGAGGCAGGAGGGCGACACAGCAGTGCCCTGGGATGACGGACAGCCACTGGCCTTGCCTCTGGATGAGGGTTCTTGCCCCAGCTCTGTCACATGCCCATTCGGAGCCCCACGTTCTCCTCTGAGAAATGCCAGAGTACCTGCTTTGAGGGTTGCTCTGAGCACGGAGCAAGAGCACAGAAGACAAAAGACGGAGCCCAGAGACACACACGCCCCAGGGTAGTGCAAGTGAGAACAATGCATCCGTTTCATTTCCTGTTGTCATTCAGGGAGGCAGGCAGACTGGGAGCCCCCAAAGTGCAATGCTGCAAAGATTGTTCCAAAATAGGATGTAGTAATTGGTGCTTCTGCCACTGCTGGCCGCGCTTGGGATCCCTGGGTGGCAACAAGCTCCTGGCAAGTGGGCATGCCCCCTTCCTCACCCCGCAGCCGGCTTGCTTTTCTAGGCCTGTTTCCTTCTGCCTTGCCAGTACGCGCGCTCTCTCTCTCCTAATAGATACATACAGTCTTCTGAGATCACGTTGTTCTAGTTTGTGGACTCACACAGCTTTTAGGCTTCAAGAGCCCCAAACATTTTCTTTCACTTCCATTCCTCCCTGTGTACTCTCTGCCAAGGGTGCCTCCAACCTTTCTTTGCACAGCTCTGGTGATGAGACACGACTTCCGAAGGCAGCACATTTCATTCTGGGATAGGTCACATTAAAGCGTGAATGTTCTTCCTCCTCGTGGACTGAGAACTGCATCCCCAGAACTTGCCCCTGCTGGTCCTGGGTTCTGCCTTCCGGGGCCCTGAGGGTCGTGGCTCCGTCCTGGCTGCAGCGGTGCTGGTTCCACTGAGACCTCCCTTTGCTGGCTTGACGTGGCACAGTTTTGAGCCCTCTCCCTGTCCTGGCCACCCTTCATCTTGTCACTATCCGCATAGGGTCTGGGTCTCTTATGAGAACACAAGTTTCCCAGGGGATCTGAGTAGAGCAAGAGTGGGGTCCCCTCCCCACACCTAGAGCCCTACTCACCAGGGCTGTCCCCTGAGCTTGCTCTGGGTATTTGGCAGCTGAAGCACAGCATGGAGCTTGGCAGTCCACAGTGCCAGTATCCATGTTTAAGGGAATACTGGTGCTTGAAATGGTCACACACACACACACTCACACACACCTGTCTGGTGTTCCTTAGGGATCTAAGAAACCACAGATCCCATGCTGCAGAACCCCCGAGAGTTCTCTCTGCCATCTCGGAGAAATGCACCACTGACCCCTCATCGTCCCTCACAACACTTCGGGATCTCTTTCCACACAGGGTGTGCGGCCCTACTGTGCAACTCCAAAACTCAGCCAACAAAGGCTACTGCTAGGTGACCTTCATGATCTAACTGAAAAATAATTTCAAAGGCCCAAATGAGAGGAGGGGGTGAGCACCTAGAGACAGGATGTGGTGGGGGGAATAAGAGGAGCCCAGTGTTAAGGAGGTTGGAAGGTGTACACTTTTCCTGTGAATCAAAGAAAGTGACAGGGCTTTGGCACAGCGAAAAGTAAGCCCACCATCACCTCTCACGTTACTGAGCATTTTCCATGTACTTATTTTTACAATCCCATGCAGGGTAGGGCAGCAAGTGCAAGCCCTCTGCTGCAGAGGAGGAAACAGGCTCAGAGAGACGGAGTGGGCTGACCAGAGGGGCTCCCCGACACCCCGGCTGCTGGTCCATGGTTCTCAGCCCCTTCACCAGTAGGTGGGGGTCCCAGGGCCCATTCTGGCCAGTGCGCTATGTGGGAGGTGACATCGCCCCTCGTGCGCTCGAGCCTAGACCCCTTGTTGCAGGAGCGGAGAGCCGCCAGCCCACCCGCCGGCAGGCCCAGATCCCTGAGCTGCCTCGCGGAAGGCGGTTACCCTGGAGACCACGCGGAGGCACAGGTGGACGGTGAGTGAGAAAGAGATTTCTGACGAGTTCTGCTGTTAAGTTTTAGGGCTTCTTTATTACAGCAGCCCGCTCAGCCTTTCGCCGCCAATAGAGAAGGGCGATGACATCTGTGTTTCTGCTCTCACGTGTCAGGCACCGTGCTAGGGACTTGGCATCTGTCACTGCACACAGTCCTTGAAGCTGCGCGGGGAAGAAAGGGTTATTCTTCCTCTTGTCTACAGTGTGGGCGAATGGAGACAGGGCCCTGGCCCAGGTCACAGAGCCACGAAGGTGCGGCCCTGGGACATGAATCTGGGTCTCTCTGATTGGAAAGCCTTGACGAACCAGTGATTTGCAGAGGCAGATGGCTATTGTGTTCCAACACCCTGTTGGGCTAAATGCTTCCTTTGAAGATGCAAGATCGCACAGATTGCTTTTCTCATTCAGATTTTATGCCTGAGTAAAATCCTTGTGCTATGATTTATTATAGCAACACTGATTTTCCAATTTTAAGACAACAATGCAGCTTGAAATAAAAAAGAAAGAAAACACTGAAACATTTGAAACCTTTGCTTTAGATCCTTATTTCGTCTGGCTTGAACTGCGTAGGGGCCTCCTTTCCTCCTGCCTCCACGCTCCCCAATGGCGCCTGACGGCCAGCACAACCTTTCCCAAACAGAGTGTAAGCAGGCACCCTCCTACTCGAAACCCACAAAGACTCCTCATCCCCACCAGCAGAGCTTCCTAAATTATATTCTGCAGAATATGTAAATGTAAATATGCTCCATGAAAAAAGGGTTCCATGGCCAAAGAAGTTTTGGAAATGCTAGTTAAAATGTTTTTATTATTAAATATTAATAGTTTAATTAAAATTTTAAAAGATTATTTATTTATTTATTTATCTATTTATTTGAGAGAGAGAGAAGGCCTGCGTGCAGGGGGAAGGGCAAAGGGGAGAGAGAAGAAGAGAATCTTAAGCAGACTCTGCACTGAGCTCGAAGCCCAATGCGGGGCTCCATCTCACAACCCTGAGATCATGACCTGAGCTGAAACCAAGAGTCAGACACTTAACTGACTGAGCCACCCAGGCTCCCCATAATTAAACAGTTTTTTTAACTGCAGGACTTTTCAGAGCCTTTAACATACTAAAGCCTATTGTACATTTCCAAGAGGCAGATGTATAGTTTTTGGGATTTCTTAAACGAGTGGACCGTGAAATCCCCCGTGCCCTTTTATTCTGGGACACCTAATGGGGATTAGCATTCTATGTCATATGCTTTGGGAGGCTGTTGGCTTTTAGGATAAAGTCTGAAGTTCTTAGCTTAACACCCAGATCCTCCCTGGATTTGGTCCCAGATGACCTTCCAAGCTCATCTCACAAACCCCTGTCTCCGTCTACCCCAGGGTTCAACCTCCGGACACCTGTTTGTCATATGCTAGGTTGTGGGGTTCTCTGAGCTGTGACCTGGAGAGAAGACAATGGTTGAGGAACAATATCAGAAGCTTGATACAAGACAGCCTGTATTTGGGGGAATGTGAAGAACACTCGATTAGTGACGTGGCTGGGATGAAAATGGGAACGAGGATTGCACGACTAATTGAAAGCCATGTGTTTACCGAGGCTCAAAGGATCCCTTTTAGAAACAGGAACTGGCCCCGCATATGCCAATGAACAAGGCAAAATGGGTGCATGCTGGAAACAAAAAGCACCAAGATATGCTGGGCTGAGCCACAGATACCAACGTTAATAATAAAGAAATTAACATGCACAGGAAACGCAGAAGCTGCCAGGAGGCTGATAAGAGAGCGTTATTAAAAAAGAATGAGCAGTGTAGCAGAGAAGTGAAATTAAGTTTTGCATTTCTTTTTTACCACGGACCCCCAAAATACTCTATGGGTAATAAATAGGTCTTGATTTACTGCAAAAATACCAATGAGGCTGGGGCCAGAATTTGCTATTGACCCTCTGGTCTGGCAAAATAAACAGAACAATCATCCATCAGCCAGCCAGTTAATGAGAATATAAGGAAGTGCATTAGTCTAGGACGGGAGACCGATATCAGGTGGTTCAAGATGCCAGCCCTGGGACCAGACTGCCTGAGTGCTAGTCCCAACTCTGCCACTCACAAATGATGGGAGCTTGCAGCAGTGATTTAACCTCATTGTTGCCATCTGTGAAATGGGTGCAAACATGGTACCTAACTCATGAGATTGAGGTTTAAATGGACTGATGTGGAAAACCCCTAGACCAGTGCCTGGCCCCAGGGAAGAGCTCATCAGGCCAGCCGTTACTACTGTTACATAGCCCTCTACCCCGTCTGCTGCAATCTACCCCAGAAAAGCTCCCTGATGACAGCTTTCTCTCTCTCTTGTTTTTTTTTCTCTCTCTCTCTCCACACACACACACACACACACACACACACACACACACACACACACACACGTTTCCACCTCCCAGACCATCTGAAAGTAAATTTCAGACTGCATACTTCAGCACAAATGCATATGTTGTCCTACACAATCACAATATGATCATACCTAAGAAAAATAATAATAGTGCCATCTTTTAATCTGATAACTAGAGTGAACTTGGACAAAGAGCTCATCATGTTGGTCCACAGCTAAAATTCCCTTAATGGCTCCCAATTGCCTCTCAGGTTAAAGTCCAAGCCCCCTCCAGCCCTGTACCTACTTTCAACTAAAAAGCAGCCAGAAGCAACTGATTCTTGAACTCTTCCCCAAACATAGTCTATACTTTCCTGCTCAAGGATTTTCATCTACCAGGAATGCCATTGCCTCTAATATCTACTCCTTGAGGTTTTGCCCATTATTTAAAATTCAACTAAAATTCCATTTTGTCCAAAATTTCTAAGCTCTTTCTAGATGAAATGCATCTTTCTTTTCATATGTCCATAATATGTGGGAAGCTAGTGTGATGACGTATTTCACACATGGAGGAAGGCAAGGACAAAAGAATCACGGAGAAATGAAATGGATCCCTGATCAAACTGTGCCCGAAGTCCACATCACCACTGCCTCTTTCCAAGATGCCAGTAGGTGGCCTTTACTGTGCACTCCAACTTACGTTACTTGCAAGTGAAAATATCCTAATGGCTACTGTAGGGATTAGGGCTGACAATCAGTCTTCTAAAGCTGTGAAGCAACAGTAGAAAAATACAATGCATTATGCCTCCATTTGGATGGGAAACTTGCTGTTCCCCAAAAGCATTTTCCACTCTTCCTCCCTTTGGAATGCTCTGCACCTGGAGGGCCCCTGTCTACCTTTACTTGTTTTTTTAAAAAATTGAGATAAAATTCACATGACGAAATTCATCCTCTTAACCGTTTTCAAGTGTACAATCAGTGGTTTTTAGTATATTTACAATGTTGTTCAACAATTACTACTATCTAATTTCAAATCCTATTCATCACTCCAAAAAGAAACCCCATAAGCAGTCACTCCTTATCGCCCTCTCCTGGCCCCTCATCAACTTCCTGTCTTTGTGGATTTGCCTCTTCTGGACACTTCGTATGGACAGAATCATACAAGATGTGGCCTCGTAGTGTCTGGTTTCTCTCACTGAACATAATGCTTTCTAGGTTCATCCATGTTGTCATGTGTATTTGAACTTCATTCCTCTTTATAGCTGATTAGACCACATGGGTAGACCACATTTTGTGTATCCATTCATCAGTTGATGGCTGTTTGAGTTGTTTCTTGTTTTTTTTTTTTTTTTTTTTTTTTTTTTTTTTTTGCTAGTATTAGTGCACACATTTTCATTTCTCTTGAGTGTATACCCTGGGGTGGTTTTGCTGGGTCACATGGTTAACTCTGTTCAACTTTTTGAGGAAATGCCAGACTGTTTCACACAGCTCCCATTTTCTTTATCCAAGTCCCACTTGTTTCTTTCAAGACTCGGTGGGGGAAGTCCCCTCTCTCCTTTTATGGGGGAAATATTTCTCAAGGCAGTATGATTAGCCCCTGCTCTGTGATCCCGTAGGGCTGGGGGCTGAGCTGTTCCAGCATTTCCACCTATCCTGACATTGTCCGTGAACATTCCTGTCCCCCGGGGACTGGAACAATCCCAAGAGTAGGGACCATGCTGTGGCCCCAGCATCTGGCACCCAGCGATGCCCAGCCAGTGAGGTTCTGGCAACTGAATGAATGGCTCCTGGCTCTCTAGCAGCCTCCTGGTGCAGCTGGGCATCACAAGAGCTTCTCCATGACACAGGGCAGGTTGTGCTGAGAGCTCCCTGGAGGCAGGAGTGAGGGTGTGAGGTCAGGGCACAGGGTGTGGGTGTGTGAGAAGGCCCGGGGCAGGGGGAACGTGCACGGTGGGGGGGGGATGTGTTTTGACCACACGTGTGTAAGTTCACAGAGGACGATGCAGTGGGCCATATGAGACTGATCCAACTGGTTTATGCCTCGAAGGGGGAAGTGAGGACGGTACAGGTGGACCAGACAGCAGTTAGGATGACCGCGGACAGACAAATGCTGGAGACAGTAGCAGTAGCACTCCCGGGGGTGGAGCTCTGCTGCTTCCCACCTGTGGTCTCCTGTGAGAACCAGCATGCAGCACGGGTGGAGAGCTTGGCTTTGGGGAGCAGAAGGCCTGGCTTCGTGCCTCTGAGCCCCACTTGCTACCTCATGGTCCAGAGCCTGTCACCTGACTCTGGGCTCCTCCAGGTGCTCGCCTGTGAAATGGGAGCAGGACTCTGTGTGCTCAGAGTGACGGTAAGGATTAAGTGAGTGGACTTCGGTAGAAGTGTGGTGGAATGTATTGACCTACCCCACACGCAGCACTGCTCCTCAGCCCTCCCTGGGAGGCTGGCAGCGGAGCTGTGTTCATTTCCTTGTGGAGTCAGGAAGTGTGGAGTCAGGAGAGAGAACAAAAGTCACGATGATCGAACTCCTTTCATGGGTCAGGTTCAGCGTTAGGCCCTTGAACATGTTATACTAGTGAATGTTCCTGGTAAACCTGTGAGGGAGGCATGGATTTTTCCCAGTAGGTGCTGGGGCTCAGAGAGGGTGAGTCTCTCATGCAAGGTCACGAAGCTAGGAGATGGGAGAATACAGATCAGAACCTTGGATTGTAGGTCTATGGCTACCTCATCATTCCCCCAAAGCCCACAGTGCAGGAGCCTGGCTTGTGAATGCATTCCATTTCCTTGGCGTGTGAATACATTTCCAGAAGGCTGCCATACACTTTTAATAATTGGTATGAACATGCAATCTCTCGTCAGCTGGCTTCCGGTCTGCTGTAAGACACAGATAAGAAAGAAAGAGCCGAGAGGACCCAGGAATGTCCTCCACACCGGTTGGCAGAAATCACTCGGGCCCAGAGTTACCTTTCTGATTTAATTCTCCGAGCCTCCTGTGTCTGACTCATGTAAGAAAATGACTTCTTGGGTGAAATATTAAAACGTCATGCGTGAATGTCCATCGTCTCGCTCTGGCAGCTCTGGGGACGATGGCTCAGAGGAGCAGCTCTGCAGTCTGGGCTTGGGAGTCAGATTCGATTTCTTGGAGGTTCCTGAGCCAGGAACATGCTGGTCTGGGCTCAGGGGGCCCAGAGACAAACAGTCAGACACAAGAAAACGGCAAGATGCTGGACTGGTTCTCAGAGAGCTCAGGAGCAGGTCATAAATATTGCTCCGTGCAATAGCTAACTTCATCAAGTACTCTTGATGAGCTGGGCACAGGGTAAGGCCTTCTAATCCTCCCCAAAGCCCTAGGCAGTAGGTCCTATTAATATCGAGACCCATATTATGGACGAAGAAACTGTGGCCCTTGGCAGTTGTCACTCATGATATGTATTAGTGTTCCAGGGTTGCTGTAACACATTTCTACAAAGTGGGTACCTTAAAACAACAGAAATTTATTCTTGCACCATTCTGGAAGCCAGGCGTCTGAAAGCCAGGTGTTGGCAGGGCTCACCCCCTCTGAAGGCTCTGGGGGAGAATCCTGCACGGCTTTCAGCTTCTGGGGGCTACAGCTCCCTGGCTCGTGGCCACATTGCCCCATCTCTGCTTCCCCCTTCCCATGGCATTCTCCTCTCTGTGTCTGTCCTCTTCTGTTTCTCTCAAGGACACTTGCCACTGGATTTAGGGCCAATCGAGGTAATCCAGGATGACTGCATCTTAAGATCCTTAATTACATCTGCGAAGACCCTTTTTTCTAAATATGGTTATATTCATATATTCTGGGAGTGGGGGTGTTGATATATCTTTTGGGGGGGTCACCATTCCGCACACTACACTTACCTAACTTCATACAGTATGTGGCTTAGCTGGGATTTGAAGCTAAGACTAATTCCAGAATCCATCTGCTTAACCGTTATGGGTGATATGCTACACACTTATCTGCTGTGTGGCTCTGGGTTAGTCACTTAACCCCTCTGTGCCTCAGTTTTCTCATCTGAATATTATGGTGAGTGCTGCATGGGCTTGTTGTGAGAATTAAACAGGCTGGTAAAGTGAAGCGTCTGAAACAACGCCTAGCACATAGTCTGCACTCGCCAAGAGCTGCTGGTGTTACTGTTTTTGCTATTGTTATTACCAAGACAACACAGCTTAGTCGGAATCCTGCATGAAGGCTGAGCACACTGCTACCGAGGCTGGACTGGGAGACAATGCTCTCAGGTCTCAATTTGCTGGGCTTGCACATCTGCTCACAAGTGTTCCACTCTCATGAAACAATTCACGGATGTAAAAGAGATTTAAACATTTATATGAGAACACTGTGCACAATGGATGCTACTAATTTCAAAAGCATCAATGAAGAAAATATTTTTTTAAAACAAAACAAGTAAAACACAGGATTGATGCGCGGGAAAAAAAAAAAAGCAGGAAGAGACCAATAGGCCCATTCTAGCAGAAGTGACCCCATGCCCTCTGACACCACATGGCCTGGGCTACAGATAGGTCAAGTGTGTAGCAAGGTCGTCTCAGGCTGCTCAGTTCAACTCTCCAGCCTTGGTTTTCTCATCTCTAAAATGGGGATGTCCAGCCATGTTGTGAACTGTGCCATGCTATGGAGATGTGAGCCCCTGTTGTCATTACAGTATGCATTTGCCAACCGTTGAGTGCCTGTGCCCTAGTAGCATAAACCTGGGGTTGGGGGCCCCCAGTCCACAGAAGGGCAGGACAGTGTGTGGGCTGGGCACTGAGAATTGGGCAGGACCTGAGATTATCTTGCCCTCGCCTGAGCTCTTGGGAGGGGCCCCCAGTTCGTGTCAGCATCCTCTAAACTGCACTGAGCATCTTCGGGTCACATGAAGTGTTCCAACCTATGTCAAGGTCAGAATGACTCAGCATGAGAAGTTCAATCTACTGTTGCTTTAGAGAGAAACTTCAAGCCCAACAACAGCCAAAAATAACAAACATCCAGCAAGTGGCCGATGGGTCCATTTCAGAGCCACTGCGAGTGCCGAGGTGCCTGGACACTTCGGTCCCCTTGGCCTATGCCTTCCTCTCAGTTTCTGTGGCTGGTTGCTCCCTGAGACTGCAGGGCACATTTTTTTTTTTTTTTTTTTACCCTGCCTAAAGTTTCAGTCTAGAACTTGCTCACCTGCCTCTCAACTGCAATGAAAAACATGTCAGATAACAGAAATCTTGTAGCTTTCCTTCTTTTATTGCTCTCTCTCTCTCTCTCTCTCTCTCTCTTTTCCACAGGGAAAGCAATTATTTAAATGATGATGAGGGATTTTCAGAAACTCATGAGACTGGAGATGCTCATTCAGCTGTGGGGTTCACACGTGTGCGCCTTCCCAGGTGGCCCTCTCTCTGAGTCTGCATGTTCTTTGTCACCATCGCGTCCTCTGGCTGGGGGCATGGTGGGGCTTGGGAGGGGACCAGCTCAACTTCAGGTCTTCTGGATTCAGGTTTTTCTTCTCTTACCTTTTAGCCTTAATTTTACTGTGCTGAGGCTATATCTAACTCTGGCATTCACAGTGCTGTCCTGGGCTCTTCCTAGAGACTGGTGAGGGGCTAGTCCAGAACGTTTCAACCCTGGCTGCAAACTAGAACCCAGGACAACTTAAATAAAATCCCAAGGCTTGGGACCCTTGATAATTCTGATTTTCTGGGGAGTGTGACCTGAGCACTAGTATTTTAAAAAAGATCTTTTCTGAGTGATGCAGCCAGGATGGAGAACCACAAATGTAGCCTATCTTTAAAACCACTGAAAAATCTTCCTCCCCAACTTTTAAAATATTACTTATTTTTCTTGTCAGTATCAACATATTTACCCAATAATTTCAGCCAGCTGCTGAGCAACTGCCTCACCTGGTCAAGAGGCTGCCAAAGCTGGAAAGAGGCATGCCAGGGAGGGGTGTCCATTCATTCATTCACTCATTCATTCATTCATGCATGCGTTTCTTTGCTCATCATTCACATGTCCATTCAACCAACATATATTAAGCACCTACTATGTACCTGCCAGGCCCTATACTAGGCTTTAGGGGGAGAGCACTGCACAGGATAGGCAAGGGCCCGATTTCAAGGAGCTCACATTCTACGGGAGGAAGACAAAAACAGAGGAGAGAGAGGAGAGAGTGAAGGATAAATAATGTGATGGAAAAACAGGAAGAGGTGAGACAGAATGTTGGGGGCCATGTATGGTTTGTTAATTAGTTAACATGTTGATACTCCCCAAATCGATCTACAAATTCAATGCAACCTTTATGAAAATCCTAACGATCTTTTTTGCAAACGTGGAAAAACCGATCCTATAATTCTAACGGAATCAAGCGACCCTGAATAGCCAAAACAGTCTTGAAAACAAATAATGAAGTTGCAGGACTTATACTTCCCAATTTCAAAGCTTACCATAAGTGATAATAATCAAGACAGAGTGGTGTCGGCATAAGGACAGACATGTAGACTGATGGAATAAAACTGAGAATCCAGAAATAAACCATACATCAATGGTGAATTGATTTTGTATAGGGGTTAGAATACTATTCAATGGGGGAAAGAATATTCTTTTCAGCAAATTGTCCTTGGACAACTAGATATCCACATGCAAAAGAAATAATTTGTACCATTACCTCCTAGACAGAATGCCTAAATGTAAAACTAATACTATAAAACTCTTAGAAGAAAACATAAGTGTAATAAATCCTCATGTCCCTGGACCAGGCAACGGTTTCTGAGTTATGACATCTAAAGTACAAACAACCAAAGAAAAAATAGATAAACTGAACATCATCAAAATTAAAAATGTTTTTGCATGTCACAGGACAGTACTGAGAAAGTGAAATGACAACCCACAGAAAGGGAGAAAATATTCACAAATCGTATACCTGATAAGGATCTAGTAGTATCCAGAATACATAAAGAACTCCTACAAATCAACAATGAAAAGACAAATAATAACAAATGGGCAAAGGACTTGAAGAGTTATTGCTCCAAAGGAGATATACCAATGGCCAACATGCACATGAAAAGATGCTCACCATCATTAGTTATTCAATAATAATTCTCTTCAAAACCCAATGAGATAACACTTCATACCCAAAAGGATGGTTATAACCAAAAGGGCAGATAAATAAAATTTTTGGCAACAATGTGGAGACATTGAAACCCTCATACACTGCTGGGAATGTAAAATGGTACAGCCACTGTGTTCCTAAAAATGTTAAACAGAATTTTATATGACCCAGCAATTCTACGGGGTGTGTGTGTGTTGTGGGTATGTATGTATGTGTGTATATACCCAAAAGAATTGAAAACATAATGTTTACACAAAAACTTGTACATGAATGCTCATAGCAGCATTGTTCATAATAGCCAAAAGATGGGAAGAACCCAAATGTCCATTAATTGATGAACAGACAAACAAAATGTGGTCTATCCATAGAAGGGGATATTACTCAGCCATAAAAGGAGTGCAGTGCTGGCACGTGCTACAACATGGACGGAGCTGGAAAATCCTTCTGCTAAGTGAAAGAGGCCAGACCCAAAAGGCTGCATATTGTATGATCCCACTGACGTGACATGTCCAGAGCAGGCAAATCCATGAAATACAAAGCAGATGACTGGCTGCCAGGAGCTGGAGGGAAGGGGAAGCTGGGGTGATGGGCCAAAGGAGAGGGGTTTATTCTGGGGATGATGAAATAGTTCTGGAATCAGTGCGGGTGTTCGCACAGTCTTATGAATGTATTAAAAGCCACAGTGGCATACATTTTAAAACTGAATCTTATGGCATCTGAATTATATCTCAAAATAAACCATCAAAAATGAACGTCTCTGCTTGTAAATGACAATGAGTGGGAGCAGGGAGCCCGCTTAGAAACCTGTAAGAACAATAAACAACTCAGTGCCTTGCATGATCACAGTTCTTCACTTCATCACACCTCTCGCGCACTGTGTCGACGGCGGCTTTTCCTCACAGCTCCCCCTTCTGTGAGGCCAGATACTGAGTGTGATGGTGCTCTGGGCCTCAGTGGTAGCAGCGGAGGTGGACAGAGTGGTGGGTTAGGAAAGGGTTTGGCAGTAGAGCCTGTGGGATTAGTACACAACCTCTCAGAGAATATCCCACTGATGTTCCAATATGGTTGCTCTAAGGCGGAGTTCATTCAATTATTCAATTACTATTATTTATTGAGTGTGTCCTATGTGCAGGGGACTTTTCCATATGCTGGGGATCCTGCAGTGAATAAAAGACAACCATCCCTCCCGCCAAGTCGTTGGGGAGCTCACATTCTCGGATGGGGCAGTATTTGTGAGCGATAGGAAGTTGGATGGAGTGTAATATATCATTCATATAGAATGCACTACAATCACTGTACTAGGTACAGAGAACCTTGTATATCAGTACCTGGTTCTCTCTCCCTTCAGCACATAGTAGGACTGCTCTTCCGTGCCCCATGAACTCAGGCATGCACTATGAACATGCCCACTAAAACATGCACGGAAACAACATGTGATACTCAGGAGTGGGAGCTTTAAAAGTCAGTGCATGCTTGACCACGTACTCTTTCTCTTTGCCGCAGAAACTGCCCCACCAGCTGTGTCCTGGAGTTAGGACACTAGGGGGAAAGCTGTAGTTGACTCTTGATGGACAAGTACTCTGGTGAGTAAAGAATCTTTATTATCTTTAGGCCAGAGCTTTTGTTTTTTTTTTTCCCACCAGAGCAAAACCTCGCACACCCTGACTAACACAGGTTCTCTTTTACTTTTTCATCATCTGAGGGGCATTAAATCCAAACTCAATCCTGGCTCCTACTTTAGAAAAGGAAGCCCAGTATCTCAGCCCTGTCACTTGAACTTTAAACTGAGAATCTGGAGGCCTGTGTCGGAGGGAACATAGAGTTGGCGACAACGCCCCGCTTGTGTGTCTCTGTGTGTGTCTAATCTTGCCCACCGGCCTGCGCAGTCCTTAACGGAGTCTGAGCATGGCAGACAGTGCCCCCCCCCCAAATGCTGAAGGAACACCCTGATGACACATAGTTTACGAAGAGTAGGTTGTTTGGAATTTTCCCCACCAAAAAGAGGGAAGGTCTCTGTGGGTGCAGCAGCCGAAGTTTCTGCCGACACGGATGTGTGGGATTGGGGAAAAAAATCACCAAAATCTAAAGGCTCCTTTTGCTCAAGAACTGGAATGGTTTTACCAAGACACACAGTGGTCAGAAGTTGCCAGTATCACAGACAATTTTCCAGCCATTCTGTTCCAGGTACTCAAGAATTTCTAGTGAACAGATCATCCCCTGGAGAGCACATGGTCTGGGAGGCGCCAGAGAATTTCTAGCCTCAGGGCTGTGCTCTGGTGTGGTGGCTCTGCGTCTCTTGCTTTGTGAAGGCAAAAGGGAAGCCAACAAGGAAGATGGAAAAAACTAATCTCTCACATATCTAAGATGCCTTCTGATGATACAAGATGTTCCAGAAATGTGGCTGTGGCCGGCAGAGCCCGTCTGTCCACACATGGGGCCCACGATGCTGACTGCAGCTGGGGCTAGGCCGGGACCCGTGCCAGAAGGCGAGTATCTGTGGACATCCTTAAATGTCTCTCTGGCATATTATTCCAATTAAATCCTGCCTGGCATTCTCATTTTAATAACTTAATCTGGAATTCACACCTTGCCTGCTCTCCCAAAGGGCCTGAGGCAGCGCACAATAAAAGCCTAAACACAACAGGACAGTTAAAAATAAAGACACATGATCAGAAAGAGAGATAATCCTCCAGGAACCTGAGATAAGATGGTTATTGCAGCCAGAGTGTTGAATTTGGCTCCTACTTTCTGGCAGCCAAGGTTAAAAAGAAAACGGAGTGGCTTATTCAGCTACGACTGCCTGATCGAAGGAAGGAAGTAGATACAAGTTCACGGGAGAGCACATCCCATTTCCTGGCTCTGAATTCCATGAGGATCTAGCTCATGGATCTTCATCTCAGGGGCACTAAGTCACAAACTGAACAACAGTCCTTTACAGAAGATGCTGAATCATTCTTCAATTGGCAGCTTTAGTCCCGTAAGTGGGCCCTTGGTAAAAGGTGAGGGTGTAATATTAAATTAAATTGCAACTCGGCAAAGACATTTCTTGGAGAAGCCGGCTTAATGGGCCCAGACAGATGGGTTGAATTTGGACATATGGAGGCATGGGGAGAGAGTTCCAGGTGGAGGAAACAATTTATTCAATAAATATTTACCGAGTACTTACTCTGAGTCAGGCCCTGCCAGTGAGTGGGTACTGGGGACACACAGATGGCCTTGCCCTCCGAGGAGGTCACAGACGTGGGGCGCCAGGTGCACAGACAGTCAATTACCAGTGCTGTGACTGGAATGAGGGGGCAAACAGGAGAAGGGGCCTAGGCAGATGCAGCCACGGCAGACTGCATGTTCCAAAGTCTCCCAGAGAAGATGTTTCCAAGCTGCCTCTTGAAGGTCAAGTAGGACGTTTTTGCAAGAAGATGGCATCTCGGGGTGGTCAAGAGGGTGTTCTGGGTAGAGAGGACGGCACGGACAAAGGTGTGCGGGAAGAGGGGGCACGATGTTTTGGAGGAATGCCGACCATTCAGGGTAGCTGCGCACAAGGAGGGAGGAGGGGCCCATAGATGGGGAGGCAAATAAACTCAGAAGGTCGAGGACCTCCAGGTCTGCTAAGGAGTGTGGGCTTCATCCTCTAGTGAAGGGTTGGATTTGAACCAGGAGAATGAACTGGCCAGAAGTTCAGCTGTTGTAGCTGTCTCCAGGGAGTAGTCAGGCTAACTGGGCAGCCCTCAGCTAGCAGACTCTGTCAGAGGTCCTCGTGGGGTCCCACTCCCCTGCCTGGAGTTGGTCCACATCTGGCCAGGGCCCCAGCCCAGCCATCCAGGACCCCATGGATGATAAAGACCTTCCCCACTGTCCAGGGCTGGCAGTGATGACCCATAGCTTGGAATGTGACCCTTTGCATCGAAGCTCTAGACCACCAGGCCACCTGTGAGCCGTCCACAGAGCAGAGTGGACTCTGATCCTTAGCACTACCCTCACCCTGGCCATTCTGGTATCTCTTTATTTCGAAATGAGGAGTATGAGATGGAACTTGGACAAGCTTTATAAGGATACCAGATGTTTCCAGAAAGTATGTGCTCTGTGATTGGATTTTTTGCAGAGCAACTGTGGAGAAGGTAGAAGATAAGAGTTAAAATTATTTAAAACTCTATGTATTTGCCTCTTCCAATATCCGTTGCCATAGAAACATACTGGCATAAGCCACCAGTTTCAAAGCCAAGTGTAGTCTATGACTTTGAAAGCCCTGGTTTGCTTCCGCAAAAGGGACGGTAGAGGCATGGAACATGGAGGGAAGTTTGAAATACCTCTCTGTTCCAGACTGCCCTTAACTTGATTACTGCCCAAATGGCCAGAAAACGACAGAACCCAGAGTGCCGGGATTTCTCGATGTAGGCTACTTGCAGCCTGCGGAGACAGTCTTTCACCATTTCCATAAATAAACTCCACACACATGGCTCCCATGGGGGACTGGAGCACACACAATTCCCTCTCTTGTTGCGACCTGCCTGGGAGCAGATGGGGGATGTCTTTAGGGAGGGCAGGTGGTCTCAGGATGCTGCCTTGGTGGCTGCCCTGAGGCTCTGCGGGGTGTTCGACGTTCAGCAACCTTTCGTGCTGTCTCCCATCTTCTCTTCACTTCAAAACCATTTCAGAGTGGTCAAGTGGAAGTGTAAGAGGTGGCTGGTGTAGAAGGAAGGCTTGGGGAAAAAACCAAACAACTCTTCCACCTAGATTCACAGGCTGTCTTCATACCATCAGTATACATTGCTTTTACTTTGCGGGGGAAATTATCTCAAATTATTTTCCTTAAAAGAAAAAAATCCCATATGGGTGTGTGTGTATGAATACACATACAGTGTCAATTCTTGGTTTTCACCTTACTTGATCTAAAAGCAACATCTAACACACTTGATCAAAACTTCCTTCTTGAAACTCTTTCTTCACTTGGTTTCCTAGACACCAAATGCATATGGTTTTCTTCCCATCTTGGTGGCTTCTCCTTCTAGGTCCTTTGCTGTTTCTCTCCTACCTTCCTGATGTCCAAAAACTGGAGTGATTGAGGGTCTGCCCTTGGTCCCCTTCTCTTCTCCGTCTGTATGCCTCGCCCCTCATCCAAGCACCATCTTAGGGCTCTCGTCCAAGGTTTTCAGTGCCATCTCTATGAAGACCACGTCCAAGTTCCCATCTCAGGCTTACACGTCTCCCCAAACTCCAGACCCATATATATAACACCTACTCACCATCACCACTAGTAGAGTAGTATTCAAAAACAAGTGTTTTCCCTTTTTCTCGAGAACACAAATCATAGCTAAAAAACCCCTTTTAGCGTACTTGGCAGATTTACCCACACCTGCTCTGAAATGCAGAAGCAGCCAATCTTCCCATCAGATGCTGTAAAGCAGAGGAAGGGAGGGCTGAGATGCAATGTGGGAGCACTAAGCCTGGGGCCAAGTCAGGGGGTGCACCTGTTAGTCCTCACCTTCGTCTGTGGCATTTGTCTCAGAGAGCTCTCCCTCCTTCAAGTGCCCCCTGTGCATGTGCAGCTCTCTCTCCTGGCTACTCCCTCCCTTCCTCACCACCACTTTGAAATTCCCTTCCCAGGCTTCTTCGGTCCCCATCAGTGCTTTGTGGTTACTCAGGCTCCAGTCAGGACATCTTTGATTCTTACTGCACCCACTCCCTGGGTGAGCACACTCATTCCCACAGCTCCTCTGCCCTGTCTCTATCTAGTGGACAAACTACTCCCTTGTGCTCCACGACTCTGTATCCAATTTTTTGAGCTCCTCTGCCCAGAAGTGAGGCCCTTACATGCCCTTCCAAAACTGCTCCTTATTCTGCACCCTGCCTCAGTGAATAGGTCTGCCATCCACCACCCAGAGATCTGGGCATTGCCCTTGCTGCCTCCCTGTCCCACCCCATAGAGTCAATCAATCACCAAGTCTTGTCGTATCTGCTTCCTTAATCTCTCTCAAAGCCACCCACTTCTCCTTGTTCCCACTGCAACTGCCCTGTTTCAGGTCACCATCAGTTCCTGCCTGGATTATAGCAAAAACCGTCTCTGAGCCATCTCTGGGCCTCCAGCCTCGCCCCTCCATCTGTTCTCACCCTGCAGCCAGGGCAAACCTGATCATGTCACTCCCCTGATTGAATGTCTTTAATTTTGAAGTTTAAACTCCTGTTTAGCACATAATGTCCCTAATGATCAGGCTCTGACCACATCTTCATTTGTCTTTCCTGTCACCTCCCCAAAGGCACCCTTGGCTTTGGCCAGCAGAACTGTTTCAAACTATTTCATACACACACACACACACACACATACACTTTAAGAAGAAAATAATATACTAACATCATTAATATAGTAAGAAACTAGGTGCTTCCCCTCTAAGATTGGAAATAAGGTTGGAATGTCCCCTTCTCACCATTCCTATTCAACATTGTACTTGGAGCCCTAGTTAATACAAATATTAGACAAAAAAGGAAATACAAGCTATACAGATTGGGAAGAAAGAAATAAAATTGTCTGTGTGCAGTTGACATGATTGTCTATGTAGACAGTTCCAAAGAGTCAACAAAAAAAACCTCCCAGAACTAATAAGCAATTATATAGCATGGTTGTAGGATATAGGTTAGTATACAAAAGTCAATTGCTTTCCAATATGCCAGAAATGAGCAACTAGAATTTGAAATTAAAGATACAATACTATTTGCATTTTTACCAAAAGCAAAGTAAAATACTTAGGTATAAATCTAGCAAAATATGTATAAGATCTATGTGAGGAAATCTACAAAACTCTGATAAAATAAACCAGAAAAGATCTAAACAAATGAGGAGACATTCCATGTTCATGGATAGGAACATTCAATACTGTTAAGATAGCCATTCTTTTCAACTTAGTCTATAGATTCAACACAATCCCAAACAAAATCCCAGCAAGGCACTTTGTGGACGTTAACAAACTGATTCTAAAGTTTACATGGAAAGGCAAAAGACCCAGAATAGCCAATGCAATATTGAAGAAGAATAAAGTTGGAAAGCGGACACTGTTTGACTTCCAGACTTACTATAAACCTATAGTAATCAGAACAATGTGGTATTGGCAAAAGAACAGACAAATAGATGAATAGAACAGAACAGAGAGTCCAGAAATAGACCCATACAAATATAGTCAACTGATCTATGACAAAGACACAAAGGCAATGGAGAAAGAATAGTATTTTTGATAAATGGTGCTGGAACAACTAGACATTCACATGCATAAAAATGAGTCTAGCAAATGACCTTGTATCTTTTCACAAAAGTTAACTCAAAATGGACCACAGACCTGAATGTAAAATGCAAAGCTATAAAACTTCTGAAAGGTAACAGGAGAAAATCTAGGTGACCTTGAGTTTGGCAATGAGTGTTTAGATGCAGCACTGAAAACAAGCTTACTGATAGAAAAAATATAGATTGGGCTTAATTAAAATAAACAATTTGTGTTTTGCAAAAGATAATGTTAAAGGAATGAAAAAACAAGATACAGACTGAGAGCAAAGATTCACAAAACATATTTGATAAATGACTGGCATCCAAAATATACAAAGAACTTCGAAAACTCAACAATAAGAAGACAATCTAATTACAAAGAAAGTAAAAGACCTAAACAGACACCTCACTAAAGAAGATAGCAGATGGCAAATAAGCACATGAAAAGATGTGCCATATCACACATCATTAAGGAAATATGACTTAAAATAAAAAGTGTGACATCACTTCGTACCTATAGAATAGCTAAAATCCAAAACACTGACAACACCAAATGCTGACAAGGATGTAGGGCAACAGAAATTCTTATTCATTGCTGATGGGAATGCAAAATGGTACAGTCATTTTGCAAGACAGTTGGGCAGTTTCTTACAAAGCCACACATAGATTTAGCATACGATCCAGAGATCATGCTCTGAGGTGTTTACCCAAATGAGTTGAAAACTTACGTCCACATAAAACCCTACACAAAAGTGCTTATGGCAGCTTTATTCATGATTGCCAAAACTTGGAAGCTACCAAGATGTCCTCTCATGGGCAAATAGATTAAACTGTGGTACATCCATGCAATGGAATATTATTCAGTGATAAAGAACGAGTGATCATGCCGCGAAAAGACATGCAGGAACCTTCAAGTTGTACTGCTAAGTCGAAGAAACCCGCCTGAAAAGGCTTGCCTAGCATATGATTCCAACTATATGACATTCTGGAAAAGGCAAAACTATGGTGATGATAAAAAGATCAGTGGTTGTCAGGGGTTGGCGAAGTACTGAGGGCATTTAGGACAGTGAAACCCTTCTGTATGACACTGTAATGGTGGATACATGACTTTTGCATTTGGCAAAACCTATGGAATGTGCAACAGAAAGAATGAACCCCACCTAGCCATAAATTATGGACTCTAGTAAATAATAACAAATCAATATTGGTTCATCAATTGTAACAAATACACCACACGACACAAGATGTTAATAATAGAAGAAACTGTGGGGTGTGGGGTGGGGTGTATATGGGAACTCTCTGTGCTTTCTGTTAATTTTTCCTGTAAACCAAAAACTGCCCTAAGCAACAAAGCCTATTAAGTATACATTTAAAAAATGATACGCATCACACATTTAGAATAGTACCTGGCATATAACAAGTGCTATATAAATATGTATCGCATGGAAATGAATAAGGGTGCGGAGCTGGGATGTCTCCAGTAGGACTCCAGAATCAGAATTTCATTCTCTGGACACTTGCATGCACTCTCACTGGGAGAATCTCCACGGGTCCTTCCCGTTATTCACCAACTCTTCATCCTATTTATTTCTAACCGCTAACAGAATCCATGCAATCGAAAGTGCTCCCGCGTATTCATCTGTGTGTTTACTGTCTGCACCCCGACTAGCCGGTGGGCACCGTGAGATCAGGGCCATGGCTCCTGTGCTTACCTCTGTCTCCCCAGTGGAAGATGTGTGCAGGGCTGCTGGCTGGGCAGTGTGTGTGGGGGTCTCTGTCGTGGAGAAGTTGGCAGTCTAGTGAAGGCAGGGGCAGGGCAGCATGCAGCCAAGCTGGGCAGCACGCTAAGTGCTGCTAAGAAGCTAGGCACAGGGGTGTGGAGGAGTAGGAGCTGAAATCTGGTGGAGCTAGGGGACTCAGGGACACATCCCCATAGAGATAACCCAGGGGCCTGGAACTGAGATCATTTACTTGTCAGAGAACATTCTGAAAGAGGGAACAGCACAGGCAAAGGCCTGAAAGTGTAACACAGAGCAAGGCCTATGACTGGAATCCTGAGGTGTTCACAGTGTCCAGAGTGTCCAGAGCAACCAAAGGCATCCCGGGTCGGTAAGGGCAGGTGGGGACAGACAGCAAAGGTCTTTGATCATTTCTCCCCTAAGCGGAGACTTTCTCTCTCACTGGGAGTCCTGGAAAAAACAGCCCCTTGAAGGATGATTTAGAACACCTCATCCCCTGGGCACACTGTTCAACCACCACGCTGTGTCTGACAGAGGAGGAGGGCCGGAGAGAAATCAACTGGTTGCCTGGTGCTGTTTGGTGGCAAAACGACAATAAGCCGACAGGGCTGCGGGTCGACAAATCAAAGGGTTCTGCTGTCATGGCAACAGAATGACAGGGCAACCCTAAAAATAAGAGGAGAAAAAGAGAAGCAGGCTAGAAAAGGTTCAGAGAGAAATCTCAGCAGATACCTGGAGGGAAACCGAGATGGAGTATCTGGGCCAAGAGCCAGGGAGCTGGCTCTCCTCCAGGCCCTACCACGGAAAGTCTGGATGCCCCTGGGCGGGTCCCCTCCCCAGACTCAGTTTCCTCATCTACACAGTGAGGCATTTCCATGGACCCCCGTGGCTCCTCCGTTTGAGACTCGTTGCCCTGGAAGGTTGCACATGGTCTAGGGTTCTCTGCACGGAGCCACTGAGAGCCTCTGTACTTATTTCAGAAAGAAAGGAAGAAAGGTAAGGTCGGCGATAGCAAACTGTCACTTACGCTAACCTGACTGCACAAGGTTGATCTCCTTTAAAGGGTCCAGGGGGACCGGGTTCCCGGGTCCACTACTGGAGTCTGCTGACTGGAGCTGAAACCAGCCCTGCGGCCTCTCTGTGCCACAGCCAGAGCATGGGGAACCCCTGGTGCGTAGTTGGCCTCCACCTTAACCTCTAGCAGAGGCAGCAGCGCCCCGCCTCCCCAGCCACCCCCTGCTAGGCTGCAAGCCAGCAGACTGGTCTGGACTCGGTGCACTCGGTCCACCTGCACAGCTCCAGGTGTTCAGGTGGGCTCTGCCTGACTTGCTTTCCCCCTCCCTGACATCCTGGGCTCTCAGTCTGGCTGGCACTCTAATCTGAGCCCTCACCTGCACAAAGGGAAAATGCTTTCCTGCCCTGCCCACTTCCCAGATCTGTGCCCGTGGCCAAGCTCTGGGAGAGCCCCTAAAAACCGCAAAGTGCTGTCCATGTGCTGAAAGGCAGGTAGGGTAGGGTGGTGCATAAGAGGGTAGTTAGTGGTGCTGCCACTAACCTGCTAGGTAGCCTTGGATAACTAATCTCTTCAGATTTCTGTTTCCTCATCATTAAAACGGGGCTAAGGGCGGCCCCTGTGCCACAGTTACTGTGAGGATTCAGTGAGTTAACACACAGAGCTGGCTATCGCCATCATGGCTGTTGCCATTATCACATTACGGCTGGTGATTAGCACCCCCCTGGCTCTCCCCTAGTCCAGAGGCCCAGGTAGCCATGACAGTTCTTCCTCCTGTTGGCATCCTGTCTGCATTTCCAACTCCTGGCAGTGAATGAGGAGCTCCCCAGGGTGCAGTGGGGGGCAGGACTGCTCCTTTGCCAACGGTGCACCATGAGTGGTAACCAGGCGTCACCTCCCCTCTGGAAACAACTTGTTTGCCCCAGTGACCTCCTGCCCCCTTGGCACATGGGTACAGCTAGCATTTGGGCCTTCCTCCTCTGGCAGTCCTGGCCGTGCCTGTCTGAAGTCCTGCTTCCTCCCAAAGTGAGGCCAAAGGCTGTGAGATGGAGGCACCAGCCCTAACGCTGTGTCCTACATCTGCGCTGGCAGAAAACGGCGTTCTCTGCCACGGCTCTGGCTTCCCGGCTTCTCACGGCACTGAGAAAACCCTCTATTTGTTCCCCTGCAAATGAAGCTGGGCTTCTTATTTGTCAGAAAACCATCTTGTCCAGAAGGGTAAAAACCTCTGTCCTCAGTGCATAAAATGACCATTTCCACGTTGGTTTAAGAATCCACAGTACACCCCACAAAAAGATTTCTCTAATAATGCAGATTGCGGTTCTCTCGGTGGAATCTGCTACACCGTACGGAAATCAGGATGCACGGCACACGCCGCTCAAGCCCGGCCCTCTCCCACGGAGGCAAGCTTAACCGTTCTAAGAGCAAGGCAACAAAACCACAGCTTCCAAAGGGTCTTGAACTTCCCTAATCTGGAGCATCCTGGGAAGACCAGTGTGAGTAGAGGGCAAGGCTGAATGCAAGACTGTTAAAATATCTACTTTTATGTACTTCTATTTAAGGTTCTTCCTTTTAACAGAACTTCTCACTTCGAAAATCACATAGTAACTAGAAGGAGCAATCAGAATGTTTACTCCCGAGTACAACCCTTAGAGAACTTGCTTTTAAGGAGGTTGAAACGCAATGTAATTTCCGGATGGATAGATCCTATAAATGGGGGTTTCAACAATGTGCACAGAATATACTCATTTAAATGGCCCAACATTTCTTGTTTCTGCATACATTAATATCACTAGACAATTCTTTCACCGCGTTTTTCCCAGGAGCGAAGACTTTCTATTTGGCCTTTCTGGAATATGTCTCAAATGGAAGAAAACAGAACTAAATGAGGAGTTTCTGATGGGGAATGTGGGCCCACATGCAGCTGTGAAGATTCCCCTGGAACGACCTTGATTTCTTCCTAAGCAGTGCACTTGGGGTGGTCAGGGCTATGTGCTGCCCGCCGGTCCCAGAGCGTCTGGGAGCAGCGTGCCCGAGGGCTTCCCTCCTGACACCGTGGGCGCTTACCTCCATGCTGTACCTCTCCACCGTCCTCCTCAGAGGGTCCACAGCCTGCCAGCAAATCAGAATGCACAAGTCGATCAGCAGCATGCCCCCGACAATCACCAGCAGCTTCTGGTCCTTGATGATCTGCAGAGAGGGCAGGGCCACAAGTCAGCAGACGTGAGAGAGGTTCCCCGACAGCAGCTGAGGGGCGGGCTCAGGGGTGTGAGAATCTCTCGAGACTCTCCATCACCCACAGGATAAATCCAGCCAAACTCCTTTGCTTGGCATTCAAGGTCTCTCATGAGCTTGGCTCGGCCGCTCCCTAGATACACACATGCACTTATTTAGGTTTGAGGACTCGGAGTTTCTGGACCTGCTGTGACTTTTACTACCTCCCCTCCCCGAAAAATCCCACCCCCAGGCCTTTGTAGGTGCCAGTTCTGTTGTCTGAAACATCCTGTTCTTTCCGTCTGGCAAACTCCTACTGATCTTTAAAGACCTAGATCCACTGTCACTTCCTCCATGAAGTCCACTCTAACTCCCACAGCAGAATTCATTACTCCTACAGCACCTGTTCACGTACTATCCAGAGAAGTCATGGTAGTACCAACAAGGATATTTAGTGAACACTTACTCTGTGCCTGCCTCTAGGTTGATTAATTGGTTACATATATTATCTCTAATAAAGGCAGATACTATTATTATTCCCATTTAAAAAGAAAGATTTAATTATTTTAGACAGAGGGAGAGAGTGATTTACGAGTTGGGCGGGGGAAGAGGAGAGAGAGGGTCTCAACTAGACTGCACACTGAGTGTGGAGCCCGACATGGGGCTTGAACTCATGACCCTGAGATCATGCCCTGAGCCAAAACCAAGAGTCAGATGCTCAACCGACTGAGCCACCCAGGTGCCTCTAACTGTTCCCATTTTATGGATGAAGAAACTAAGGTTTGTGAGGGGCTAAGTAACTTGTTCAACGTAATACAGCGAGTAAGAGGTGAAGTCCAGATTTGAAGCAAGCTCTGTCTTTCTCCAAAGTCCACACCCTCACACACTTACAGCACCGACCAGATGCTATATTGTTTTATTCTGTACTTCTCAGGAAACCGGGGAGCCCCTGACAGAAGGGAAGCCGATTGTATTTTTTTGTGCATCCTCAGCACCTAGCAGGGCCTGGCAAGCAGTAGGCACTTACAAGTTTGATGGATCCACTTGAGGTGAAGGTATATTTACAAAAAAAAGAAATACAATTTCTGTCCCTCTTTGCAGCCTGGGATGTCTTAATTACGTGGTGAAACTCCCACCCCACTTTCTGTCTGTTTGATGGGGGCGGGCCCAGGGACAGATGCTGCCAGCTCTGAAGATAACCTGTATTTCATTCATTCCACGTTTAAGTGCCCCCTCCCCCAACAGCTAATGTGATGAAGTCCTTCTGGAAGAGACTATAGGAAAACAAACAAAACTGAGGCAGAAGCTTAAGAAATATCACCAGGTCTGGTTTTTAATGATTAAAGCCATTTTAAAAGGAGAAATAGAAACTCAAGAAGGGCCTCTGTGTTGCTGAATTATAAAAGAACAGGAAAGTATTGCTGAGTTCCTGCCAAAGAGATCAAATCCACCAAAACTGCTTTATGGGGGGGCTGGGCACTGGCAAAACCCCCTCTTTGAGATTTTCTGGCAGCATCCAATGAACCACTGATGCTTTGCAGAAATCCTGCTTAACCCTTACTCTCTGGGGAACTAGGCAACTCCCTGCTAGCCTTGAGAAAGTGGGGCAAAAGGAAGACAGGGCCGAGGAGCTTAGGATGCGGAGGACAGGCTGGAAGGGGCCTCCCTACTTAATGCTCACCCAAGGCTGTTCGAGCCCCCAGGCACGTGCCCATGGTGTGCCTGACCCTGGAAGGTCCTTCTCTCACCTTCTTGAGGGCACCCTCCTACCCTGACTTCAACACTGAGCCGGAGCTGCTCCTCAGGGATCCCAGGCGGGCCTTGCACAGGGCGCGCCCTGCAGTCGTGTTCCGGTCAGAGCAGAGGCAGGGCCAACTAGTCTCCCCATTGTGCCCTGGCGCCTTATACAGAGGCTGGCTCTCAGACCTTCCTGGGGAATGTTTGGGGAATGAATGCATGAGCCTCAGGAAGAGGATAGGAGAAAGTGGCACTGTAAGTTCAAGGTCCCTGCCACCTGCCCAGGGTTCAGGTTCTACTTCCCACGGGACACCTGCTGCTGCATGTTCCTACCCTCCTCACTGGACAGCCCCCAAACCTTTCAGGGCACACGCCTTCTTCTCCCTGTCCTTGCTACAAGGATGGGGGACATTCACTGGATAGCCACATGCATTGCCTTTGGAGCCCCAATGACGGTTGTAACTTCACATTTATTTGTGTGATTATTTGGTTTGTGTCTCTCCTCCCTTCTAGACTGTGAACTCCGTGCGATTTGGTTTTGCTCATCACTGTATTCTTAGTGTCTGTCTGAGGCCTGGCAGAGAAAAAGTGCTCCATAAGCCCTGGTCGATGGGTGATGGCCTAAGCAAACATGCCCTGAGCACTCACTCCGTGCAGGCCCTGTGCTGGGCATTGGAGAATCAGAGGACTGGTGCTGCCCTCCAGGGGCCCATAAGGTTGGGAGGAGAGACAGACTTGCACTGGATGAATCCAAGAGGGTGTGGGGAGGAGATAAGGTGGCTTCATGGGGGAGTTGCTGGAGGCCACTGAGACGTCAGACAGAGGAAGCAGCATGAAGAGCTGAGGGGCTGGGTCAGGGGAGTGACCACATCATGCCACCCCTGATTCAGGATTCTCCTGTGACTCCCCATCACCTAGGTGATAAATCCAGCCAAACTCCTTTGCTTGGCATTCAAGGCCTTTCCCAAGTTTGGCATGACTACTCCCCAAACACACATGTGGACTTGTTAATGTTTAACCATTCCCGAGTCTCTGGCTGAGTTGTGATTTTTGCCCTCCAAACCTTTGTAGGTGCTGTTTCTTCTGTCTGAAACTCCCAGTGTTTCTGTGAGAGGCTCTGTGTGAGTGGGGTGGGTGGGATGGCTGGAGAGGGGGTTAGCTGGGGAGACACTGGCCCATACATGGGGCGGCTGGAGTTGAAGCATCATTAAGCAGAGGCATGATGGGGAGCTTCTGCAGCATGGAAGGGTAGAGTCGAGGCGGGGAGCCCGCAATAGGAGGCCAGTTAGGAGCTGGCACAGGTATCCTGGTGAGCAGGGAGAAGCCTCGATTCAGGGCAGTGACTATCATGGTGGTCAGGAAGATGCCGGTGTCATAGATATCAGGCAGGCGGACTGACTGGCTTCAGCCTCTGAGTCCTCTCTCCCTCCCCAGACCTCCCCCACCAGCAAGGGCCAGCACCTCCAGATCCCCTGAGACAAAAGGCCTATGACCCTTCAGAGTCTACCTTCCAGGAGGCAGTGACCTTGAACGTGCTCAATACGGATTATGTCAGTGCACACCGATGCCATCACTCTGAACTCTCTCTCTGAAGCCAGGAGGTTACTAGGGCTCCATTCTCAGTGGGGGCAAAGGCATACAGTAATAATGATTAAGCACAGGTTCTGGAATCAGATCTGAGTGTGAATATTACTAATGTGCTGTGTGGCCTTGGGTAAGTTTCTTAACCCCTCTGAGCCAGTTTCCTCATCTACAAAATGGGGGCAATAACCACATAACCTGTCTTAGATGACCAAAGTCTGGCTTATTATAACTGTTCAACAGCTGTCAGCTATTATTATTAAATGTCACTTTCCATTGTTGTCTAGAGCAGGGATCAGCAAATTACGGATCTGGCCCACCGCTTACTTTTGTAAATGAAGTTTTATTGGAATACAGCCATACCCATTCATTTATGTGTTTCTCTTTGGCTGCTTTCATTCTCCAACAGCAGAGTTTAGTGGTTGCAATAGCAACTCTAGGGCCTGCAAAGTCCATATTTGGCTATCTGGCTTTTTACAGAAAAAGTTGTCTGATTCCTGGTTTACAGAAAAGAGTATTTGTTTATTTCTTCAAGAGACTTTAGACATTTTAACTGATTGAGACTAGCCTTCTGCTAGGACCAACTCATGGCCTAGTTTCAGGGACGCCATTCCAGGGGCATACAAAGTGAATGGTGCCCCTTGGAGTTGTGAAATTCACATCACTCAGACAACTGGGGCTCTCTGGTGAAGCTGCTGAAAGCTCTCTCTCGGCATTTTGCTGAAACTGAGCCCACATGAAGGTCTGAGGTGATGTCTCCATGTTATTGTCTGCAATAGTACCAAGTCATATGTGAACTTGCTTTTTTTTTTAATTAAAAAAATTTTTTTAAAGTAATTTCTACAACCAACATGGGGCTTGAACTTACTACCCAGAGATCAAGAGTGACCTGCTCTACTGACTGAGCCAACCAGGTGCCCCTGGAGTGAACCTGCTTTTGTCCTCCAAAAAAACATCTGCTTCCAGAACAAAAGATCTCATCTCTGAGTTACTGCTGTCATCTCAATGTCTCAGTTTGGTCCTATTAAGAGGCAGAATAAAGACTGTAGTAAGTCTTCCAATTCAAGATTTTATGACTGAGCTTTAGAAACAAAAAATCAGTAATGTGCCATAAAAACGCCAGATTTGCAAGCATTAAGTCACCACATGTCAATATGTCCTTTAATAGGCTTCTTTTCCTTTAATGTCTTTAAAAATGTTGCCATATGGGGTGAAGTTTGTGTATGTGTGTTTGGGAGGGCATGCCATTGTGGGTGCTGAGAGGAGGAGGCATGAGCCAGGGAAGGAAGGGAAGGATAGAAAGAGTATGAAAACGAGTGTATATTGCATTTACAAACTTATGTATACCTAGTAAACATGTCAGTAAAAAAACGGTCTCAACTTTAAAAAAACCCAATAAAACAAGAAAACAACAATAAAAACCAACCTTGGCTATATGAAGGGTTGGAATCATGGAGAATTCAATCCCAGTTTTGACCTGTAATTGCCGCAACCCTTTTAAGACAATTTGGTTCCTAGACTTGAGCTTTTGATCCATATAAGGTATAAATTTCTCTTCTACACCTTTAACTTCCTCCTATTTGTCGATAAGGGATGCTCGGTGGCAGCACTGCAAACCTGTTCTGGAATAACTAGAAAGCGAAAGTAGAGCAAAAAGTTTCTCCCCCTGCAATGGTGTGTTCATCTGGCCTTAGTCATTTTTATACCAGACAAAACTGGTGACCAAATCTTGTACTCAAAGCCTTTGGCAGTTTCTCGGACAAGCCCCTTCCCCCAGCGCCTGGCCCACCACCCGCCTGAGTTCCACTGGCCTAGCTGACCAAGGGTGGAGCCAGTCGCTTTGCTCCGGCCCCACAGCAGGTGAGGCCACATCACAGCCCCGCCCCCCACGGAGCTCTCAGGCAACTGAACTCCCCAAGCCTTCCCTGACATGTTTTGTCAATTGTTGCCAGACAATTTGAGTGTTCTTGTTCAGTGATCACATGAGTAATGGAAAATAAGGGCCGGTTCTTTATTACAGATGACAATATGGATGAATCACATACTGACACAAAAGAATCAACACTGTGATTCTTCGAAGCCAGGATGGCGTTATCATAAATGGCAGAGCAATTCTAACCATAGCCATGGCGCAGGCGGGGCCTCAGAAGTCATTTGGTCCCTTGGGACCGTCTCAAACTTTGGCTCCCATCTGGCGGGGCTGGTGAGAGAAGGCATGATCCTGGGCTCCACCCCAGGAAACTGATTCTTAGGGCTGGGGTGGGCCTTGAGAATCTGTATTTCTTTTTTCTTTTCTCTTTCTTTCAATGTTTTATTTATTTATTTGACAAAGAGAGAGAGAGAGCACAAGCAGGAGGAGTGGCAAGCAGAGGGAGAGGGAGAAGCAGGCTCCCCACTGAGCAAGGAGCCCGATGCAGGGTTTGATCTCAGGACCCTGGGATCATGACCTGAGCCAAAGGGAAATGCTTAATTGACTGAGCCACCCAGGTGCCCCATGCTGGGTATGGAGCTGAATGTGGGGCCCCAACTTATGACCCTAGGATCAAGACCTGAACTGAGATCAGGAGTCAGACACTCAACGGACTGAGCCACCCAGGCAACCCAAGAATCTGCATTTCTAACAAGCGCCCGGTGATGCCTACGGTGCTGCTGGCCCAGCCCACACTCTGAGTAGCCCCGATCTAGACCGAGGTCTTCCACCCTGTCTGTGTATTAGTATCACCTGGGAAAACCTTAAAGCTTCCTGATGCTCAGCTCCAGCCCCAGAGAGGTGGTTTCAACTGGCTTGGGCTGGATTACTTCTTGGAGTTTTCAAAAGCTCCCATTTGAATGAAATGTACAGTCAGGGCAGATGGAAGGGAGTTGTCACAAATGGGCTGAGGCCCATGAGGGAGGACCCTTTAGGTGGGCACAGGCAGCGGTGGCAGAGATGCTCTTTCCTCCCTCTGAATGCAGCCTGCAGTTTCCCTAAGGTGGTCCAGGTAGAGGACAGGGTAGAATAGAGAGGACAGTCCTCCCTCATCCGGACAGCGGCTCCTAAAGCAGCCCTGGCAGGTGGAGGGGCCGATGAGTGAGTGGTGCCACCGGGTACCAGGCAGAACCACAGCCCAGGAGATAGCACCATTTCAATATGGCCCCAGTTTATAGATAAGGAAACAGAGGCCATGAAAGTTGATGACGTCTGCTCAAAGACCCACAGTGGGTCAGCAGTGGGAACAGAAGAGAACAGTAGCCGCTTTTCTGCTTCGCCTGGTGGCCCCACAGCCCCCAGCACGCTGGCTGTCTGCCACAGGTGCCAGGACTCTTAACCCAAACCGGATGACAAAGGCAAGCTTGGGGTGAAGAATCAGAACGACAGCACTGCACAGCAGAGGGGAGGAGAGCACGACGCATGCCCTGCAGAGGGGACGTCTGTGAACAGGTTATACTCACGTCAGGGGTTTAAAGAGTGTGTGTGTGTGTGTGTGTGTGTGGTGGGGTCAAGTCAAGAAGAGGATTTTTGGAAAGACGTGTCATGATGTTATGAGACCTCTCCCCAAAGTAAGAGGATGGGGTGTGCTTCCTCCCTGACCTCAAATGAAGAGGGAGGCTCTCAGGAAAGCCCTCAGATGGCCTGACCGACGGGGCTCCCTGCAGCATGGGGGAGCCCAGGACACCTGAGGTGACCGGCTGGCCAGCTGTTCCGGGGGCGGAGCGAGGGGGGGCTGCTGCCGTGGGATCAACCTGAGCTCCTCGAGTCCGTGTGGGCGAAGGATGCACGCGGGCCTCCTGTGCACCAGATGTGGCCCCCTGGAGGAGTACGGCACCCATGTCAAGGGCACTGCAGGAGGGAACATCCCGGTCCTGGGGGCTTTGAAAAGCCCCAAAAAGCCCCCTAGGAGAGTCTTTATATAGGGTCTGTTCAAACAGGCCTAGTAAGCCCCATGGCAGCTCCTTCCACCACTCCAAGCTCCAGCTCCAGAGGGTTCAGAAACCTTGGGAAGGGGATGACAGGGAAACAGCTCAGGTGGGCGAAGGAGAGAAGCAGCCCAGCACAGCCCCTCTCCCAGGTCAGGCAGCTGGCCCGCTGCAGGCCTGAGCCAGGGGAGGCTGTGCCTTTGAAGGCAGTTTGAAGTTCTGAATTTCTTGATGGACTCCACATATTAGTTGCTGACCAGAGGGTCTTCAAAGTCATGAGACTCGCCTGAATTTTTCTTTAGAAGCGAGGGAAGAACCGTGCAACTGGAATAGTTAAAACAACAGTGGTGGAGAGAGTTTCTCTAGGACTACATCCTAAGAGTCAAGCCGAGTCAGCACGCTGGTTACACCTAACCACACGGGTGGCAAATGCGCTCCACCCCCACGAAGGCTGGGCTCCTATCATCTAAGGGCCTCTGTGAAAATGGAAGCATTACATTTGGTCTGCATCCTGGTTCACTCCCGTCTAGTAAGGGCTCCTCATTGCCCACAAGTGAAAGTTCAGGTTCCTTGCTATGGCTCCACTTGGCACCCCGTCCCTGCAAATGTGTCCCGGCTACGATGAGCCTTTGCCAGCTCTGGGAACATACCCATCCCCTCCCCAGGCCTCCATGCATGCAGTTCCCTCTCCAGGCCTCTGCCTACCCCGCTCACCCTCCGGGTCTCAGCATCAGGGCCACCTCCTACATGAAGCCCTCCCTGAGTGCTTGTACGCCTGTTGCCCCTAGACATTCCCAGCCAGCGCTTATCACCATGTTGAAAATGTGTTGTTAGCTGCTTGATCTCCCTAGGAGGCGGAAGGTGGCAGGGATGGGCCTTGTGTGCAGCTTGAATCCCCAGCAAATAGCCCAGTGGTAAGCACACTGTAGGTGCCTAATAATATTTGCTAAATAAATGCTAAGTGAACATCGCAAACATCCCAAAACGGGAGTGATTACCTTCTTCTTCATTTTCACATTTTTGAAGATGGCATGGACCCTCCATGTCTTTGCAAACATTGCCCCAAAGGCGGTTGTGTAGCCCACGGTGAGAATCCAGGTCCTGACCTAGAGGCCATGAGAAAACAGAGACATTAATATCTCCTAGGTGGACCGACCTCACCATTTACGAGAGCGTCTCAACAGGGGGATTTTAGGTGATGGGAACAGATGCTCTATTTTACTTCCTGTAGAGTTGTACTATCATCAGGAGTCCTTCAATCACATCACAATTTGATAGACAGTTAGTTCTAGCATCCACTCACTAGACCGAGGGCCCTGGGCATAGGCGCCTGTGAGGTTCAAATTCTGCCTTCCATGGGTGCACAACCCAGAGGGAGCCAGTCACAGACACAGGCACAGAGGCTCCCAGGACCACCAAGGGATTGCTAAGGGGCGATAGACCAGCCTTATTTTCTCCCCCCGCCCTTCCCCTTCTTCCTTAGAGCCTTCTATGTGATTCTAAGCGAGGAGACAGACCTGTAGCGGTGAACATAATCGCTGACTTCCTGTCTCCTCACCTGAGTCTGTGCGAGAGCAGATGGCCCCAGGAACCTCTTCTATAGGCCTCCCAGCTCCTGGGTTGTGGGCAGTGGGTAGGGGAGGGCGCTGAGTCACAGGGGCTGAGACTGGGCAGGAGAACCAGCCTGCTGTGGCCCTTCTCCAGTGCTCAACAAAGCCACCACTCTGGTGGAGCAGGGCAGGACTCAGCAAGAACTGGTCCCGGGGACACCTAACTGGCAGCTGCAGCCAGGCCACTGCAGGGGCTGTTCAGTTAGGGAGGAAGGCCAGAGGAGAAGGGCCATGACCTTCCTGTTCCCATTAGGGGCCTGTCTCCTTGGGTCTTTGGAGAAGAGAGAAGCAAATGCTGCCTGGGTCCTAACATCCATCCCCACCTGCCATGGTCAGGCTGTGTGGCTCCTACTGAGCTGTGTGACCCCAGAGTCTGGAAACTCAGCACCAGGCCAGCCTGGCTCCTGAGCCCATCCTTGGACCTTAGATTCCTGCTCAGGACTCAGAGACTATCCGGCTCTCACCTGTTCCCCACAATTAAATGTCTCCTGATCCCCAGCCCTGGGCTGGTGACTGACAGGTTGGACCCCTGCAGGCTGGGACGGCTGGCCACCATCTGTTAGGTCGTGGGGGCGTCCTGGATGCCGACTCCCTGCCTGCACCGCCGTCTTGGCCAGATCCCAGCCGCTCCAGATTCCGCCCTCACTGGCTGGTCCAGACACCCTCCCAAAGCAAGGAGACTTCCCGAGATGCAGGCTGTGTGTCTCACAGAGCCCTAGGGCCTCCTGCTCTCTGGAGTGAGAAAGCCATGTGGCTGTGAGCTTCGGTTCTGGGCTTGGTGTTTCCTCCGCTCCCCCTCAGTTTTGCTTCGCTAAGTTCCCTCGGGAAGATCCCCACCTGCCTCAGCTGAACACAACAGGAAGGTGAATGGAGTAGCAGAAAGAGGGAGGCAGCCAGGCTGCAGCAGACAGGTGAGGCCCTCTGTGTCCAGAGGAATGGGACCCAGCAGGTGTGCCTGGCCACAGCAGGCCCTTCCAGCCCAGGGGTGCCTCAGCCTGTGTAGGAAGTTCCCAGAAAGGCTCCCAGCTGAATTCCTGCATGGAGTACCTTCACTCTGCCCTTCTAGCAACTTGGCACTCTAGCCTCCAGTTTACAGAGACAGAACTTGTCCCCTTTAAATTTTATTTGTGAAAGCAAGACCTGGCTGAGAAGAAGGCAAGGACGTCCCCCTAAGGAGGGGCAACAGCATCCATGGCGATTGTACAGAAACATGGATGTGCCAGGTCTGAACGCTGACAATGGGACAGGTGGAGACATCACCATTTCCTTTTTTTTTTTTTAATTTCAAAAGTGAGGATAAATCAGATGGGCAAGAATGAATCACAGCAGTTTAGAGAAGGCACAGGAGGGCCACATTGTTACCCATATTATAATACAACAATGCAAGAGAAGTGAACAGAGCAGGCGCAGGGGGAGTAATAACACCTAGTTATTGGGAATTTAGACCTGAGCTTAATCAATGACCAGATCACAAATCCCCAGTCCGTCAGAGTTGCATAGGACCTTACAGATCACTCACTTATTCATTCATTCGTTCATTCATTCATCTGTTCACTTGATAAGTATTATTAGGCTAGAGGCTAAGTGTATAAAGATAAAAACAAGTAAAATAACAATAACAAAACAGAGTGGGGTTTTTTTTTTTTGAGCCACCAGTTGAGTGAGAAAACAGCTCTGTAGATGAGGAAACTCAGACTCAGGGCATTGAAGACATTTCTCTGAAACATGGCACATAGCCGCAGAGCTGAGCCTGGAACCCAGGCTCTCGCCCTGCCTGTCTCCCCTACATCCCACTGCCTCCTCCTCACATAGGGGTTCCTTTTTTTTTTTTTTTTAAGATTTTTTATTTTTATTTATTTGACAGAGATAGAGACAGCCAGCGAGAGAGGGAACACAAGCAGGGGGAGTGGGAGAGGAAGAAGCAGGCTCATAGCGGAGGAGCCTGATGTGGGGCTCGAATCCCATAACGCCGGGATCACGCCCTGAGCCGAAGGCAGACGCTTAACCGCTGTGCCACCCAGGCGCCCCCACATAGGGTTTCCTACTCTGAAGCTGATTCATCCACACCCAGGAGTCAGCTGTCAAAGGGACAGGACATGCCCAGGGGGTGGCTGACAGCCTGAGAACACTCTCCTGGGTCATCTCCACATACTCTTACTGCTAATGGGTTGGCAGGACTGTTAAGACAATGGCCTCCAAGTGCTTTGACCATGTTCTCCCATCAGAAAAACAATTTGAAACACGAACATAAAGGCAATGTGGACATTTGAAAAAGGATGGTAGGGGATGAAATCGTCTCATTTGACTTTTATGTGGCCGACAAAGATCTCTTATGTTGCGTAGAAGTGTCACTGCTGTGTGCTTAGCCTTCTTAGAGTTGCTCGGACTTATGCTTTCTTTGAAGTAATCATTTTTGGGCCACTTGCCTGTTTTTGTAAGGCTAAAATCATTACGACTCAATACTGTAAATTAGTTACACCTTGATAATACAAATCTAACCTGGCATCTGGCAATAGCAACATGTTGCCATAAATAGAAAGTGAAGAATGGCTGAGGGGGCCTGGGCAGGAAAGGGTTAACAGAGCAGGCTCCCGACCCTGTCCTTAGAAGGGCCTGCTGGCCAGACTGACCGCTGGCTGGCATCTGGGAACCCAGATTTGGGGACGGTTCCCGCCATTCCCTCAGTGATGAGAGTGACTCTCGGCCTGAGCTGTTAATGCCAACACCGCGGTTTAGGCTGTGTGCCTGCTTTCCTCCCGGGACCCTGGAATTTTGGTACGTGCTGAGCAGAGGGGGCCCAGGTGACCTGCCCCCAACAAAAATCCTGGGCTCCGAGGCACCAGTGGTGGACAGCATTTCACGCACGTTGTCACCATTCACTGCTGGGGAATTCGGTGTGTCCCGTGTGATCGCTGGGAGAGGCACGTCGAAACTTGCGCCTGGTTTCCCCATGTGCCTTTACCCTCTGCGGATTCTGCTGTATATTCTTTCTCTGTAAGAAATCACTGCTGTGAGTATGACCATGTGATGAGTCGTCCTAGTGAAACACTGAAATGGGGGTTGTCTTGGGGACCCTTGGCACGACACCCCATTGCCGGGCGGCGTCATGAATCGATCAACCACGCGGGTCTCTGGAGAGTTCCTGCATAGGACTACTGGACACACCCGCTGCACCCCGGCTCCAGGGCCAGTCCAAGTATTACACCTTAGTAAAGCTGAATTTCTTTCGTATTTTTCTACATAAAAACCAAAAATAAATAAAAGCTGTATTCTTCTGCAAGACGATCCCAGTGGGTCACCTTGCATGCTGCGGTGTTCATATGCCGTTTAAAGACAGCCCCACAGACCAGGATGAAACAACACTGGAGGAAAGACTCTGAAAGCAGGACACTGGGACCCCTACCCGCAGAGCTGCCCACTGCGGGAGGGCGCAGTCCAGGGTCACTGCTGGGAGAGGCCTCTGCAAAAGGGATGTGAGTTCTCTTTCCCCTCCTCCACCATCTCTTTAAGATGGAAATGGACCCTCAGGTTCAGACCTGGATGCTCTTTGCCTCTAACAGCTCTCCCTGGGTTATTACCCCCACTCTCAGGCATCAACCACTTTCTCTGTATTGACAAGTTCCTTATATTTTTCCCAGCTTCTGCCTCTCTTCTGAGCTCCAGACCTGCATACGCTACTGTCACCAGAGACCTAGGTGACACCTAGCTGTGCCATAAAACTTCATACTCCACAGCCAAAGCTGAGCCCATTGGCTCTTCCTCTGAGCAGCTCCATTTCCTCCCGACTCAGGGAGGGGTGCCATTATCCACACCATCCACGCTCACCCTAGTTAGGGACCAGGAGGTCCCCCTGGGGAATCCTCCCCACTGTCGCTCTCCTCTTCAACCCCTAAGCCCGGCTTCTGCCTCACTTTCTGCCCAGACCATGCTTTGCCCTTTCTTGTGTCTGAGAGGCAAGGCCCCATGCCTGCACCTCCTGGGCTCCCTCGCCCTCTGGCTTTTGGCTGGATTTGGAAGGTTCCATCAGGAGATTGGAGGGTGCCAGGAGAGAGAAGATGGAGTGTGTGCTCCCTGCTGCCACTGCTTCGGACCTGTATCTCTGACCGAAGCTGGGTCTGTTCACGTGTCTCAGGCCCTCTCTGGGTTCCAGAAAACACTCCTCTCTCTATCCCTTCCTGCCTAAGAGTGAAAGGGTTTCCTATGGTTGTTAGTCCCCAGGTGCCTTGACCCCCATGTTTGCTTCCTTAACCCTCCTGTACCCCGGGAGCTAGTCCCTCCACTAGAGCCTCTCTGTGTGACCCCCTGGTGGCAGGCTCTGTGTTCTGCCGGGCTATGCCTGGTGACCATTTTACTCCATGTCTCTTGTTGGCACACCCCGTCCTCTGTGTACTCAGGCTGCCATCTGGGTCAGTCACGAAGAGCAGGGGCTCTGGGGTCAGACTGACAGGGGTTCAAGTCCTGGCTTTGTCACTTACTATCCACACGAACCTGGGCAGGTCCTGTAACGTCTTTGAGCCTTGATTTCCTCATCTGTGAAATGGGAACAGTGATGCCTCTTTCTTCATAGAATGGTTGCAAGGATTAGATGAAAGAAGGTGTGTGAGGGGCTGAGGTTCTTAATCAATGTTTGCTTCTTGTTCAAGTGATCCTTACCACCACTCACTGGTCTACCTGGGGAGCCCCGGCTGCTCTTCCCACCTCTACCCTCACCTCCCACTTATCCACCCAACCCCGTCTGCCCGCCCCCGCCCGCCCCCGGGACTGTTCTCTAAAGCAAATCTAAGCAAGTCTCCTGGGTTTAAACCCTTCACTGGCCCATGGAACCATCAGGTTAGACTCTGGATTCTTAGCAGGGTGTAGCCCCTTTCCTGCCACCCCCTACGGGGCACTTCATATCCAAGCAACCCCACGCTGCTTGAATGTTCCCTGCCCCGACTTCTCTGGCTCATGCTGTTGGGCCTGGCACCAGCGAGCCCCTCTACTCAGAATACTATTCGTCTCTCTGATCTCCTTCACAAATTCTAATTCTCATTTGTCCTCTGAAGAGCCACCTCCTCTGAGAAGCCCTCCCAGACCTTGCAGGAAGATCACAGCCACCTCCTCCTTGACACTTGTGCCCTCATGCACGTTTCTGCTGTGCTGGCCACCGTGAGATGATATCTATCTGATCACCTATCCACCTCTCCCACAAGATGGTGCTATTGGGAGGGAGGGCCTACAGTGCTCGCCTTTCAGTCTCTGGGGCCAGCACTGGGTGGGGAGCGGGTGATCAGCCTGGATGAGCAGCTTAGGAGGTAATGAGCTCTTTGTCACCAGAAGTGTGCCTGGAAAGGAAGACCGTAGAGGGAACTGGAGCATTTGATGGCAAAAAAGGCTGAGTTTATGGCACCCTTGGTCACTGGTACCCAAAGAAGTTATGCTGTTCGGTAGTGAGATCCCCATCACCCCATATATTCAAGCAGAGCTTTTGTAGGGGCATCTCCTGCCCTGAGGCATTTCCTGCACCTCCTTGATGATGCCCCAGGTATCTTCCTTCTGTGTGTCTCTATGATGCCAAATAAACCAGAAGATTCTGACGGGCTCTAGGGTTCTGTTTCCAGTATGTCATACACGTTTCTACTGATTCATCAACACAAGACAAACAGCTACTTCGCTTTTTTTCCCAAAGTCTTAAACATATTTACTCCTCTGACGGTAAGGTCTTTTCTCCTCTCCTCAGCCGTAAGCGGCTGCCCCCTCTGCACACTGCCTTCAGCACATACAACCATGAGGCAGGGAGAACTTGGGGCAGGTGATGCCCATATCAGTCCCAGCTATGAAAATGGAAAAAACAATTAGACACATCTCCAAATGGAAAGAAAAATCTATGCCCAGAACAATTCTGCTCAGCTGCTTGTTCAACTGATTTCAGGAAGGCCTTCCTGGCAGAGGGAAGGGCTGTCATTGCTCTTTGGGGGACCAGTGAGCAAACGGACATGCAGCCTCTCTTGCAGGTTCTGACGTATGATTGGCTCCCATGCTCTGGGCCTCCTGTCACGACAGAGGCATATGGGCCCCGGGCCGGGAAGGCAGGTGGGAGGGAAGCTCTGAGGCCTGGTTGGACGCTGGGGAGCAAGGCGCTTTCCCGTTTCCAGAGAGGTTCTAAAAACCTTTTGTTTCATTGTGACCATTCACCCCAGGCAATCAATGGCGAGAAGGTAGGGAAAGAAGACCCAAGCCTTTATGACGTATATCTTCCTGGGGCAAGGGGTGAGATCTGGTGCGTGTCCTTAGGCAACAGGCCTTTGAAGAGCATGCCCTACAAACTGCTCCGAAGACCCTGTCTCGCCCAGGGTCCTTGAAGCAAGATCTGAACAGAAAAGGCCCTCTAGGGTTGGGAGGACAGCAAAACCTTTCTGGGGCGGGGTACGATTCAGGGGGCCGTGGGAGATGCTGGGCACAAACAGGGATACTTTGGGCCCAAAGGGGTCATCTTAGGAGCCCTGGGCAGATCAGAGAAAGGCCTCTCTTTTGGGAGGAGGAATTTCTGTAAGGCACCCCCTCGGGGCCGTTTTTGAAAGAACCCCTCTGTAAGGCCCTCCCCGCTGAAGAACTGAGCAGACCACAGGACGAAATCCGCCTCCCACTGCCCCTGATGCCAACACAGTGCATTTGGAGGCCCTCGCTGAAGCGACAGAGCACAGAGTGAGGGAAGAAGCCTTTCTTCCCCTTCCCTCCACCACCCCAGCAGGTGCCTGGGCCACGAGAAGCTGGCGAATTTTCTGGATGTGCGATGTTTTTGAGACGGCTGATGGCGGCCTGGGGGCATGGGGTGTGGGCTGTGCTGGATGGTGCACCGCCATGCAGCTCCGGGCACTGACTACGCAGATGAGTATATGCTGGGCCAAGAGAGGAAGGGGAGAGTGGATGCACCATCACGACTGCAGCCGCTATGAAACTTGTGGGCAAGTAAGAGGCATCTTTTAGGACTTCCAGAAATAACTGCTGCTCACTCTGAGGGGTCTGCTATTTAAAGTCCCCCCTGATCTGGGGCGCCTGGGTGGCACAGCGGTTAAGCGTCTGCCTTCAGCTCAGGGCGTGGTCCCGGCATTATGGGATCGAGCCCCACGTCAGGCTCTTCTGCTATGAGCCTGCTTCTTCCTCTCCCACTCCCCCTGCTTGTGTTCCCTCTCTCGCTGGCTGTCTCTATCTCTATCGAATAAATAAATAAAATCTTTAAAAAAAACATAAAGTCTCCCCTGATCTGTCCCTTTACTTTTGGCCCTCACTCCCCCCGCCCTACCCCGAGGCCCCCTCCATCAGGGCATAAACATCCTGAATGGTAGTTATTCCTTTACATACATCTTCCCGTCTACACTGCCAGCTCCCTGAGGGCAGCGGTCTATGCAGTCCAGCCCTATGCCCGCAGGCCCTGGTGCACAGGAAGTGCCTGTGAAATGTTATCATGGGGATGAATGACTTATAGGACCAGAGCCAGGGCATGGAGAGGCCCACGTGAGGGTGTGTGGGATGGGAGCACATCATCTGTTAGAGAGTCTGGGGAGCCTCTGGTGTCCTTCTCAAAGCCAGAGGGAGCCCTTCAAAACTGAAGGCCCTGGATGGCCCGGGGTAGAGGTGGGGTGGGGAGGCCACTGCTGTAAGAGGGGAGCTGCAGCCTCCCCAAGACTCCAGTTGGCCCCAGCAGCCCCTGTCAGCTCAGCTCCAGTCCCTATGGCTGCCTCCCTCCACTGGTCTGAACCTGCCAGGCAAGGCCACCATCAGACACTCTGGGCAGCCCCTGGGCCAGCCTTCCAGCCACCTTCCAAAATCACAAAGCTCTCTACCATGGCCAGACACAAAAGCACAGGATAGCCGGCTGAGACAGCCCCCCAACCACATTATTACATTAGGTTATCTCTCAACTGCCTCAAAAAGAAATCCCCAAGCAAGAAACATCACAGACATTTATGGCCTTTTAACTCAAAGCATCACTAATTCTTCCCAGACTTGAACTTCCAGGGAGGCCAGGTGGGTGTTCCCAGGTAGCCTTTGCCTTTTGAGTCAGAGTCAGAAAATCCTAGCATCCAGGGAGGGCTAGAAGAGGGCATCCTGCTGCTCAATTCAGTGCCCGCACCCCCACCACCCCACCCTTCCCAGCTGCCCATCCTGAGATCGTTCATACACCTCTTGTGAGCAGCGTGGATGGCTGGGAGCACGCTTCAGGACCCAGAATCCAACCCTGCCTCCCATGATGGGGCTGGTCTGCTTCCAAAGATCCTGGGGGCAGGGGGAAGGGCCCCCCTTCTGAGCTGATCCTTGAGGGACATGGTTCCTGATGTTTCCATTTCTCTTCCATGACCCGTCTCCAAGAGACAAACCCAGAAATAAAGCAGGGTTTTAACCTTGACCTTTGTACTCTAGGTGTGGTCTAAGAGCACCCCAGAGCTCCTGAGTCAGAATCCGCATTCACTGAGCCCCCCAGGTGATTCACGTGCACCTGGAGGGGCACAATGGGTCAGGGAGATGACAGGGTGGTGGTTCCCCTTGAGGGAGGCGTGGATAGTGCCTGGAGGAGGACAGGTAGCACTTCCAGGATGCCAGCAATGGCCTGTTCCCTGAGCAGGATGCTGGATTCACAGCTGAGTTCGGTTTGCGAGAATTCACTGAGCTAGACACTTACGATATGTGTGTGTGTGTGTGTGGTGTGTGTATACTTTAATAAAAAGTTAAAAATCAAAAGAAAGAATCAGGATCATCAGCAAGTAGAGGCAGCTGGGAGCTCTACAGCTAAGCCACGCTCCTCTGAGCTGCTGGGAGAGCCACCAAGGCCTGCGGACTTGTGTGGGAGCGCCCTGAGCCCTGCCAGCCCGAGGCCCCTTTCGACACTGAGGGCAACAGAGACACAGCAGCTTGGCTTTGACTTAGGGCCTGAGTCTGTCCCCGCCCCAGTTCTAGCAGAGCAAGGCCATGTAAGGCCAGAAGTTGCCACGGACGTACCTCCATCCAATCAACCAGCACCAACACCACTTTTCCAGGCTCTTCTTCATCCCAAGTTCACTGTACTTTATCTGAGCAGTGTGCACGGGGGACACCAGAATCCAGACAGAATTCCATCATTCCTAATGACAATGGCTAACATTTACTGACTTGAATTGTGAGGCAGGCACTAAATGCTTTGCATACACTATGAATCCTCCTGAGCCTATTATCATGCCCATTTTACAGAGGAGTACATTAAAGGTCCAAGGCGTTAAGTAACCTAAAGTCACACAGCTGGGAGATAGTGTAGTTGGGGTTTGAACACAAGCAGTCTGACTGTAATTCTCTTTTATGCTAGGTACTCTGAAATGCTTGAGCACGGATCAAAAATGAACGAATATATGAAAACCACTGAATTATACACCTTGAAAGGTTGAATTTTATGGTATGTGAATGATATTTCAAGTTTTAAAAATCTGAATGGACAAATTTTGGGGTTGGGATAAATGTTGATCACATCCCTAAGAATTTGGTGGACCTGTTTCTCTGGTACAAACCAGCTAACAACAAATATATATGTATTTCTTAAAAAAATAAAAAAGAACGAAGTGTCTCAGACACCTGTGTAGTCCAACAGACCTACTTCCAAACTTCAGTCCCGCCACCTAGCTATGTGTGACAGAGTTTTGGTTTCCTCTCATGTCAAGTGGGGACAGTGAACCTTGCCTTGCCAAGGGGTTGTGGGGATTTGAAGGGACGTCTGCACGGGGCAGCAGGCTGGGCCTGGTGAATAACAGTGGAGAGTATCGAGCTTCGGGAGGGCACAGGCCTGGGGAATTAATGTGGTGCTGCTGACTGCCTCCACCCCCAGCGATGCTCCGAGAGCCCCCGAGCTGTTGAGACCTTTGTGGGATCTGAGGCCCACCTGGGTCTCACCTTCACTGCAGAGCCCCTTCTCACCCCTCCATGCTCATGCTGGGGGTTCTGCCTAGGATTCCACAAGGAAGACAAGAGCCTTTTCTCTCCCCCAACCATCCCGTTCCCTCGCTGGGCTGCCAGGGGCTGGGATTCCTAAGCCGGGGCAGCAAGTAAGTTTTGAGGCGGCCCTCTCACACCCCCTGGCATGGGGGCTCTGGCCCACGCCCAGCACTGTCCTCAAAGGCAGCTCCCTGCCCACAGGGGCCACGTTGCTATGGCGATTCCACTACCTACACAGTGTCCAGGGAGACAGGACATTGTAGCTGGAGCTGTTTGCAAGACTTGCTGAAACCAGGCTGGGAAGATTCCTGAAAGGGTCAGAGGGAGTGGGGAATACGGCGGACGGTAATTAAGTGTAACTGCTTCCCTAGCAGTAGCTGTGTGTGTGTGTGTATGTGTGTGCGGGCGTGCGCGTGTACTCGTGCATGCAAGTGCATGCTCACACATGCCACCACCCCCCGCCCAAGTTATAACGGCCCTCCTGAGCAGAAGCACAGCCCCTAGAGAGGCATAATCTCGTGATTGTCGTACGTTCCTTCCTGAGGTGGTGGTCATGGTTTATCACTGCGTTCAGTTTCCATATTGAAAATGAAAAGAAAAAAGAATGGGTATTGACATAGCAGCAGGACAGACTGAAGTGTGACTTCTATTGCTCCGCACCTGAAGCTGGCTTCAGTTTCTACCTTGTCCTTTGTCCTATAAAAATGTCCTCTAGAACACAGAGCAGGACAGCAAGATTGTAACTGTGACAGGGAGAGAGCTGTCTATTGCTGTCCCCTGCACTCCACGCGCCTCACTGCAATCATCTCAGCCCACACCACCATTGTGCATGGGGATTTGTTACACTTATTTTACAGATGGTGAAACTGAAGCTCAGAGAAGCTAAGTCACTGGCCACATGTAGACGTGGGAGTCCCACCCAGGCTGTTTAAGATCTGTGCTCACTGAACTAGTTAGCCCTGCCTCTACCCCTTTCTTCCAGCTCGGTGGATGTTTACCGGTAGGTGGCCCATTTGGCCCAGAGAGAACAGAATCCAAGGTGCCAAGTAAAATAAAGGAGCCCACCCTCTGGAATAGCAGGTGGAGCACAACCCAAACTGCACTCACTGGGGACTGGTATTTAGGCTCTAAATGCAAGAGCTTTCAGTTCCCCTTCCTGAGCGATATTGGGAATTATTAACTAGGTGACCCCAGTCCTGACCCATGTGCACATTTGTGCTGCCCCAATTCAGTCCAGAGTAGTTAATCTATGCCTCTTCCCCACTGTCAAAAATGTGAGCTCCCCCTTGCAGAGCCTCTGAAACAGCCCTGACTGCAAATAAATGAATCCTCAGGGATGGTGAGAACCAGGGCCTAACATCTCCCGAGCCCTCGTGTTCGGAGCTAATGCTGATTTGTAAAGCGCTTTATGATTTATTCATACTGCCTTGCCAGGCTTCCCAGGACAACCTTTCCCTCACACAAATGAGCGCGACTCCCAGAACAGAATGTCAGGCTTCATTAAAAGAAAAAAAACCCGGGTGTGGGGGATGTCCTTTTTTTTGCTCCCTGGCTTGCGTCACCCAGCGTTTGCAGGATTCAGGTCCAAGTCAAGAAAGCACCTGTGTGGGAACAGCCTTTGGCCCCTGAGCAGGGTAAGATGTCAGGAGCTTCTTTTGGGGAGAAACAGACTGTCTCTGCACTGAGGGCTCAAACTCCGGCGAGTGGCTACATTCCCAGGCAGTAGGTGGTGGGTGACCGAAGCCAGGCAGAGGGGCCCCAGGAGCTGCCAGGCTAGAGCTCGGCTCCCTGATTCCTGGCTGGGAGACAGAGGGGGGCCTGTCAGCTCTCAGGGGTGCCACTGAGGCATCGGAGCTGTGTAAAGCACAATTCACCACGGTGGCTCCTAATACTGTTTTCATTATTGGTGTAATCACAGTCTCCTCAAACTTGGGGGGGGGTGTCCCCAGGTGCAGGGGGAAAAAGGAAATCCCCACTCTCCTCGCTTAGCTTCTTCCGGGTGCTTCAAGAGCAGCCCCTTCCTGTGGCCTCACCCCTGCCCAGGAAAACTGACCTGAGACACACTTGGCATCCGTGAAATTGCAAGGGCACAAAAGTCAAGTCATGCTGAGCAGAAATGTAGGGGACTTGAGTGTGAGGGACCTTAAAGTCTTCGCAGCATCCCTAAAATGAGCAAGACTCCCACAAGCCACGGTCATCATTCTTGTGCCAAAGGGTCACACTCCCGAGGGAACACACTGCTAAACCACACCCACAGGGACTTCGGAGCAGTGCAACATGCTTCTTCAGAAGCTCCCTGTCCTCTAGTGTATCGGGGGCTTGACCACGCACTTCTCAAATGGAACCTTTCGGACAAAGTAAGCGATCTGTGGGCATGTCACTTGTGAGGCAATTCACATAGAAGTTACTGGTAACATGAACAATTTCTTGACACCGTGAGAGCGTCAGCCCAATCTAATCATCTGCGGGACTAAGGGGGGCATCGTCATATACAGCATGAGATCCCGGGGGCTCCCCTTCTTTCCACATGCTGTCTCAGGGCACAGGGACCGATGCAGTCTCGACAGTGATAGGTGTGGGTGCTGACCTGCAGCACGTGGAAGGAAGGGGTCCTCCATTCTGTTTCTCCCTTGCTGCCAGTTTGCAGCCCGTAAGTGTCCAATAGTGGGTGACACTGAGACCTTAGCGCAGCGAGTAGAATCCAAAAGATAGTGCTGTGCGAAACAGGGCCTATGTTGTACTTAACGCCTTACAAGAAAACAGTAACAACAAAAGAATCGCTTTCGATTAATCTGGCCAACACTGATCCTTCTAGTTCTGGTCCTCCAGGCCAGGAACTGGATGAATGATTGTATTGGGACAATACAGAGACCCAAGTGGCTAACCCAGTTTTGAGAGATCACAGTAGTCAAAGTCCAGAAATAAATCCCAACTGCTCATTCTCATTTTCAATAGCGAACCAATGGTACTTGGACCCGAGAGAAAGTTCTACACTGCTGTTAATGGCTGATGCATAAACTCTTGTAGAAAAACCACCATCACCACCAAGGAGGCAGCGAATGCTTAAAACATGGTCATTAATTTTCAAAATAGGATTTCTATTGTATAGTTAATAAATTACACTGACTTGGGCTTCCTTAACTATATGCATTCTCAATGGGGGTGATATGGTTCCCAACGGGGCAAACATTGGTTTTTAAATGTGAAAATACTACTCTTTCATGTATAAACTATAGCTATACATACAGTATGTAAACAAATATACAGTATATCTTCGGTATTAAATTTTCATGAGGAGATAATTATTAAAAAAGTCTAAAAAGGCTTCTTAGGGGACCGATAAGGAAAAAAAAATGGATTGAGAAACACTGCTTAAATAGAAAATAGTAGCTCTGATTTTTTCTATAGGACTCAAAATCACACACACAGACCCCTCTCATTCTATTCTGTAATAGCTCCTCAGATACACGGGCAGATTTATTCCTTCTTACACGGCCCAGACCCTGACCCTGACCCCAGGTGTGGATCCTTTTTTTAGTTGGTAGTTTTCCTCCCTCGCCTTTATAGGCTACCCGGTCATTCCTCGGGGGGCTGTTTTCTAGAAGTGGCCTATTAAATCCATGATCTTAATCCTACAGGCAATACTAATGTCCATTCCAGCCCGAGAGCAACAACACACTGACCTGTTGGAACTGCGTGGACAGCTGAATGAGCTGTCTTTTGCCTGTTCACATATTTTCATTAATTTCTGGGTTTGTATCTGTGATTTTGAGGATGGAAAACCAAGAAAAGCTTATATCTTATACCCTGGGAAGATCCAGAATGACTTACGGTGCAAAGTGTTTCGAAGGTCTTTTCAGACACAAAGGATCCATCAAGGCCAAAGAGAAATATTGATGCATAAGAGAGCATCCCTCCAAGGATAATGAGGTTGTTCATATATGGACTGGACATCTTTATCAGCCTGCCAAGAGAAAGACGACTGTTAACAGAACTGGTAACGTCCTTATTCCTCCAGCAAACGTTCTCTGAATGCCTACTAGGTAGGTGTATAGTGTTGCCAAGGCTGGAGGAGAGAGAAATGCAAGCCCGGGTTTCCTCCGCGCCCCACCACCCCAGGCTGTGCACCTGCTAGGAGATGCTTCCCCCTCACTAAAGGACCCAGAAGCTATCTAATGCTACGGGTGGATTTTTCCTCCATCCAGTTTGCCTATCATTTCTCTAGGGGCAGCCTGTTGCACCAGCTTCTTCAACCATTCATTTTCAGTTTACACGAACACATTATTAAGGCAACATGTCTTTTTTTCTCGGGGGCTGGGAAAATATGCTAAATCTAGAGAATTCTATGCTTAAGCTCAGCAGCCTTAAGGGCGGAGGGAGATGACGGGGAGGAGGCCATAGCACCCTCCACCTTGCCAAGTGGGCCCGGCCTAGGAGGTCTGCAGGTGAGCACTCAGGGCTGCTCAGGAAGTGTGGTCATCAGGTGGTCTGTGAGCATTCACTTTGGCTATCTGAAGCTCACACGGTCTTGTGCACAAAGGGGTCACACGCGTGCACAGGAACACCTCCCCCAGGCACTAGGTGATAAAAATGGACAATGGAGTCCCCATCCCTACCCTACCCCTGTCTTCACCAGGCTGCTGGTGGGGGCATTCTTCACACTCCCAAGCTCTACATGCTTGTCTCTCACCTCCTGCAGGAATTCTGCTTTGGCTCCCAGCTGCCCAGCAAGCCAGGTCTGGCTGAGACCAACGCCCAGCTAGAATTCACCCTCAGAAGTGCCTGGCTACACCAGCACAATCCATTCCGTCTATCTGGAGTTTTGAGGCACCCCCTGGTCCAGGTGCTCTTTTGCAGATTGTAATTATGGTCAGTTGTTCCCGAACATTTTCTTTTGCACTCTGCCCTTCTATGAATCCTTTCACAGTTAAAAAATGCAATGTGTCCAAGTGGGAGAGAGATAAAGAGCCTGGTGTAAATTATGGATCACATGCAGCTTTTGAGCTGGGAGCGTAGAGTGGGGCCAACCTACAGAGGCGCACCCTTGGCAGGCAACTTGGCCTGGCTGAGTCCCCTCATAAGTAAAAAGGGAGCACAGATCACACTGCCCAGGGCACGTAGTGGCATCACACTGGATTCCTGGAGGTCCTTCTGCAAACCACAGACTGCTAAGGCCCCTTCATCCTTATTACCATGGGAAGCTGGGGAGGGGAGAGGCCAGGAGTTGGGCTGGTTACCTAGAGGAAAAGGACCTTAATAAATAGGTTACATTAAGGGACATAAAAGTGAGGGGAACTTGGAACTACTGTGACATTTCTTATTTCTTTCAGTTTTTTTTTTAAGATATTATTTATTTATTTGACAGAGAGAGAGACAGCCAGCGAGAGAGGGAACACAAGTAGGGGGAGCGGGAGAGGAAGAAGCAGGCCCCCCGTGGAGGAGCCTGATGTGGGGCTCCATCCCAGAACACCGGGATCACGCCCTGAGCCGAAGGTAGACGCTTAACGACTGAGCCACCCAGGCGCCCCTTCTTTCAGATTTTTTAATCTGCAAAGCCAGTCCAAAAGTTCACATAGATGCCAGCCTACTGGAAGAGTAACTAATTTTCCACAGGAGGCCAAAACGGGGTGGTGAAAGAATTGAAGGAGTTTAGTCTTACAATAGGGGCAGCTTGCTGTTAAGACAGGTACTTTGGAAGCTTGTAGAAAAGGAGTCTAATATTAATTGAGAGCTGTGCCCAGGCCTTGTGCCAAATGTTAATGGACATGATCATCAGTTAAGATTTGTACAAAGGAGGCAAAATTTCTTCAATTGTTTTGTGGTGGTATATGTGTTATTGATGTATAGAAAATAAAGCAACAGGTGAATAAAATTCTTTTTGTTCTTCAGCAGATAGGTTTGACTAATCAAAACCAAAAACAACATCAAAGAAATATAGAGCCTCCAAGTTCTTTCTTTGCAAGCAGGAAGAGAAAAAAAAGAAAACCCCTGTTCTCTGAGCAATCAGGCTTGTTTCTGGCAGCCAGGAAAATCACACAGCATGGCTTCCGGGCTCGATGTCACCGAGGCTGTGTTCCTGGCGCCCCTGCTCTGAGCCACCGCTCCGTGGCTCCCTGACAACCCAGGGAGCTGGGTCCAGGGGTTTGCCGTGGAAACCACAGAAGCTGGTTGTGCTCCCAAACCACCACCGCTTGGCTTGGGTGGCGGGCTGTTCTACCCACGGCTGATCAGAATAACTCACACTGTGAGCTGCTCTCCTCCAGAGACTGAAGAGCACGTGTGGTGGAAAAGAAATCAAAACCAGAAACCCAGGAGGCAGGTTCTGCCAAACACAGCAGTGTGGCCTCGGACAGTGGCCTTCCCTTTGTCACTGGGCTTCTGTACTCCCCCATCTGTGATCCGGAGGGAATTATCTGAGGGTCTCAGTGAGAATGATGTGAGGGAGGAGCTTCTCAGGGTGTAAAGTACTGTCCCGGTGGCGGGTGGTGCCCTTCCTGAACTCAGTGATTCCCTTGGGCCCTACTTCCCCAAGATGCTGGGGGGGTGGAGCCAAGACTCTGGGGATTCCCTCTTCTGTATTTTTCCTCCTGGACCCGTAGAAAGCGTGGGGGAACATAGCCAAAGCTCCCAGGAGGCCTAGAGACTCAGACCCTTGGCGTTTACTTAACCCAGCCCTCCTGTGCAACCAGCAGCCCTACCTCTCTCTCTCTCTCTGTGCGTGCGCATGCGTTTGTGCATGGGTGTGCACACATACACATGGAACATCTAATCACATCCCAGGGACCGAACGACCACTTTAGAAAACTGCCCTGAAAACTTTTCCTGTGCCCCTGGTGCATCGGTCACGTGACGCCCCTACACTTTATGCACGAGGCTTGTCAATCCGGAAAGCATCATCCGAGAGGAGTGTGTGAATGGCTTACTTCTGATTCCGATTCTTGATGTTGAAGAAGAGAAAAGCGCTGGCCATGATCATCCCCAGGATGGTGAGGGCAGAGAGGATGCTGTAGAGAGGCAGGGAGATCTTTCGGAGCTGCTCCAGGATGATGGTCTTGTCTTTTGGTGGTTCGGATCCTAGAAGGCCAAGGAACAGACGTCAGCAGTGCCCGCGGCACGGTCAGGCCTCGAGAACATCTCGCCTGCGTGTCTTGCCTCTGGCACGCGTGCACAAGCTCTGAGCAGGACACAGCTACCAGGTGAGAGGCCGCCCGTGGCTGGCCAGTCTACCGGCAGGGAGCCTTAGCTAGGACTTATTTCTTTCTCTAAGTAGAATCAATAAGGAATTTGTGATGCATTTAATAGTCATTAAAAGACTAGAATTTGATTTGGTCTAATTACCCTGTTGAAAAACCATTCCCATTTGTCCCCAAAGGTAATAGCAGCTCAGAAGGCACAGGGCTGGACGCTCTGAGTGGGTCCTACTGGGTGTCACTGGGGAGGAAGAACCTGGCTTGGGCTCTCAAGGGCTCTGCTCTGACACACGATAACGATCAACCCTCAACAGGGCAGACACCTTGCCTGTCAGTTCCATGGAGACAGAGATGTCTCTGGGCATGGGTTTTCCGCCTCAAGGTCATTATGTTATAAAAGCTCTTTCTGGTTTTCCATTTTCATAAGCCTCACTAACTGTGGGAGGGAGAAGCTACTGGCATGTCTCCCCCTCCCTGCCGTGTCAGGACTGGACCAAAACTGTGGGATTCCATTTCTCTATGTGACTGCAGAGCTGTCCCTGCTCATTCTCCAAGGGCACCAGGAATGTAGGGGAGCCTTCAGGGCCTCAGAGAAAACGTTTCTTTGTGGTCACTGGCAAAACTGTCTGGATCCAAGCTGGCTTGGAAGGAGGGGCGCAGGGACTCGTCCCACCGTGCCCCACTTCTTACAAATCCCTTCTTTCTCAGCTGCTATTTCAAGTCAGGCTTTCTGCTGAGGAACTGTGAAACACGGGGGCTTTTCTCTCCGGTGGGGAAAGCGGGGAGCCCGGGGAACCCCAGCAGGGGTCATGAGGACCCCACCATGGGTGTGCCATGGGTGCCAGCCTGGGTCACACCTCCGTTCCCAGGAGACAAGCAGAGGATTGGCAGGCGTGGCAGCAGGGATGGAGTTCTCTGAACGTCTGTGTTTCAAAAACTCTGCTAGCAAGTTCAAATGTGGTTGGGAACATTCAGGGGATAAGGAGTTTGAACCATCTAAGTAAGGAAGTTGCCAGGTTTGAAAACAGTTAGGAACCTGCTGGTGTGGTTAAATGTAAAGCTTTAAGCAATTCCATATAAAGGAACATTTTTAAGGAGTGGCTTCAAGGGCCAAAAGTCAGGCCAAAAGCAGACACAAGGTGAATGAAGTAACACCATTTCTTGGTTCCAGAAGTGAGAGCTCCACATCTGAATCCTTCTTCCCCCATTCTTCCATTTTTCTCCCCCCTAACCCCCAAGGGAACCTCTGGCTACATTAGGCTGGCTCGGGTATCTTCTGGTTCCCAAACACTAGAGCCATCCTGTGGATGCCCGTGAGTTCCTGGGTGGGAACTCCTGGCCCTCTCTGGGCATTGAGAAAAGGGCTGAGGTTTGGACCAAAGTACATGTCATGATTATGACCACTCGCTGTTCATGTAGAAACAACGTCAGGAAACCAACCACATCTCCTCTTCCTTCCTCCACCTTCGCTCCCCCCAAAATGGCGCCTCCACACAGTGCACCTTAACTAAGATGTCATGGAAGCCACTTGGTAATGACTTATTAGATGCGTTAGTAGCAGCCACCCTGAGTTTTCTTTCTTGCTCCTCACCCAATCCATTCACTCATTATTCATCTATTCTTCACTATCCCTTCATCCATCATTATACCTTCGTTCATCATCTTTAATGATGATCAGTCATCATTAATAACCACTTTCTACCTGTCTGGCCGGTGTTGGTTCAAAGTCAACCAAGATACAGTCCCTGTCCTCAAGGAACTTCTACACTAACCATGTAAAAAGAAAAAGGCAATATTAAGCAATCATATTTACTGAATGCTTACGACGAGCTAAGCACTTTTCAGAGATTTTCTCATTTGATCCATCCAACAGCCTCACAGGTAGAGAAGATTATTCCCATTTTACAGAGAAGCAACAATTTTCTAGGTGCTATGTGACTTTTATAGCTAGTAAGTGGCAAAGCTGGCAGGATTTGAACCCAGACCTGCCTAACTGAGTCCTGTGCTCTAACCATTATGCAAACTGCCTCCAATGACAGGGTCCAGGTGGTTGATAACATCAGGCACAGAGAGGCCTGAGCATGAAGCGGAGAGAAGAGTGTAGTTCTCCCCGATGGAGTCAGGAAAAGCTACAGAAGGGAGAGCTGGTCCTCAGAAAATGAATAGTTGGCTGCCCACACAAGGCATTCTGGGCAGAGGACCCATCGGGGCAAAAGCATGGTGGTGTCTTGGCATATTTGAGGAACTGTAAGCAGTTTGGTTGGGGAGATCTGAAAGACGAGGCAGAGAAATGGGAAGGTCTTGAGGCGATACCGTGGAGTGAGGCCCCTCGCTGAGCCATTGGGACTGTGTAGTGCTCCGAGCAGAGGTGGAGAATCTTCAGCTTAGTATGACGCCCAGGGCGCTTTGGCTGTTGAGGGCAGAATGGACTTGAGGGAATTAAGACTGGTTAAGCCCATCTACCACCCACCCATCCCTCCATCCATCTATCCATCCACCCACCCACCCACTACTTTATTGACTCATATGCTCACCCGTTCATTCATTTATTCACCCACCCAGTCATCCCCTCGCTTGATCAGTCATGTGTTTAGTTTTTCATCAAATAAGAACCTTCAACATGTGTCAGACCCTGGCTGGTATTAGGAGTTTAAAGTTAGATAGGATCCAGTGAGGGAGCTCATGTTCTTAACAACCTAGAAATTTCCATGCAAAAGACAATGACTGTGGGGAAGGCAGAGACAAACACTGTAAAAGCCAAGAGAAGGGAACCATTAGCTCAGCTGGGGGCAATCAGGGAAGGCTGCACAGAAGAGGTGCCATTTTTATCCAGTTCTAGAAGCTAAGGAAGAGTTCTCCAGCAGAAGAAGAGGGAATGATCTTCAGCAACCCAACCAAGTCGTTTTTCACAGGAGGAGACAGCGCTAAATTTAGCTCACATTTAAACAGGATTACTCCTGGCCATGGACTGGTTTAAATGTAGATGCCGGGGTAAGAGATAGCACTCCATGCAAATTTCAGTGACCCGTCCCAGGAGCTGGAAGCCAGCTCCCACGTGAGTGATGGGGACCCTGTGCTCGGTGAGTGACTGTGTGCGCTGAGAGGAAAGGAGGTTCCCTCTTCCCCAGGAAGACAAGGACTCTGAGCTTGTCCGCAGCCCTCAGACAGTACCTGGGCTTGGGAGCAACAGAGCAGGTCCCCTCCTATGAGAAGCCCATCTGCCTTACCTTGGAACCTGATAGTGTCGTTGATGATCTCCAGTGTGTCGGCCACAGCATTGTACTCGCCCACCTTCACCTCCCTGCTGTCTGCGGGGAGCAAGAGACAGTGGCTGGTTAGATGGAGCCCTGTGCCTGCAGCTGGCTGCTCCCGTCCCAGATCTTTGCCCCCACATGCCTTGGCTATATTCTCGTAGGCTTTTCTTTGCCCCAGGGCCTTTTCCAGGCAGAATTATAAAACCACATCCGATGGATCTGGGGTGGGACAGACGCCCTCTTATACCATCTCATCCACTGGTAATCCCCCACTTTGCTGTGCACCTCATGGATAGGGGCCTACTCCCCTCATAACTGGACTCTGTGTTACCAAGTCCTTCCTGGTCACTGAGCTGCACAGTCTCTTTGTAACCTTCCCCTGGTATCTGGGTCTATCATCTAGGACCACACAGATGGTTTCTGCTCCCTCTACTCCAGGATTTGAAGACACAGACAGATCATCCCCTGGAACCAGCCCCCAACCTCACCTTACAGAATATCATTTCCATTCTGCCCTCTCCAGGCCCCTCCTTGGGCCACACCACACAATGTCACTGTGTCTGAGAGAATAGAGACTCAAGGACTGACCAACGTATTTCTTTAGGCATGGTCTGGTCAGCAACAAGTACAGGGGACTATCCCTTCCTTCATTTTGCATATTATATTCCTATTAATGCATTCTGAGGTGGAATTAGCATTGGCTAAGTCTGACGTACTCATGGATTATGAGGGTGGAGATGTCCTCGGGTCTGGAGACGGGGAGAGGTTAGGGCTGGGGAGAGAGATGGGGCCATCGGCATGTGACCTGGGAGTTGGAGCAGGGAGCAGGGAGGAGATCCTTTGGACAGTGCCAAGGAGCAGAGAGGACCAAGGACAGAATCCTGGGGAGTGCCTACCTCTTGGGTGGGGTGTGGGCAGGGCAAAGATGCTGCAAGGAGACTGGGAAGGACTGGCCAGGGTGCCAGGAGCAGGATGGCAGGAGAGAGTGGGCATCACGGGAGCCAAGGAAAGGGACAATTTTATAATGGAGCTGGCCAGCAGTGTCAGATGCCACCGAGAGACTAGAACAACAAGCCCCTTGAGCAAGGGGTCAGTGGATTTGGTGTGTGGGGATACTGGGAACCACAGACAAAGCAGGTTTGGGGAAGCAGGACCAAAGGCAAGGGGTGTGAAACAAGACGGTGAAGCCCCCAGGGCTGACCAGCCTTTGACAGGGTTGGGGAGTGGGCGGGGAGAACCCCTGAGGAGTCACCGAGCCTTGGCAGTGTGCCTGGATCTGTGTAGGAACTTTCTGTGCCTCTTTGTGCTCAGTTCTCACAGCTGGAGCTGGTGGTTTCAGTCCCACCACACAGATGAGGAAACTGAGCTCTGCACAAAGGTTGTGCCTTTGCCGCCACCCCACTGATTCTAAGAGTAGAACCCGGCCTCAAACCCGGGCTGTTTCCCACGGCCTGTGCTCTTCGCCAACATGGGGCTGCCTCAGTGGGATCCCTGAGCGGCGACAACTCCTGCCAAGCCGCCCCCTCCATGGGCCTCGTGTGCCTCCTGGTCTAGTAGCTGCAGAGAGGCCCACCCACGTGCCCACCCGCAGGGCAAGCGGGTCCCCAGAGCTGCCGACGCCGGGCCTCCCAATGCCCAGAGGTTATCACTGACACAGCTGCAGGAGTTCCAAACGTGCACCCGGAGGAAGTGCCAGCGGGCTGGGGCTCTGGCTCTCAGGGAATTTCTCTGCAGAAATGCAGATGCTCTGCTGGTCCCTTATAAACATTCAGGAAGCGAAACAGGGAATCCCACAGGCCACACTTCTGCCTGTGTTTCTCTGACTGTGGGGTGGAAAACAGGGCTGTAAAAGTCACTTCCTTCCCTCCACAGTGGTCTCCCTGCCACTTGCAGGTGGTGTCTCTTGCCTGGGTCCCAGCTCCTAAATGTCACATTAGCAGACTCTGCTGGGAGCTCCAGCATCCCTGCTCTGGCCTTCTGAAGTCTTCCGCCCCAGTCAGCTCCTGCCGCTCAGAGGAGGGAGCCCTGATTTATTTATCTGGCGTGGGGAGGCAGTTCATGAAATATGCAGGCTGATTGGAACAAATCACCAGGAGCTGGGAAGTGATGCGGCTGGTACCCCACTGCGCCCCCAGCTACACAGCCTGCCCCCCCAACTCACACACCCCAATGACTGTCCCATGGGACCAAGAGGAACGGCCAACTGGCTGCGGCACACGTACTGGGCTTCCCGAGATAGCCATCATCAGCAGGATCTCTCCCTGGGGTACTGCCTGGGGGCGCACAGGGGCTTCACCTGCTCCTGCATCGAAGGCTCTCGGCAAACCATGAACTGGGCATGATTTGCCACCGATTGTAGGTGAGGGAGGAGCATCACAGGAGTTAAGTGGATGCTCAGAGCCATGTGCTGGGCAGCAACCAAGTGGGCACCTGAACTGGGCTCCCCCAGCCCTGCACTCAGGCCACTCTCACCACCCATGCTGAGCAGAGCTGTTGGTCACTCGGCTCACATTTATGGAGTGCTTACTGCATGCCAAGCCCAGCTCCAGATATTCCCTGATAAAGAATCCCTCAAAAGCAGCAGCGTGGGTGGTGGAAGATGAGGTTCTGTTCCCATCCTTGACCAAGATGGCCTTGGACATCTGGGCACTGAGGAATGCTTGTGCTAAATCCCTTATCACTCAACAAACATCGACTGGGTGCCTATTATCTGCCAGGCTCTGGGCTGGAGATACAAAGTTCCAAAAAAAATATCATAATCTCTGACGTTGTAGTTTAGAGACTAGAGCCTCACCCAGCCCTACCAGGCAGGTAAAATTATTCTCATTTGCAGATATTCTTTCTCTCCAGCTTGCCCTTTGTTAGCAGGTGGCTGTAGCTGGGAAATGGGAACTTTCAAAGTGGCCATGAGGATTAAAGAGGAGAATATACAGGAAGTTTCTAGCTTACAGCCTAACTCACAGTAAGTGTTCAATAAATTATAGTTCACCTCATGATAAAAGTACTAAGCTCTTCGCTAGGTCCCCAAACACTCCCTAGGACCCCATAATGGTCCCTCTGCTTGGAAGGTGGCTTTCACCTCCCTCTACCAACATGGCCTGCACCCTACACCCACCTCTTCCAGGAAGCCTTCCCTGAGTACAGCTCCCTTCTGAGCATCTCAGTTGCTGTGGGCTGAAGGCATGGGTGACAGCCCCTGGTGTCAGAGCTATGCCCTAGGTGTGTCCAGGCCTTATGATTCCTGTCAGCTGGTTAGTTCCCGAGTGGGACCTGAAGCCTTGCATCTGGCATCCCTAGGTAGCATTGAGTCTCGTCCCCTGTCGCCTACACAGAGTCCCTCCTGGCTCTACAGGTAGAAGGATGCTGCCCTCTGTGTTATTCCATGGCCCAGCTGGTGCTGACCATGATAGGCACCCAGAACTCTCAATGTTTAACTCTTGGGTTCCTTGTTAACACCATTGTGCAAACAGCATTAACCACCCAATGGATACAGACTGGGCCTTGCAGACTGTGGACCAGGGGACAGGCTAGAAAGACCCAGCAGGGGGTGGGGGTGGATGAAGGAATTGAGCAGAGGGCTGCTTCCCTGCCCCACAACTCTGGTGCAGCTTGTGGCCAACTCACTGTGTGCCCTAAACAGACCATCCCTTTCTCTGGGCCTCAGTTTCTCCATCAGCAAACTGCACAGCAGGCCTTCCAGGGGTTCTCAGCCCTGGCCGGGCATTAGTATCACCTGGGAACTGCTGGAAAATACATATGTCTGAGTCCTAATATGGACCCATTATATTAGAACCTCTGGTGGGTGGAGGGGTGGGTTCCGGGCGGCAGTATTTTTAAAAGTCCCCTAAGCCGATCCTAATGCCCATCCAGGGTTGAGAACCACTAGATTTGACTGAAGGCTCTTCAAGGCCGACACTTTCTGTGCTAAGAGGCTAAAAATAGTGTGGAACAGAGAGCCCCTCGCCCGCAGAACAATTCTGCTTCCTCGTCGTGGGGCAAAAAGAAGGGTTCTCTTCAAAGAGCGCATTCTTTATTTCAAATTTTAGATTTGGATGATACGTAAAGGAAATAGGTCCTATTGGTGAAAATTAGGCAGCCAAAAAAAGTCCAGTCTGAAAATATTCCCTGGCTGCGGGCCTGAGAGCATCCATGAGACGGCGGGGAAACAGCTTCAGTCAGTGATTCTGCCTCCTTCTGGCCCGAGAGCCTGTTACGGGGTTGCCGACCTCCTGCGCTAGCTGGGTTCTCCTCCCCTCACCCCTAACTGTCCATTTGTCCTCAATTGGCTCTAGGTCTGAATGGAGGGATGTATATGTGTTCTTTAAAGTTTAATGGTTATAAACATACAGACTCAATGTATGACTCTGAGGTATAAAACATAGGATGGTCTTGACTCAACAAAAATAAAAAATGCTATGCAATCATTCTATTCTAGGCCCCCGTAACAAAATCCCAAATTCAGGGATAGGAAAGAGCTCTGGCTGGTAGACAGGACCCTTGGAGCTAGTCTTGGCTTTGCTGTCCCCTCTGTGAGGAGCCCCCAGGAAGTCCTGGCCTCTGCCTGGGTCTTGCTAAAGCGAGTGGGCTGGATGGGGAGATCTCTGTGGCCTCCACCCATCTTGCTCAATGATTCTGCAATTGCTTTGAAAACCTGCCTCACAGGTCCTGCCTCTGCCTCGGGGCCACACGTCACATGGACTCCTGCTCCCCCGGTGGTTCTTCAGGGGTGGGAACATGGCGATCACGGGCTCTGATTCTGCTCTTCTCCGGATGGCCAGCCATTCCTCAGGAGTGATCCCCGGTCTGGTCGCTGCCTGTGGGCAGGCACAAGAGGGCGACTCTCCTGTCACTGGATGAGGAGCAGAGCTGAGCAGCACCTCTCGGCGGCATTCCTTGGCCTGAATCCTGCACACACTCTTCTCTGTCTTCATAAACAATATACCACTGCCATGTTTGTAACGAATTAATGTCATTGTTCTTTGTTTGGAAATTTTGAACAGGCCAGGTGGACACTGGCCAAATGCCTTGGGAATATAATAACCCTGCTAAGGGCCGATTTGTCTATTGACTTAGGTGAGCTGGGCCAGGGGAAAAGCTAAGTATCTGGGGGTATGCAGGACACATATAAACATAACAGGTCATTTGCACCTACAGCACCTTTTGTTTCCTTTTCTTGGCTAACTTCACACTGGCCCTTCAGGATCCAAAACTCAGGGATAGGAAAGAAAACTCAGATGCCACCTCTCCCAGGTAGGCTTTCTAGAATCTGCCAGGTGGAGCCAAGTGCCCCTCCTCTGAACTCCCTTATCACATATCACACCCACTTGAGGTCCTGTATCTGTGCCCCCCCCCCAGGCCAGGAGGTCTCTTGAGGGCAGGGGCTGTGTCTTACCCAGCTCGGCACCCTCTGTGTCCAGTCAGGACTGGCATGCAGGTGCCGGGAAATGGCTCTTAAGAAACTTCAAAACCCCAAACCATAGGAGGGAGAAAAAGAACTTCTGTTCAACAAGGACTTTAAGTCTATAGATGAGTGACTGAATGAGAGAAGGTATTTGCAAAGCTTAAAGGTAAAAGGGGACTAATATTTACAGTACATTAGGGACTCTAGCAAATCAACAAGAAAAGGCCACTACCCTCAAAATAAAAGTGGTAGAAGGACGAGAAAGATGAAGAAATGGCTGACGAGCACAGGAAGAAATGGCCAAACCTCGTTAGTAATCGGAGATATGATATTTAAGACTACTGATATTACTTTATATCTTTAGACTCAAACAATGAGTGAGCCAGGGACTGGGAAGTGCTGGAGGGAGGAGGGACACAGGAATCCCCATGCTGGTGGCAGTGGAGACAGGTGTGGGCATTGAAAGAGCCATCTGGCAGATCTGAAGCATGTTCAGTGCTCACACACCTTCCCACCCAACAATTCTGCTCCTGGACATTTGTCCTAAGAAACGCCCAGTTGGGTTCATAAGAGGACACGTACAAGGACACTCATAATTTCTATCGGTGGGGGGTTGAAGGTGGCCCACGTATCTGTCACTGGGAGCGTGGATGGGTAAAGCATGATCAGTGCAAGGCATGGCTCAGATGTACCCACAGGAGCTTGGAAGCATCTCCAAAGCACAACGTGCTGAGTGGGGAGGAAAAAAAAGAGAAAGAAATAGAAGACGACACATAATCCAGTTGCACTGACAGAAATCAAAATATATGCATACAGAACAGCAATCCACATTTTGTAAGGACATACCAACACAATATGTGCGTTAAACACTTAGAGTGTTTGCCTTTCCCTGTGGGATGAGAGCAAATGCTTGAGATAGGGCACAAACAAGCGAGAGGGGCTTTCCTGGACCAGTGATCACAGTGTCTCATGAAATGAGGAGAGTGAAATGCGTCCTAAGGAAGCAAGACGGTACTTTTCTCGAAAAATTCTGGAGGGGAGCGGATCTGGGGTTATGGTCATGAGTGCCCAGGAGAGAAGCCGGAAGCCCACGGTTGCCATGGCCCTTCTCTGTGCTAGTCACTGAACCGTTCATAGCTTCACATCATGGAATTCTCACTATCCCCCAAGGCTAAGAAAATGGTCCCCTTTAATTTTACTATTTTAAACTGAATGCTGAAATGATGGCTTTAGAGAAATTAAGCCACAAGCACCTAGCTAGTAAGGAAAAGTCATGTCTGCTTCAAAGTTCATATAATTCAAAGCTCATATACTTGCAAGGGGATGAGTTCCCCATCACTGGAGGCATTCAAGGAGAGGTAATGCTGCAAAAGAGAGTCACGGTTCCCTTCAACATGGAGAGACTATGGCTCAATGAAACACAAGGTCTGCTAAATAAATCTTTCAGGCCACCTTCCTTGGGCATTCTGAAACATAAGCCCTTGATCATGAAGGTTGGGAAGTGTCAGGGTCAGGCTCCCAGCCTCAAAGAGCCCACATACACGTGTGTCCTTCCATTCCTGCCAACCCACAACCCTGCCAAGGTCTCCTGCAGTTCAGCGGCCTATGTCTCCACTCTTTGTATCAAGTCGAGTGGCAGTCAGATTACCTAGCCTTCCCAGACCTACGGCTAGGGGAAGGGAGCTACAATACATGCCTTGAAAGAAGGAAAAGGACATTAAAAACCGGCCTCAAGCATCTCAAACTAGGGTCAAACTAGCTCCCGAAGTTTTCTAGTCGGTTCTGGGAAATCATCTTCCTGCTTTTATAGACCCTGGCACTGGGCCAGAGAAATTATGAAGCCCCTGGGGGGCAGGGACTGTATCTTATTCAACTTGGCTTCCCTCGGAGGACTTGGTAAAGCGCCTGGCAGATGCTCAGGAAATGTGCACTGAATAGAACCGTATCTGTTACCCCAAAGACCAAATGGTAATTAATGTCTGCAAGTGGGGAGCGCAAGCCTGCATTTCGCTAGGTACCTTCTGAATGACAATCACGCTGTTGGAGTGACGGAAGACCCCGTGCCTTCAGATCAGGTGCTGAGATAGAAAAGTCCGAAGTCTGAGCCCTTTATGCTGCACAGAAGCCGTGTGAAATTCAAGCACATTATCGCTCGCTGAGACTCTGACAAACAGGCCTAATGAAGGCAGGGCTGGTGAGCGAGCGAGCGCGCAGATGCTGAGCACTCCCGAAGAGCAGCACAAACAAGGCTCTAATCATGGCTTCACGCAACTTCCTTCCCTGCTGCAAATTCTGAGCCATGTTTAGACTTCGCCAGGAACATGGATTCTTTCTTCTCGTGAGGGAGAAAAGAAGCCAATTCCCTGGCATTCATGCTCACGTACACGTGGTTTAACGGGAGTCAGCGCTGGCACGGGCAGGGGGAGGGCGGCTGAATGTGGAGTCAGACGGGGTTTAGACCTTGGCCCTGCGACACCCAAGGTGTGTGGCCACAGGATGCTAATGCATGCTTCTGACCACAGGGGGGCCACTCAGAATTGCACCTGAGCCAAGAGGAGGAGGGCACGGAATTGATTTGGGAGGTGGTCTTGGGGCACACTGAAGAGGTGTGGGGAGGTGAGATACGGAAGGGAAGGAAGCCAGTATGGGGGCAGTCATGAGCAGGTTTCTGGGCGGGCAACTGAGGCACGATCCCATTGGGAACCCCTAGAGACAGAGTAGAACACACCTTGCAGTTGCCCCACCCAAGAGGGAAGGATGCTGGGTGGTTTATCCTCTGCTTCTCTCTCCTCCCTGGCACAAGGCTGTCCCTGGAAGCCCCAGCTCCCTGGACACATGGCCTACTCCTTGCACAGGTGGAGGGGTGCAGGTGCTTTTCATGAGGCATTTGTTCTGGAATTGTGGCTGCTAGGGGAGTATGGATGTGTCAGTGGCAGCATCTGCCACCTACCATCTACATTGTCCTGCTGGGAGTTAAAATCTTTGGGAACCCCTGAAAATGAAGTGAATGGAGGGAAGCTGGGGGTGAGGAAGGTCATTCTTAAGGATCTGAAGCTCTCCCTGGATTAAACTGCCTCAGTCTCAAGAGGGGCCAGGGTGCTAACTCTGGCCCATTATTTTAGAACAGTACTGTTTACAAGATGGGTAGTTTCTCCAGCCTGAAACAACAATGGCCACCATCTTGAATTAGCTTCAGCTCACATTCTGCTGTCAAGGCTAACTGCTGTTTGCCAGACAGGTCGCTGGAAACCACGAATAAATGAAGATGTTCTTAAATTCCTACAAGTCCTATCACCAACTAATCCAGTAAGCATTACCAAGAGCCAGCCAAGAGCCAGGCATCATGTCAGTAATGTGACGAGCTTCCCAGCACTTGAGAGTCTAGAGAGCAAAATCTCATTCAGCCCTTTCCCCAGCCCTAGCAGTTGGGCAGGGCTGGCATTAGTGCCACCCCATTTTCCAAAGGATTAAGCTGAGGCTTAGGGAGATGAAGTAACTTGCCCTGGGTTACACTGCTGCTGAGTTTCAGAGCAAGGACTTGAACCCAGGTCTTCTGCCTCCAGGTTAAATCAATAAACTTGTACTGGGGGCCTACTGAGCGCCAGGCATTTGTGCTACCCTACAGCCTTGGAATCTAAGAGTGCAGGACCATGGCTTCTTGGCTCGCCTTTTAATCTTCTTCCCAAAGCTACCTCCCATTTCCAACTCATTTGTGCTTTAGTTTTGCAAAGGAATTAACAGAGCCTCCTATGAAATGCTTCTTCTACCGTAGAGAAGAGGGTTTGGAAGGCCCCGAGAACTCTGCACAAATGAGGAGCTCGAAGAGCATCTCGTGAGGTCTTCAGAGGAAGGGTGGGAAGGGCCAGCTTCCAAGATCAGGTTAGCGAGCTTTGAGACAGCCTGGGTGTGAGTCTCGGAGCAGCCCCTGCAAAGGGAGCCCCTACTGCTGGGAGTGGCTGTCTGCGAGCCAGCTCTGCTGTGAGCCCTGCTGTTCACCGTCCCCTCTAAAGACAGTGCAGGAGGTGAGGGAAAGAGAAGCGGACAGGGGCAGAGATGGTGTGAAGGACACGGCAGAAAACAACATGGTGGTTCTATTTAGAGGTTGTTTTGAAAGGCCAATGGCATGAGGCAATTCTTGGGGTAAATCCTGGAAAGTCCCAGAAAACAGAGTCTGACCAGCCCAGGGAAACGTGGGCCAGGAGAAGGGAAGGAACGAACTCACCATCCCACGGCGAGTCAGGGTCTGCCCCAGGCAAGCCCCTTCCCCTGTCTGGGGCTCAGTTTCCTCTCTGTGAAATGAGATGACAACCAGGCACCCTTCCAGGTTGGTCAGTTGTTCAGTAATTCAGTGCCGCTCCACCCTGGCAGACATGCACCTCTGAGACCCTCTACATTTGGAGAACTAACTCTTGTGCCCCCAGCATTCTAGTGGCTCATTCTAGTCCTGAAATAACACAGAATCCCTCTGTCAACAGGACCAACGTTTGTTTTAAAAACATATAAAGAGGAGCAGGTGCAGGTCCCGCTCTGATGTTCACTAAAAACAGGGCATGGATGCGGTGAAGGGAAAACACTCAGGTGTGCATGTGAGCACAAGAGGGAAGCTGAGGTCCCGTCTCAGCTCTGCACTAACCAGCTTGTGTCCCGGGGCGCAGCACCTCCCTCCCCTGGGCCCCAGTTCCCCCTTTATTCCAGGAAGCAGTGGAACAGGGTCATCTCTAAGACCCTGCCGTGTCTGACATCCTACCTATGGCTAAGTGTGGGGAGAAGCTAGAAAGGGTGGGCAGATGTAAAGGCACCTGGGGGCTTTCAACCCACCAAGAAAATCTGGATTTGCTTCAGAAAGGTGTCATCATTTTTGACACAGTGCTAATCATAATTGCTGCTACTTGCTGAGCAAGAAATATATGCACATTATTTCTATGTGTTATCGAGTTATTTCCACATTCCAAGAAGACAGGTAGGATTATATTCCTATTTTACAGATGAGGACTTCACGCAGGTGAAGTTACTTGCCTAATGTGCTATATCGACTTGAGCTAAGGTAGGTCAGGCCCATCTCTGAACTACTGTTTGCTCCATTGCTTTCCTTATAAATGCCTAAAACTAGTCACTGGAGTTGGTGTCTAATCCTAACAACAACAAAAAAGGCAATAAAATTGGCACGCACTTGTAGCTGTGATCGGCCAATCAATATTTTATAAAATATTCTCCTAGAATGATATAATTTGAGAACTGGAAATGTGACAAGAGAATTTAGTTACAATCACTCAAAAAAAAAAAGAGTAAGTATCTTTGCCAAGATGCTTACTTGGTTCAACCAATGAAGAAGCAAGACTTAACAAATGGGAAAATAATTATATTTGCTGAAAATTACATCTTTTGTGCATGCCAGAGAGCTGACATGTGTTTCAATTACCTGCCACGGGAAGACGAATGGGTAAATCTACAAGATTGCATTACGGAGCCACAGTACCCAACACCTCTCCTCATTGATCTAAATCCGGAGGGATTTGTCTGAATGAACCCGGATAACTCGATTTCATTTCTTGCTTTCCCCTGGATGACTTTGGGATCTGACGCAAAGGCACTGCTCTTGTTTCTGGATTTTCCAGAAACATCCAGATGCTGAAAAACACTGCAGTGAAGAATGGTGCATCTAGTGGTTTCGGCTGACAACCCTGCTGATGACTGTGCGGGTTGCAGAGAGGTGTCTCCCTGGGGGAAAGCCCAGCCCTGCTCCTCACAGATGCCAAGTGGGCTCCAACAAGCCGCTGCCCCTCTCTGGGCCTCTATTTCTACCTCGTCACTTGAGGAATAGAATCTGGAAGTTTTCTGAGCCCCTTCCAACATGGACAACAGAAAAGTCCAACAAGCGACCTGGATTCTTAAAAAAAATTAAGGACCTATTACAAGCATGGGTGGTGGGGATGATTATGAGTTCAAAGAGATTAAAGAGAAACAGCCATTGTATGGATTCTCCCACAAATTGTAAAGACATTTTGGAGATAATCAGGGGATCAACATAGACTAGAAGTGGAAGGAGACTGAGAATTGTTGTTAAATGTTTTAGGTAGGATAATAGTATCATGGTCATGTTTTATAAAAAGTCCTTATCTAGTAGGAATACATACTGCAGTATTTATAGATTGAAATGAGATAATGTCTGGGAGCCGCTTTAAACATTACAGCAAAAAAAAAAAAAAAAAGGATGCAGTGGGTGAGTAAAGATAAAGCAAGATTGGCAAAATGTTGATGATGGTTGAAGCGAGGTGATGGGTGCACAGGGCTTATTATGTGGTTCTCTCAACTTTAGGGTCTGTTTGGAAATTTCTATAATCAAAACCAAAAACAATGCAAGCTTTCTCAGAATACTAGAGGGGACAGAACCCCCCACCCCCATACTTTCATGAGCCTCTCAGAGTCCTGTGGGGAGACTGAATAGCCTGAGAAGTCATGCAGTTGAGAAAAATATTCTAAATAAGTTGAAACTAATGTTTTCACAGAAAAGTGTTTTCTACTGATTCTGCTTTCTCTTATCTGGAACATCATACTTTCATTTCTTTTGATGTATTTTATTGCAGAAACACAACATCCACAAATATAGAATTCATCAACTAGAAAGAATAAGCATCAGAAAGCCTACCTTGAAATTGAGTAAATTTAATGGTCCCCATTCTCTCCCCATTCCGGAACACAACTTGACCCTAAAAACAAAACAAAACAAAACAAACAAGAACAAAAGAGAAATGCCATATTAGCTCAAACACCACTGATCTCAACTGAAATTCATAAATGGTACAATGTGATTATTAATCTTGGGGAAAAAAATAGATTTCCGCGGGGCTGCAGATGCAAAATTAAACTAACTGTTTTAAAACTGGCTGTGACTTTATCTGGTTAATCGGAGGAGCACAAAATCAATAATGGAACTAACACATGTGAATTCACGCTGAGCTATGTGTCATCATTATCATCATGATAATCCATGAAACCCCACGTGTCCCATGTCATCCTGGGACAAGGTCTTCCAGGAAAGACGGAGGCAGCGATGTGGCCCAGGGAGCCTGGCCCTGACTCTGCTCCTGGGCCCCACCCATTAAGATGTGTGGCTCTGCCAAGGCTGTTTGGCGTGAGGATCAGAAGGGGACTGGAGGTCAGTTAGTATTTCTTATTAAGGACAGAGAATGTTTTTGTAAGTTCTTCCTGAGGGGTGACATCAGCCCCAATTATAAATGGGCTACGGGGCAGCACAAAATGAAACTTCTTGAGCCAGTGAGACCTGCCTAGTGTCACAGGCAGCTAAGCAACCCTCATTAGAGGCCCCGGGGGCGACAGACAGCCTCTTCTGCTGCATCTGCCTTACTGGCTGGTACGGGGCTTCCATATACTGGGTTAAATAAATGGGGAACATAAAGAGGGTGTGGGGTCTCTCCTTGCTAATACACGACCCATCAGAACTCTGTAACCAGGCAAGGAAATCGACACGTTGTATTGATGAATCTTTTTGACAAGTTTGAGTGGAAAGGGGGATGATCCTCATTTTACAGATCAAGACACTGAGACCAAGAGAGGTTATGTGCTCTGTATGAGGTCACTGTAAGTGAGGCTGCTGGGAGTCAGATCCAAATTTGATTTGAACGCCCGTGCCATTTCCCTACAGCATGTTGCTCCTCATCAAGAAATAAATTTCTTCCTATCTTTCCATTAACATACAATTAGGAAAAGCAATGGTCTTAAAGGGACACTGTTCTACTCTCATGCTCTTGTATCATCAGGTCATAGCACGCACAATACTTAGGATCCCACTCAATTCTTGGGACAAAGAGCCAAGAAGTATCCTCCCTTGGTGGAAATCCAAAGTCTGACGCTCTGCGGCTTTTCGAACAAAGAGAATCACTCAACCTGTTCTCAGAACGAGAAACCCCTTCTGAGGCCACTTTGACACCTTTTTGAAATCCTGTAGACAGCTGCAAGTAGTATCAGTTTGAAACTAATGCCCACCAAATTCCATATTCAGGTGACGGCAAGCAATTCTCAGGAGTGTGAAAACACTTGAGCGTAAGGTGAGATGGGAGCTGTGATTTTATTTCTAGGGATGATTGAAAAACACAGAACATCTTGCAAAAGGCTCACTTTTATGCAAATAGAGCACTTTGCATAGCTGGAAAAGACGCAGACACGGCGGACAAGGAGGACATTTCTTGGTTTGATAAAGGTGGAGATCTAATTTGCCCATCTCCTGCCAAGCTCTGAGGAACTCCAAAGACTTCTAGATACAAAATGTGGACAAATTCTGCAGAATTTTTATTAGTTAAACTAAAAAGTACATGAAATGGTCTTCGAAGCTTGGATGGAAAGACACTGGATTGGAGTATGAGGTGGGGATGAGAACCTCCCTTTACTTTGTAAGCAAAACAAATTAGTCCATCTTTGAAGTGAAAGCTGTCACATTTTATTTTCCTCATGATGACTATTTTTGCTAACAGTAGCTCCTTAATCTCTCAAGTAATGCAGTGGAAGGAGGCCAGTGTCTGAATATCCCAAACCCAGCTTCGGTGCCAGGCACAGTCCTCAGCACCTGAGTTATGGACCTAGCAAAGCTCCTGACCTACAATGCGCAATCAGTAAATGGCAGTAGTAATTTTTATTTTAAAATGTTTAATAGCAGAGAGCTGAAATAAAAAGATTTTAAGCACCAGGAAGCTTTCCAACCCTTGGGAGGAGATTTTCCATATCGCATGGTGTCATCCGGCAAAGGGATAAACTGTTGGGTCTTTGCCCAAGGTGTCCTTGCCTCTCAGAAACATCAGCCCCCAAGAGACTGAGTTCTCAAACCACATGAGCCGCTGTGTGGTTCACAGGCAGGTAATGAAGGACACACAGATGGTAATTGGGCTATACTGGGGAGTCTGCACAGAGAGGAAGCCAGGAAGCTCCAGGAAGCCCCCTCCTGAAGAAGATGCGTCATCCGATTCTTTCCGGAAGAAGTGACCATGGCACCCATTGGGTCTGACCGCTAAAGCCAATTCCGCTACCCTGCCCGTGGCTGACTGGATGGGGACCACTATCCTAGCCAAGTCGACGTCCATTAAAACCGGACACAAGGAAGCCTACATGCAATCAGATGATTTTCATGAAATTCTGCCCTTCCACAAATATTTGCCTACTCTGGGCCAACTACTTAGCTTCCAGGTGCTGATTCCTGCTCTTGGAGAGCTTTATATTTGATGAGGAGGGACAAATAAAAACAAGTTCGCCAATAAACGCACAAGATGACTTTAGTTCGTGGAGAGTGCCGCGACGAAGGTAAGAGGGAATGGCTGGGCGAGGGATAGGTCTGTTGCGCAGTCAGGGAAAAGCTTGCTGAAGAGCTAATAGAAGAGTTGCAGGCTGCAAGGCAAGAGGGAGATGCTCCAGGCACAGCGCCAAGTCAGGGCAGGAACAGAAAGGGCCGGCGTGGAAGGGCACCACAAAGCGAGGGAGTGGGCAGGTGGGCAGGGCCAGGTCACATCCGACCTGGAGGCCGTGACAGGGCTCTGGAGGTGATTTTAAGTGCAGGGAAGAGCCCCGGGGGGTGTGGGGGGGGAGGCTGAGCAAAGCAGTACTATAATCTGATGTAAGATTTGAGAAGATGGTACTGGCTGCTGGATGGAGAAGGGACAGTAGTGTGGAAATAAAGATACTGAGAAACTGGGGGCTCTGGCAGCCAGTAATCCAGGTGTGAGGGGACAGTGGCTCAGGCGAGGGTGGTGGCCAGATTCTCTCTCTTGCCAGCTCAAAGGGTACCACCAAGGTGGCTGGGCAGAGTGGCCTGCACAGGAGCAGATTTCCACCCTACTCCTGCCCTCTCTGTCTGGTGGACACTGTAGCATGCAGCCCCAGGGCTCCCTTGGGATGAAGGCACTCATTTCCCCAGCTGCCAGGCATCCTGGCTGCTGCTGAGTTGCCTGGCACCCAAACGGAGCTGTGCCAATGACGGTTATGCCCCCTTCCTGTGGGGCAGCCTACATCCAATGGTCATGAAGGGACATAGTTCTACCCCCTTGCCTCAATTCAGGACAACTGTGAAGAACCGTGGGATCCAGAAGTCCCTGTAGGATGCCCAAGGTCATGGTTACACCTGCATTACTTCACTTGCCCCTTTGCCAAATCCTGCTTCACCTCCTCCCTCCCAGGTCTTGTTCCTGAGAGCCCTCCCTGTTCGACTTCAATATGCAAACCTTTGTCTCAGAATCTGTTTCCCGGGCAACCCCACCTGAGACCCCTGCCATCAAAGGTCACTGGGACTCTGTCTTTCTTGCAACCTGAAGGAGACTGAGTGACAAGGCTGTGGATTCTGTGGGAAGCCCATGCCTCAGCCTCACCGTGGCCTGGCATCTCAGCCAAGGAAGCCGGCTGGCTTTGCTTTCTTAAACCCCAGCTTGAGGGGGGATTTGTTTTGCTCTTCTCCCCACACACGTATTCTTTACGTATATATAAATGCCATGACTCTCCTTAAGCTTTCGCTGTGTGCGATCCCAGAGCTGCACAGGATCATCACGTGCCCTTGAGACCAATCTGTATGATGCACTGAATTCTAAAGCAGTGGAATTTGGTAACTCTGGCTGGTGTGGTGGCCGGGTGCTGTCTGCTGGCGCACAGTCCACACCTGCTCTTCTATACCCTCCTCTGTGTTGCAGCAGCTCAAAGTCCAGAAACCAGATTTCCCACCATCCCCTGCCAGCTGGTTTCCATTTAGGTTCTGCTACTGAGAAGCACTCACGGGAGATTTAGAAAGTACGCATAAGGGAAAAGCTATTTTTTTTTTCGGCTTTGGCTGTAGCAGCAGGAGTTCTGGGTGCCTGCAGGTGTCTGTGGGTCCCAGCGGCCCCCCAACTGTCAGCATGGGGGGCTCTGAGCTGACTGCTCAGTGGACGGTTGTGGGGTCCCCACAGCAGTAGAAACAGCAGCAGTGGGAGCCTCAGAAGCCAGAGCACTTGGGTCCCCACTATTTTATTTGCATTTCTCATTGGCTCTGGGTCATTCCTGCAAACTCCTCGGAAGTTAGAATCCATTACCCATCAGCATGCCGTCTAGAAAACAGAAACTACGTCATGCATTTCGGGCATTTCAGAGGCGGTGGCAACGCCATTTCCCTTTTGGTTTCTGCAGCCCAAGGGGCTTGGTAGTTTCTGTAAATACTTGTCTCCAGCGACAGCCCCTTCCTGTTCGGCTCCTCCACCCTTTTCAACAAAGTTGTAACCAGTTGCCTGTATTAAAATCTCCCTCTGAAATGCCTGAAGTGGTTTCTGTTTTCTCGATGGCATGCTGATGGATAATGGATTCTAACTTCTGAGCAGTTTATAAAGAATGACCACAGAGCAGATCTGGAATGCAAATAAAATAATGGAAGTAAAGCCGCCAAGCGGATAATTTAGAAGGAACTTTTTTTCCCTGAAAGAGATGTCGCTGCTATCAAAGAAGGCAGTCTGTCTCATGAAAGTCGATCCAAACGAACAGCTCAGGTTGAACTGGGAGCAATAAAGCTGCATTTCTTTGACCGAGAAATCTTCAGAATGCACAGGATAACACATGGAAAAAAGCTTACGTTTCAGCATTCACCAGACAATAGTCAACACTGCCCCCAGCGTGACCCTGGGTAGTCACAGAGTGTGTCTGAGTGTCCATTCTCATCTTTGAAAAATAGGAAGCTCAATACCTACTTGTCAGGATTGTTTGTGAGAATTAAAGAAGGTATTTATGAAGAAGGCATAACCCAGAGCTGCTGTGCATAAAAAGGGTAACTCATAATTCCTCCAGGTAATCCTAGTTAGCAGAATTTCACCTGGTGCCAGCTCAGAATCCCCAGGAAAATCAGTGGAGAGTGAAATGTACTAAGGATTCCAGCAGCCTGCTCTTAGAAAAATTGTTTCCATTGTTCATCTTTAATGTTTTACTACTAAGCTCGAGTAAGATCTAGTCCAATAGCAGTTTATGAATTGTATGGGTCAAGCCCTACACTGGAACTTTTTTTTTTTTTTTGGTCTCTTTCAATTTCACAGTGGAGGGCAGGGATGCCCAGCCCCGGACATGATCTGATGTTGGGCTGGAGCTGGAGGCTGGACAGAGTGAAGACTTGCTCATCTCAGCCTAATTGCGTAGGGCCCCAGGCCCACTAAGGGACACAGTCTCTCAGATCAAGGCACGTTTAGGGAAGGATTTATGTCTTTAATATGTGCCTAAGTGCACGCTTGTCTCTGGCAGTAGTGTTTGTCTCTGGGAGGTGTGAGCATGCAAGCTCATCTGAGTGCTTGGTCGGTGCTGTGGGGAAACAAGATCTGCCTGACATGTCACACCGGCTGAAGGGGGACAGGAGCCCCTGGTCAGTACCCTGCTAGCTGTGTAGATGAGCCAAGCCCACTTTGGATGGTTCTGCTGCCAGCCCTCCAACCAGGATGACGCTGGTCTCAAATAAATAAGGAGGACCTGGAGAAGACACTGGGGTTTGAATGCTGGTCAGATTTTCCATCAAGGTAAAGACCTTCATCACGAAGGCTTCAAGAAGAAAGTGCCTTCTGTTTTCCAAGGGATGGCAGGACTTATAAGAGAATTATCAAACAATTGTGTATGTCCACCCACATGTTCTACAAAGGTAAAAAATACTTTTTTTTCCCCAGACTGTGCCTTAGGCTAAAATAAGTCATATTTTGCAGACTATTTAAAATATTCTTATATGAATATGCTTTCCATAGGCCCAAGCCTAGAGAAAAGTTTGATGTATCTATTGAGTTTTGAGCCATGGGTTAGCAGGATATTAAGAGGAGGGGCAGGATGGGAGGGGTGGCAAGCTCCCAGCGCCACCCTTCTGCTGGTGCATAGTACATGGAGAGGCATCCTTCTAAGAGACTGTGATTAGATGGCCCAAAGGGTTCCAACGGTCACCAGCCACAAAGCAAGTGGTGGCCTAAGGCAGGGATGGGTGCAGTGGAGGGGAGAGAGATGAAGAGACGATGGCAGGGTAGATGGGCCAAGAGGGGTGGGACCAACTCCTCTTTCCTTCCAGTCATAATACAAGTGTCAAGCTTGTTTAGAATAGCAAAATATCAGACATGAACAAAATGTCCACAATATAGGGCAATAGCCACGTGATGAAATATTATGATACAGGCATTGAATCAGCCAGCACTGTCGAGCACCTAAACGTGTTGGGCACATGCCGGACCGGCACCAGATAAAGGGTGAACAAAGTCAATACGGTCTTAGATTGCATGAAGCGTGTAGTCTGCTGGGAGATGTAGACATTAAACAGTAAATACACTGATAAATTTATAATTACAAACTACAGTAAGTGATATGAAGGAAAAGAACACGGTGCTACAAGAGAGAACTATAACACGAACCTAATGTAGACTGTGGGCCAAAGAGGGCTTTTCTGGGGAGGTGGCATTTCCACCAAGATCAGAAGGAGTTAGCTAACACTGTGGGAGAGGGGTCCTGGGAAGAGGGATTGTACATGCAAAGCCCCCAAGGCAGGAGAGAGATTAGGAAACCAGGGGAGCTGAAAGATCCTAGTGAAGCTGAAAGAGGTCATTGAGGAGGAGATGAGCATGGAATGTGATTGGCAAGGTGGACATGGGCAAGGTCAGTTGGAAACTTACAGACTGTATCAAGGATGCTGAGCCTAATTCTGAATGCAAGGGGAAGTGACTGAAGGGGTTTTAACCAAAGGGCGACTTGAGCTAAGTTATACACACTTGAGCATTCTATTATAAAAATGACAAAAGGTTGGAAAAAGTGATCTCTGACTGTACCAGACACTGGCTAGTTGCCCATCAAATCCATTTCCTTTCCCTCTTGGGCACATGGTTAAATAGCATTTTGTAACCATCTTTATAAGAAAGGTTGGGTGTGGCCATGTGACAGTTCCAGCCAATGGAATGTGGGTAGAAGTGGCATATGATATGCCAGATCTGGCCCATGAAAGCCTCCCACAAGACCCTTCATGCTCCTGTACTTCCCCATCTGCCAACTAGATTCACATGTGCTTTCAGAGAACTCTGAAGCCCAAGGAACAGAGGGGACCTGAGATGGAAGAGCCTGGGTCCATGAATCATCATGTGGAAAGAATTTCCACCAACCAGAAACATCCACTTTGGACTTTGCATATGAGAAACATCAATTTTTACTGTGTTGATCCATTAGGAGTCTGAGATATCTTTGTTACACCAGCTAGTGTTACTTATCCTAACTAATAACATAAGTAAAAAAGGGCAAAAATTGTATTTACAGTACATTCACAAGAATGCAAAAATCACTCCCATCAAATAAAAATGTTAACATTGGTTGGTTCTTATGTTGTGGGATTATGGCTTTTTCTTCTTTTTACTTTTCAATATTTTCCGATATCCTATAATGAGCATGTGTTATTTTCCTAACAGGAAAACTTCATTAAAAACTTTTTTTGAAAAGATGTTATAAGAAGGAATTTTTTTTAGAGGCAAAAATAGCAACATCATCAACAACAAAATAATACTCCCTCTTGGACTAGATTAATTTTTACTGACAGCTTCGAGTTTTTGTGAATAAGAGCTAGAGATCTGTGCAAGCATAAGCACACTTCCCCCTCCACTTAGAAGAACGGAAAGAGCCACGAGCAAGGGGTCTGAAGACACAGATGCAGGCTGGGCTCTGCTGTTTTCCAGGAAGGGTACCTGGGATAAATCTTTTCTCGACTCTGTTCTCCGGTTTTCCACCATGCAGAGATAACACCCTTCAAGCTATTTTTAGCTCTGCTGAAACGTGTACATTATCTGAGATTTTTTTTTTCTGGGGTTGTTCTTCATGAATCCATTCTCAACAGCAACCCCAATGCAACGCACTGTGTGTTATCAGTATCTCTGTTTTACAGATGAGGAAACAGAGGCAGTGAGAGAAGAAATTTGCCTCGGGTCATGTGACCAGTGGGCAGACCCAGGATTCACTCCAGATGAGTAGGACTTCAAGCTTATGCTTCTAACCACATGCCACCCTGCCTCCTTTGCAAGAACCAGTCACTGATGGGAGAATGAGCTCTTTGCAGGGGATCAGAGTGAGGTCTGTGCAGCCTTGGTGGAGGGGAGGGAGCAGGGGTGGAGTAGGAGGGAGGTGGAGGAGGAAGGAAGGGATGTATTGATAAATGTTTAACAAGGGGTTCTTTGTGTGGGGGGGCTGGTTTGTAGTGTTTGAGAATTTCCATGGCGTAAATACTCCCACCAAGGCAGACTTCTAGCTATCTACCATTTAACACCTGGTTCATCAATCCTGGATCATTTAACAAGCAGCTCTTGGCTCTCTTGGGAGCCTGTAGGATCCAGCTCCAGCACATTGGTGGCCAAGCCAGTCCCCTTGGGCTTCCAGAGTAAAAAATGTGAGGAGGCATGCAAAATTGTTAGTTTTTACCTGCACAAGGGGGTAGGTGAGAATCTCTTATCAGAAATGGGGGAAGGGACTTCATATCAGAATGGGAAGAGCTGGAGAGAAGGGGCTTGTGCTGGTTACCTATCTATTGTCTCAGTTCCTAAAACTGCCCTGCTCCACTCTGCTCTGGACCAGCAGGGATGAAGAGTCCCAGGCAGAGGAGCTGGTTATCACGAAGATCCAAATGTTATCACAGGTTGGGAGATCCAGATACACCTGCAAGCTGTTGGTACTGGGGTCTGTGTTCCCTGGGGCTGAATGATGTTTGCTGAGACTGTTTCTATACAATTAAGCCAGAAAGGGTTCTGGGGGAGGTTGAGGGCTCTAGTTCTAGTCTTGTCACAAACACCTGCGTGCCCCTAATTATGCTCCTTCCTCTCGGCCTCAGTTTCCTCACAGAAAATAGGGGAACAGGTGTCATATGGTGTGTTTCTTGAGTGCTTACTCTGGGACAGGGCATGCTTATGCCAGACCCTGGGGAAATGCAATGATTAAGCCAAAGTCTTAGTCTTCGAGAAGCTCCCAGTCTAATGAAGGTGACAGGCAAAAAAAGAGATAGTTACAAGGCAGTGTGACAGTTGGTAGGAGAGGGTGGGTACAGACGTATGAGCACAAAAGGAAGGGCACTCTCTCAAGGAAGGGCTTGGAGGGGACAGGAAAGAATGAGTGTCAGGCAGGCAAAGAGGATGAGAGAGGAATGTTCTAGGCAGAGGGAAAAACATATGCAAAGGCCTGGAGGCAAGAGAGAGCTTGACTCTATGAAGGACCAGAAGGAAGGGCGAGACGGCAGGTGGGTGGGTGATATGCAAGGGGTAGGGAGGTTGTTGGAGGCAAGGAAGGCAAGAACCATATCAGGCAGGGCTTTGGACCTCATGTTGCAATTGGGGGCCGTGAGGTTATTATAAACTGGGAGGTAACACAACCAACGTCCTCTCTAAAAAGAAGGAAATCCTGTCATTTGTGACAACATGGATGAACCTGGAGGACATCATGCTGAGTGAAATAAGGACTGAGAAAGACAAATACTGCACGGTATCACTTATGTGTAGAACTACACTAGTCAAACTCCTAGAAGCAGAGAGTAGAATGGTGATTGCAAGGGGCTGGAGGGAGGGCGAAATGGGGAGATGTTGGTCAAAGGGCACCCACTTTCAGTTACGCAGAATGAGTAAGTTCTGGGGAAAGGAGTGGACAGCATGGGGACTATGGGTAATAATATTGTACTGTCAGCTTGCAAAGTGCTAAGAGGGTAGATCTTAAGTGTTCTCACTATAAGAAAGCAAGAAAGAGAGAAAGGGAAAATGGAAACTGTGTGAGGTGATTGGCTATGATGGCTATGTTAATTAGCTCGACGTTTGCGATCATTTCGCAATACGTATGTATATCAAGTTATCAAGGAGTACCCCTTAAATAGATATAAACCCTATTTATTAAGTGTGCCTCAATAAAGCTGAAACAAAAAAGCCTACTCTGGTGCTGTGTGGAAAATGGATGCACATGTGGGGGGCACTGGGTGCAAGGAAGCCAGTTGGAAGTGACTGTGGAATCCAAGTGAGAGAGGAGGATGACACGGCTAGAGAGAGTCCATAATTCCCAAGACAGGAAGGAGGTGGAACCCATGGGGCTTAGAGATGGCCCATGTGAGGGCTGAGGAAGGCGGAGAAGTGAACAATGGCTTCCTGGTTTGGCAGACAGATGGTGGTGCACACCTCACCTGCGCAGTCGGCAGCGGGGAGCTGACCCGACCAGTGAGTGGGGTCTTTGCCCAGCTTCCGGGGTGGCCAGCTGAGCTCTGTTGTTCTAAAGCCACACATCGTGAGACTCTCCTCCAGGCTTTTTGCCCCCACCCCCAGGCCCTCTTCGAGTTTCCTGGTCATTTGCAGATGCAAGCATCCCCATGATTAGAAATATTTAATTTTGCTTTACTGTATGTTCTATTTTTGTTAAATAGATTAGTCTCCCCCAGGAAAACCAAATTGCTGACCAGTTGACCTGAAAGTCTGAGACAGGCAATTTGCAATCTGTTGGAAACTTCCCTTTAAGCCAGGGTGGGCTCCAGGTTGGCCTGGGGCGAGGGTGGGGGAGGGTGGGCAGGGCTCAAACAAAGCAGCTGGTACTGCACCAGTCAAGGCATGAGCCCAGAGGGCTCAGGCTCCAGGCAAAGCGAGAGAAAGGTGCCCAGCAAAGGAATGGCACAAGAAGAATGGGCAGGGCTGCGGAGCTCATGGACAGGGGATTTGGAAAGGGCACTGTGCTGGGAGGCAGGCCACCCAGCTTCTAGCCCAGGGCCCCCTCATCCCTTTGGTGGTGTAAGTGTGTAAGGAGACCAAGTTTGTATTATCTGGAAGCTGGGCCCAGAATTCTTCCTAAGAGGAAATGATCTTGGTGTAGTTAGGAAGCTTGATTAGCCTCCTGTGTGGAAGATAAGAACATCAGTGGGGGGAACAGGAGGGAGCTATCTTCTGGGCAGAGAAGAAGGCCCAAGAGGGGTGGGAGGCCCGGTGAAACCACTGCAGGGGAAGTGGCCCCAGTGACAGGGAGGGTGGCAGAGCACGAACTAGGTCAGGAGCAAGTGAGGTCCAACCTGAAGTCATTCAAATGACATTCTGTGGTACAAACCCCCTCCCCCTGACCCCCAAATCTTCCCTGGAACCCCTCACAAGTCCTTATAAAAGAGGATGGCTTTCAGGCCTATTCGTTTTTGTTTTGTGTGGCTGTCCTAATGGGGGAGGGGGTCTGCATTCCAGGCATGGATCAATGGGGCCCAGAGCTTAGGAAAACCTCAGGGATCTGGGATGGTCCAAATCCTGAATGAATTCAGCACAAGCAGGACCATGAGACTGCAAGCCCACAGGAATGTGAAGACACCTTGAGGTTGTTTGTGGTCATCCCTGAACCGAGAGATGGAGCTTCCTGAGAACCTTTCCAAGCTCCCAACGGCTGACATCAGGTTATACATAGAGGCTAGGGTTGGGCAGGAGGCCCTCTAAATCTTGAGTGTGTCTTGGTTTCTCCATCTGTACAGCAGTCTGGGTGTGAGTTTGCATCTGCCAATGCGTGGATATGTCTAAGTGTGTACACGCATGAGGACAAACGCATGAGGCAGGCCAAGGGCAAGGAGTACTGATGTGACAGTGTCCCAGGCTCTTCCCAGCCCCAGTGGCCCTCAGCTCTCGGTCCCGAAGAGTCGCCAGTCCCACCTCCCACCTTGGAAACAGCAGGCGGGGCTGGCAGGAAGGTGTCCCTGGCATGCCTGATTGAGAACCCATTCTCTCTCTTGGCTCGGCTCCTCCATTTGAAAGCCAGATGGCTCCATATGGGGATTGGGGACTATTCACTTGGCTTCGTGGGCTAAGCTTAAAAATCTTCCATCAATTAAAAAAAAATCTTCCACTAATTCTCCTGGGAAGGAAAGAGACAGGAGTCAGCAGGGGGAAATCCAGAAAGGGAGGGAAGGGCAGCTGTTGACAGCCCCACCTATTGAGGTGGTCTCAGGCTGAGGGGGGTCAGGAGGCTACTTCTAGCAGCAGAAACCAGAACGATGGCTGAGAAATGCCAGGCGTGGACCAGGAAAGCGCAGTGGGTGTCTGAAGCTGTTTTCAGGGCTGGAGTGGGGCCAGCTGAAGCTCAGAACGATAAATCTAGAAATGTTTTTGCTTAAGATGGGCTGTCTCTTCCCTCCCACCTCTGGCCTGGGCTTGAGAGTGTCTTTACTCCCAACCACAGGGGCTCTTCTAAGACCCCTGCTTGACTTATGGGTCCAGCTGGTGAATTTAAGAGTCTCAATTCCCTATATTGATAGGATTTGCACCAGGTTTATAGCCGTCAAACACTGTGCGATGGATATTTATTTTTCTTGCTCACCAACTGATCCCCCTTTGAATGATAATAGTACCCTGACTTTAATTTAGAGATGATGTTGGTCAGGGGTTGTGATGGCCACTCTCTAAGATGGCCCCAGTGATTCTCACCTATGGGTATTCACAACCTATACCATCCCCTCCCACACTGAACAGGGCTGGTCTGTGTAACCAGTAGGATATTACAGAAATGGCAGAGTGTGACTTCCAAAGCTAGACCATCCAAAGACACTGCCGCTCCAGCCTTGCTTTCTTTTGGATTACTTATGCTGGTGGAAGGTGGCCACCATGTGAAGAGGACACCCAAGCACCCTATGGAGACATCCATGTGGTGAGGACCGAGTCCTTCTGCCAACAGCCACCATTCATTTGCCAACATGTTAGTGAACCATCTTGGAAACAAACCTCCAGCCCCAGGAAGGCTTAGGATTACTGCAGTCCCATCTTGCCTGCAATTGCATATATTACAGTCCCTAAGCTAGGACCTTCCAGCTAAGTCACTCCTGAATTCCTGACCCACAGAAACTACATGAGATAATAGATCTTTATTGTTGCTCTCAGCTAGTACACTTTGGGATAATCTGCTATGAAGCAACAGATAACAAATACAGGGTCACAAGAAGTAAGAAAATTCATCCTGGATGGTTCAAAGGAAAACCTTAATTAAGGACTACTGCAGAGTGGGGTAAGAGATTACGAGGGCAGACAAAAAACAGTGTTGTGCCCATAGACTAGTAATGGCAGGAGCTGTTATATACCTCAGAGCAGAGGAGCAGAGGAAGAAATAGTGTCCTCAGAGCTTCACAAGAGGGGGAGACACAAAAGAGGAGCCATAGCCTTGGAGAGAGGGCACATTTATTTCAAGAGATACAGCACCAAAGCAAGGCTGAAGGCTGCACCCTGACCTCTCTCTCTCCTCTTGGCCTCCAATCTCCTGCCTGTACTCCCCACTGGCTAAATCCAACCAGAAGCTGAGAACAAGGGACCCTGGATGACGTTGACCATGGGAACAGCTTCCCAGGGCACAGAGAAGGGAAGAGAATGGAGCTGTTGGAAGAGAGGCAGAGAAAAGAGAAAAGCCAATCCTGAGATCCACCTGGCCCCACTGTACCTGGAAGTTCTAGGAAACTTTCTTTATGCAGGGCTGAATCACATGACTTAGACTAAGCCAATCAGTGCGCTCCTCTGGTAATAGCGATTGGTTCGGGTACGGGCACGTGACCCAAGCCAGGAATCAAGGCAAAGGGGACTCACTTCCAGGGATTTTGGGGGCACTACTGGGGAAATGAGCTCCCTTGGTTGCTGGACTTGGTGCAGTGATGATGCGATCCAGAAGTTACTTCGCAGAGGCGAAGCATGGAGCTGGCACAGGAGGAAGTGGTCCCAGCGATGGACAGATGAAGAAGCCTTGTCCTGGACTTCACTGTTATCTTTGGGTAAAGTCGGTTTTCTGTTACTTGCACCAGAAGAGTCCCGAAGGCACATTCTCATCTGGACAGCCTTGGTAATCCTCATAGCAGCTCTCCGGGGTAGGCTGGGCAGAGATCATTAATCCCATTTCACAGATGGAGAAAATGAGGTTCAGTTCGCTTTATCACTTGGCAGCCAGTTCATTTAAATTCATTGTTAAGTTCACTATACCAATCTAGGTTTTTGGAATCTATTTTGTCCTCACATTGTATGATTTTAGAATTTTGACTTCAGTTTCAGTGGCCCTGCTGTGTGTATAATGCTTGTTATTCAAAGCTGCTTCAAACTCTCTTTAGAAGTAGGTGACACTCCATCATTAATTTTCATCAAACAAGCAAACAAGTCATGGTGGCTAGGAAGATTTTTGCCAAGTCATACATCTTTCGGGGGCGGGATCTGAGACTGGAAGGCAGGACTGAAGCAGGTTCCCCCACCCCTTTCTTGTCCCAAATGGGAGATGTCCCCTTTTCAGTACTTTTTTTTCGTTCTCGCCTCTTCTTCCTGCTTCTGCATTCTTCTCTCTTGAGAGTACAGTGTGAGAGCTGGTCGTGGGCAGGTGTGTGCTCAAGGCTACCCTTGGCTGAAAGGCCATTTGCTCTGTGGTCCCCTCTGAGTTTGGAACAAAGCAGGGGCACTTTCGGTCTGGTAGGGGAGGTAAGAAAGAAAGTATCTTCTCCTGACTACTGAGTTACCCAAAGACCTTGCAGGGTTTACCAGGACCAGTGAAATCTGGCCTCTGATTTCTCTGCTGGTGTCTCTGTGTCTCCCCTCACTGACACCGTCCCAGCTACACTGGCCTCCTTGTGCTTTCCACACACTCCAGCTTCTTTGTCTGCTTGGTAATCTTTGATGTGACATCAGACCCATCACTGGGTGCTAGATACTTTTAAATATTACTTTAAATATTCTTTTTTTTTTTTTTTTTTTTTAGATTTTATTTATTTACTTGACAGAGATAGAGACAGCCAGCGAGAGAGGGAACAGAAGCAGGGGGAGTGGGAGAGGAAGAAGCAGGCTCACAGCACAGGAGCCTGATGTGGGGCTCGATCCCAGAACGCCGGGACCATGCCCTGAGCCGAAGGCAAACGCTTAATCGCTGTGCCACCCAGGCGCCCCTACTTTAAATATTCTTAAGCTTTGTCTGGGACATAATTAAGTTACTTGAAATGAGTTTGACCCTTTCGAGGTTTGCTTCTAAGCTTTCTTTGGTGGGACCAGAGCCACCTTTAGTCTAGTGTTGACTACTGGGACAATAGCCTTCTATCTTCCATTCTGAAGTTTTTCACCCTGGCTGGTGTGAACATGAATGATTCCTGGCCTTGCACGAGCTCTGAGGATCCTTCTGCCTGTTCCTTTCAGCTGGTGCGTTCCCTAGCCTCAGACAGCTTCCTCACTACATCAGCAGGTATCGATGAGTCTGCAGCTGAAGACTTGAGGCGGCTCCTTGCAACTCTCTGCTGCCCTGCCTCTCTTCCCTCCACTATTCTGTCTGCAAATTCTAGCCTTCTTGGTCTCTCTTAATTCAAATTTTTCAACTGTCTCAATTCACATTGTCAACCTGGTGGACTGCTGGGCTCTGTCTGGGCCACCCTTCCTGTGCCGTGGCCTGGAAACTCTCCAGGCAATAAGCTGGGCCATCGTCAGGCTCACGTCCTTTGTGTCCCTTCTCTCAGGGGTCACTCTCCTCTGCTGTCTGTAGTCCAGGGCTGGAGAACTGTTGTTTCCCATGATTTGACTGGCTTTTTAGTTGCTTAAGGCATGATGTTGCTATCTTGGCCGGAAGTAAGAGCTCCTCCTACCCCAAGTGCTGCAGGCACGGGCAGCCGAGGCTTTCACACTGGCTGTCCACCGCCTGGATCACTTTTCCCTCAGTCATGGCACTGATCTCTCTCACACCTTCAGTCTTTTCTCATGCAGTGCCTTCCCAGTGAGGCCTCCTCCAGCCATCCTATTTAAAACGTCTCCCTGCTCCCCTTCTGATCCTCCTTCCCTTCCTGCACATTTCTTTCTTTCTCCTTCTTAAATAGCAACTGTTGCCCTCTCACACACTGTGTAATTTGCTTACTTAATATGCCGATTATGGACTTTCTCCTTGCACTAGGTTGTAAACTATTTGAAGGAAGGGATTTCTGTTTGTTTGGTTCACTGCTGTACTCCTGGCCTTCCAATACAGTGCTTGGCCATAGTAAGTTCTCAAAAATTACTTGCTGAATGAATGCATGGTTGAGAAGATGATAGTGAAACAACAGCAACCCATAAGCACAGCTGTGAAGGTTGAAAATCCGATGTGTGTGTGGGAGTGTAGCTAATATCCCTTCTGTGTGAAAAGCAGCATGAGGAGAAATAGCTGGTAACAGGTTATGGCTGGAGGTGAGCTCCTAAAATGCCAGGCTCTATCCTGTAGCAATGTGGAGCCACGGAAGGTTTTTAATAATAAGGAATAAAGTGGTCGAAGATTATTTAGGAAGAATAATCTGGTGAGTGTAAACGTGAGAGCCAGACTAAATGAGTGGCAGAGGAGAGCGAGAAGAGAGGCGGTACTTGGGAGCTCAAAGAGTCAGCCGAGCTCAGCAGGTGGAGGGAGGACTCGAGATGATACCTGTGCAGATTTTTCTGTGGAAACATGGCTGGGGTGACAGTGCAAACTGAGGTTCCAAAGGATTCCACTGAGGAAGGTGGGGGAGTGGACCAGAGTGTAAAAAGAACACGGGCATTAGAGGTGGTTGACATCAGCCCCCAAACCGTGACTTTGCACTTCCCAGTTATCACTCCCACGTTGTGAGCCTGGGCACGGTCGTCACTTTCCAGCTCGTGAACCTGGGCACAGTCGTCACTTCCCAGCTCGTGAGCCTGGGCACAGTCGTCACTTCCCAGCTCATGAGCCTGGGCACGGTCGTCACTTCCCAGCTCGTGAGCCTGGGCACAGTTGTCACTTCCCAGCTCGTGAGCCTGTGCATGCTACGTGGCCTCCTGAACCGGGTTCTTCTTCTATGAAATAGTAGTAAGCATGTCTGCTCATGGGCAGGGCTTGCTCCCAGGAAACTCAGTACTTTGGGTGCTAGTAAATGCTGGTTCCCATCTTGAAAATTTTTTCTCTTTCACTACTTCAGAGTCACAAGAGGCCTCAGAGATCAGAGAGCCCCTGCTCTGATCATGCTAGCCAACATCCCCATCATCTTACAGATGAACTGAGGCACAGAGCTTAGCCCCAGCTGAGATCCAATGACTGTCCCATGGGGGAGACATGTGATAAATCCCACTTCTTGTGATGGTCACTACTCCTCATACAAGTTAGGGTGAGGAGAGTGAGCCCAAGGAGAAGACACCAAGCTGGACATTTCCACATCCCATCGCTGGGGGGAAATAGGATGTTTCCAGTACACTGAAGTTCAGAACCTCAGAATACTCTGTTCCCAAGAGACTTTAATTCCTAAGACAGTTGTCCAGTGGCCAAGGTCATTAAACATGGATTACTGAGGCAGCTCTCCATAAGCCAGTTGATAGAAGTACTGGATTTGAGGATGAACAGGGAATTTTTCTGGTACATTTTGGAAAGCACTGTAGAGCCCGTGCACACCGCAGGGACCCTGCCAGATTGCTAAAGGGGAAATGGACAGTGGTTCTATGGATTAACTATCACTACGGATGGCCTACAAAAGATCCTGCATGCCTCAGGGAGAATCTAGGTCACTGTTTTATCACATACTGTGGGTCTGTAAAAATACACCAAGTATTATGTATGTAGATCATACATACATATGCATATACAAAATTCTGCATTCTTTGTGTTTTCACACAAAAGGTCTGCTAGAGCCACAGTCTAGAGCTGATCTGTCACAACAGTCTTTAGTTGTATGTACCCTAAGGTCTCAAACCTCGAGTTTTTCAAGCTGGCCTACAGCCTGTGGTAGGCAACACCCTCCATGTTTTTTTCAGATTAAATGACATAACATGCCCTCAGTTAACTGGACCCCAAGTAGTGGGGATCCAACTCACTAGAGTTTGGTCTTGAGGGGAAAGAAGTTCCTCCAGGCTCAGAAAATTGAGGCTTACATGAGAGTAGGACATGTTCAAGGCCTCTCTGATGTTTACTTCCAACTTTCTCCCTTCCCTGCTCCATTCATTTCTAAGTGAGAATCAGGGTCCATCTAAGATAGAGTGGGGAAGAAAGGAAAAAGTATTAATAATGGCTGAGAGCCTACAGGTGCCAGGAACCATGCCAAGTAGTCAGGGGTCACTTAGTCCTCAAGACAACCCTATGAGCCAAGGATTCAGATATCCTATTGTACAGATGGGAAAAGTGAGTCCAAGAGCTTATTAGCTAAAGTCCCTTGACTAGTAAGGGCCAAGACTGGAATAAAGTCTAGGTCTTTTAAAGTTAATATGTTCTTTAAGTCTTCCTTTTTTTTTTTTTTAACCAAGACCTCAAGTAATATATATTCATTGTAGAAAATTTGGAAAGGAGAAACAAGCAAAGAGAAAGAATTCTACCCAGAGACACCAGTGTTTTTAGTTTTGGAGTACACTCTTCTGGTCTTTATGTATTTAAAAATTTGTTATCAAAAGTGAGGATTTGTCATATAAACCTTTGCAATCGGCCCCCTTTTCACTAAATATATTACACACTATCTTCTATGTCATTAGCTAGTGCTTTGTAACAATATTTCTAATGGCTGTCAATAATTCTACTTTACAGATGCATCAAAATTATTTCGCTCAGCCCAAGCACTGGACATTTCGGTTATTTCTAGTTTTTCCTCTGCCCGCACCAAGACAAACCATGTTTCCATGAGCACTCTAATAAGGCCAAGTCTTTGCTCATATCACCACTGCTTTCTTGAGGAAAACTTCCTAGAGGTATAGTTCTTTAGGTCGAAAGGGACGCCCTACTCCTCTTAGAGGGCAGGGTCCGAATGCTTATTTCTATACAACATTCTCCTTCTTGCTCCCACTGTCTCTGATTTTGCAAACCTTATCTGTCCTTTGAGGTCCAGCCTGACTGTCTTGACTGGAAGTCTATACCACTGGGCCAGGAGCAACTTCAAAGGTTAAACCATGGTGACCAATAGAATATGAGCCACATATATCATTATAAATAACCCAGCAACCATATTTAAAAAGTAAAAAAGAAATGGGTAGAATTAATGTCAATGATAAATTTTTTAGCCCGATATAGCCACAATAATTTCAATTGTAATCAATATAAAATCAATATAAAATTCAATTGTAATCAATATAAAAATTATTAATGAGATATTTTACATTTTGGGGGTACTAAGTCTTTGAAATTGGCGTGTTTTTTACATTTTTGTACCAGCCACATCTTAAATGCTCTTGAATGAGGCTCAGGGTGACCGCATTGAGCAGGGCAGGGGTTGAAAGTGTCTTACTATCTCCTGTATTCCCATGAACACAGGGCCTGGTATAAGTGAGTCCTCACTGAAAGAATGAATGTCCCTCCTTCTAATGGTCTCATCCAATCTCCTGCAGGCAGTGATTCTCTCTGCTATGACCCCCTAGAACCTTGAAATATTCCTCTTGGTGTCTCTCCAAAATATACGGGTGCCTGCATGGCTCAGTCAGTTGAGCGTCCAACTCTTGGTTTTGGCTCAGGTCATGATCTCTGGGTCATGAGATCGAGCCCCTCATAGGACTCCATGCTTGGTGTGGAGTCAGCTCAGGATTCCTTCTCTCCTTCTCCCTCTGCCCCTCCCCCAACTTATGCTCGCATGTGCACATGCATTCTCTCTCTCACAAAACAGATAAATAAAATCTTTAAAAACAAAAAAAAAAACAAAGTATATCCAGTCTCGTCCAACATGCAGCTGTGTAATCACAGGGGTCGCTGCTGTGCCTAAGCCAGGACGCAGAGCGCACCCCTACCCCTGTCATACGCTTTTTGGGGCCACTGTCCCCAGACAATGAGATGTTTAATGTACTGGTACTTGGGTGTGTTATGTAGGGAGTGGGAGCTGAGAGGACAACATGGTCACTGTCTCCAAGCCTGACCCCAGGGATTGAACCCTGTAGGAAGCTACGGGGCTTTGTTCACAGGGAAGCTTGTGGGGCTCAGGACGCAACCCCTGAGCCCTGGGGCAGTCACTGGCGTGGTGGGAAATGCTTAACAACAAGCTCTCCGAGGGGGAGGTGGAGACGTCCTGATTCGTAGTGTTCGAGGACTCCTGTGGTGTAAATACTCCTGTCACGACCAATTTCACACTACTAATGTGACGTCGCAGAACAGGAAGTTGCGAAGACATGTGCACAGTTGGCTCTAACCAGCATAGACAAGTCAGCTCCCACATGACACTGAGCCCAGCTGAGCAAGGGTAGAGTGGCTTTCTTGCCCAGTGAGGACTGAGGCCATAACGGCCCCGTGGGGGCCCCGAGGAACAACAATCTGGCAATAATGTAGGGAGAGGCCTCCACAAATGGCTTGCAGGCACTGGATGTCACCAAGGAGCTGTGGCACTGGGCCAAGCAGGGAACCATTTGTGAAGACACTGAGATGCCTCCAGGGACGAGGGCAGACTTAAGGAATGGTGGGGGTGGTGCTGGGACTTGAGGTCATGCTGTTCAGTGGGTAGGAGCAACACACCAGGGAGGTTTCCCTGGCGCTGGTGTAACCTCATGTGTAGACAGGCTGGAGTTGGTTCTGGCCGTTTACGGTATGTCTTCTTCCCCACGAACAGTGAGCACCTGAAGGTTCCGATCAGGTGTGTCCTGCGCACTTGCTTTCTTGGTTTTTACTGAGCACATCATTCTGATCTCTGCATATATGGAATATTTTTCTGCAAGATCGGGAAGGGTAACTGCAGCAGCCAGTTTCCCCTGGACCACCATGAAAATGTTCAGATTACCCAGATGTTACACTGCACAGAACACTGTAGAGTCTATGGATGCATTTCGTTCATTTACTGTAGGATGTTTACAGTGTATGTAACTTGAGAGCCATTCAGTTCAAAATGAAAGTAACTGCATTAGAAGTATATCCTTGATCACCCCCCTTTTCTATCATGACTGACATTTTTTCCCGAGACATGTCTTGAATCCAACTGCTTTCTCTCCCTCCCCACTCACCACAGGTTAGTACCAGTGTCCCTGCAGGTGCTCTTGCTTCTTCCTAACCTGTTCTCTCCACTGCCCCCAGGGGAAGCTTCTTAAAAACAGCTATCAGTTTGCTCCCTTGCCAGACACCCTTCCACAGGGTTCCACTGCTCTTAGGATAACAGCTGCGATGTGATCTGGCTTCCACCCAACCCTCTGGCCCACTCCCCAGGCTCATCCTGTGCCACTCTGTTCCAGCCACATTGGCTTTCTTTTGCTTTCTCAAAGGTGCCACACTTCCTCTCACCCCAGGGCCTTTGCATCTGCTCTTGCCTTTTCCGGGAACACCCTTCTGACCGTCTTTGCCTAGTTAGCTCTTATTCATTCCTCAATCTCAACTCAAAGTCACCTCTTCCGGAAAGTCTAGTCTTCTTCTTTTCTTTTCTTTTTTCTTTTTCCAGGGAAGCCTTTCCTGATTCCCAGCCTTGGTCGGGCCTCCATGTTCTAAGTTCACAACACATCCTGTGGCTTTCTCCAGAGCACTTTCCACAATCTATACCCAAATAGTTATTCAGATAAATATCTGCTTACTATTTGTCTCCAGCTCAGTACAAGGACCACATTTGGCACCCCCCTCCCCATGCCTCTCAAACTGTAGATGGTAGGAAATATTTATAGAAGGAATGAATGAGCAAAGGGGAACAACCACTTCTCTGTGGTGGTGTCAGGTTTTTATGCTGTGGTTCCAGCACTGATAATAAAAATCCCATGGCCCAGAAGGGTGTTAATTACTTCTTGGACATACAGTTAATTTTTTCACTATAAATATCTGATTTCTCATCTTGTTTAAGCCCCCCCCCCAAAAAAAAAGCAGAGTGATACATGCTGCCACCATGGCTCCCATGAAAAGGCTGGGGTGAAGGGAGACAAAAAAGAGAAGGAAGTTCTGAAGTTGACCTTTGACCACACCCCCCTGTAGAAGATGGAATCATGGATGCTGCCAAATTTGAGCTGTTTCTTCAAAAGAGAATCCAAGTGAATGGCAAAGCTTAGAATCTTGGTGGAGGGGTTTTAGCCGGGGAAAGGAGTGAGACGAAGATGACTGTAACTTCTGAGGTGACTTTTTCCAAAAAGGTATTTGAAATATCTCACCAAAAAACATCTTAAGAAGAATAACCTATGTGATAGTTTGAGCAGTTGCTAATGGCAAAGAGAGTCCAAATTGCGTTACTTCCAGATTAACCAGGATGAGGAAGAGGAGGAAGATGAAGCTTAAAATTCATTTATCTGGGGGCACCTGGGTGGTTCAGTCTGTTAAGCGTTCACCTTCGGCTCAGGTCATGATCTTGGGGGTCCTGGGATCAAGCCTCAAGTCGGGCTCCCTGCTCGGCGGGGAGACTGCTTCTCCTTCTCCTTCTCCCTCTTCCCACTGCTTGTGCTCTTGTTCTCTCTCTCTCTCAAATAAATAAATAAATAAATAAATAAATAAATAAAATCTTTAAAAAATAAAATTCATTTATCTGGAATATTTTGTATGAGTTCTGGAATAAAACTTGGGAACCAAAATAAATAAATAAAATGATATAGATGAGTTATGGCTTGCTTTCTTCTTCTACTGGGGACCCCTCAATCATACACTGCACTTTACAGTGTGTAACACACCTTCCTTAATTCATCTCCAGAACAACCCAGCAAGGGGCTCTTGGTCACTGGTCTCATTTTGCAGCAGGGAATGTAAAGATTGGAGACTTCCCCAAGGTCACCACTGGTAAGATGGCTGAGACAGCATGCAAACCTAGGTCTGTGGACTCCATGTCCAGTGCTCTTTCTGCCACACTGGGCTGCCTCTCCCAGGAAGGTAAATAAGCCACCCAAATGAGATGGTGTCACTTCAGTTTTGCCCGGCATTTTTCACCAATGCTTTCAGAATCATTTTTGCAACTGGAACATTTCTTAAAGGAAGAAAACTAGTTCATCACAGTAATCAAGTCTGTCATAGAGGATGTGTGATGATGTTTGAAAATATAATCCTATGAACATCAGAACTGACAACTCTGAAACATCTCTAGGCTAAATCTGCTAATAACAGTCTTTAGCATTCAGGTTGGCACTCACATCAGTTGGTGTGATACATTTCACAGCAGAAATGCCCTAACAAGGAACTTCCTCAAAGAGGAACTGGGTAGAGGACAGATTTTAATGAGGCCCGATTCCTGAAAGGGTGAAGTGTGAGTGAAGAATAAGGGCATGAAATGAAACATGTATTTCCATGAGTCAGATGACAAGATGGGGTCTCACATCAGAAAATGCAGCAAACACTTTCTAGAGGTCAGGACTTGGATGGAAGAGGAGTCAAGACATCAGGGCCATCACCTCTGTAGATCCTCCCAGAGAAAATGTGCTTTGATTAGAACGAAGCAGACACACATGAATTGCAATTACCTCTTCTGGGCCTGTTCCCCCACTCATTCCTTCTCACCCACCTATTTACCTACAGACTCACCTGCTCATTCATCTTTGACCACTGACCTGCCCATCTACCCACCTGCCTTCTCTCTGTGTATCCATCCACCTATCCACATACCTATCCATCCACCCACCCACATACTCATCTACTCATCCATCTATCTATCCTTGTATATACCTGTCTCTCTATCATCCATTCCTGTATCCATCCACCTACCCACACACCCATCCACCCGTTCACCCATCCACTCACCCATCCAACCAGCTAACTAGTCTTTCCTGTATATCTACTATATATAAAGCCCTTAAGAGATGTCGAGGAGGTGGGGGACAGGTGGTGACAAAAATCTCTGATGCATTTGTTCACTGACCATGAGCTGGGACTCTAGTAGAGGCCAGACTGTGGGCCAGCCACTGAGAATGCAGGGGTCTTTCTAGAACCCCACCCGCAAGGAGTCGGTAGGAGAAGGCTCCACCGTAAAGCTAACCAAGTACTCAGACTCAAGATAATGGCACAACCAGGATGAGGGCAGGGATTTCCACACTGTGCTGCCTGGGGTCCAGGGCCAAGTTCCACCAGCCGCCACAGGCAGCTTACCCAAAGCAGCCTGGCTCTTGTCTGTTTAATGGACACCCACCTATTACTCCTACCACAAAAATCTTGGGTGTAAAAGTACAGTATTGTTTGCTGCTTTGGTGACTAGGCAGGCCGCCCAAGATGACAACTGTTCTGCTATTGCTTTCTCTCTCTTTCTCTCTCTTCCGCTCTTTTGTGATTCATTTCTTCACCTTTGAAGAGGATGACCAAAGTGCCTTTCCAGATAAAGATAAAGCAGTAAGAAACCCCCATGATATGGTTATCACCTTAGTGATTTTTGCGGCCTCCACGTACCATCTGTGCTTTTCTTTACTAAATATCTGCCTCTTAAAAAACCCAAAGAAGAAACCCCTTCTTGCTACCTCAAGTGCTAGTTATCTTTTTATTGTACACATTAAAATCAAACACAGCGATTAAAATAAAGAATGTAGGTCTGGGTCCCAGCTAAGATGGTGCCCTCTCTCGCCTCTGAGGTGCTGTGCATGGACCTGCCATCACGGCTGCTCTCCTCTCTCCCACCCTGCCTGGGGGCTGACCAGGGTGCGCTGACCTAAGGCCCAGGCCAGCTTCCCCGTTATGGCTTTGCTTCATCTTTGTTACGGCAGAAATTTGCTTGTTTATTTTTTAATAAATGAGGAGGGTTAATAGAGGAGTCTTCAAAGGTGCAAAAAGTTTCTTTGAGAGGGGGAGAGAGAGAGGAAATGTGTGCACTCGCAAGCAGGGGGAGGAACAGAGGGAGAGGGAGAGAGAGAATCTCAAGCAGGTGTCTTCACATTCCTGTGGGCTTGCAGTCTCATGGTCCTGCTTGTGCTGAATTTGCACAAGCCCAAGATCATGACCTGAGCTGAAATCAAGAGTCTGACGCTTAACGACTGAGCCACCCAGGTGCTCTCCAAGGAGCAAATTTAGAAGAAAAACAAAGTAACGTTACCTGTAATCTTAATGTTAACATATATGTTAAATGAGGGGCCATGATATTGGGCTTCTCTGTAAAATCTCTTCTGGAAAACAAATTTGAAAACCAGCAGAACAGACTGATAAATAGCTATGTACGCAGTGCCTATGAACACCCATAAATCACACACTTAGGGGTGTGTATGTTTACGGAGTCCACGTGAGTGCATTTGCTTGTGTGCATAGGACTGTGAGAATGGGAATTCCCCAAGACGGTGAGCGCTGCCAGACTGCGGCTGGAGCAGTGACGTGGGGACCTGCCAATCCCCTGCACCTCCTGTAAAGTGAATCACAGGTGTTTGCGGGTCTAGAGGACTATGTGCAGCTGGTATCCGGATGCACCCTTCCTTATTATTCTTGTGGTAATTTAGCTCCCATCGTGTCCCGCACCACACAGGCATAAGCCTCTTTAATCCCCATGATCCTATTCAGCAGGCCCTGCTGTTATCTGTAGGGTATCCTGGGGGGGCTCTGATCGGCTCTCCTCTTTATAGCTGAAGCACATCCTCCAGCTCCTGGGAATACTGGCGACTGACAGTCCTAGCTGGATCTCCTACTGGGAATCACCATCTACCAAGGGGAACCTCCTTGCCATGGAGGCACCCCTCCTGGGGCCTGTCACTGGCTGATGGGAAGATACAAAGGCCTGGGCCCTGTGCCTCGCTGTGGATGACTGTGAGGGCCATTCCAGCTCCAGAGCGCTCCCAGGATCAACTCAGTTGCAACCACATCTCCGATCAGCTTTTTGCTCCGCTCCAGGCTGCTTCCCTCACTCCCTTACAGTGCACTTCTTGAGTTCACCCTCCCATAAACCTGCCTCACCCAACGCTCCAGCTCAGAGCCTATTTACAAGGGGCCTAATCTAAGGCATTATCCCCATTTTACAGACAAGGAAACTGAGGTGCAAAGAGATTAAGTTCTTGCCCCGGTTTACTTGACTGGCAAGTGGAGCCAAGATGTGAACCGAGGATGTCTGTCTCCGGAGTTTTTGATCCTCAGCATTTCACCTGATCTCCTCTTGGGATGGCAAAGGTGGGCATCCCCACCTCCTAGTCCTGTCCCTCCCACACCCCCTTCACAGTGTACAGTGCCCTGACTAGACTCCAGGCCTAGCAACTGAGTGATTTGCCAATTACTGTTTATTTATTTATTAAAGATTAATTTATTTGAGAGAGAGAGAGAGAGTGCATGTGTGCACGAGCAGGGGAGGGGCAGAGGGAGAGGGAGACTTAAGCAGGCTCCGTGACCAGTGTGGAGTCAGATACGGGGCTTGATCTCAGGACCCTGCCTGACATCACGACCTGAGCCAAAACCAAGAGTCAATCCTCAACAGACTGTGCAACCCAGGTGCCCCAGCCAAATACAATTTAAACAATTCTTGTTTGAACAAGAATTCTAGGAAGCTTGAATTCCACTGAGAAAGAAAGGGGTGCAGGGGGCTGCAGTTCCAGGAGAAGATGGATCTTCCCAGCTCCCTCTGCCCCCTGACACAGGGCTGGTCACAAACAAGGTCACATCCACGTGTGTGTGAGTCACTGCTGCACCAGCCCACGCAGGCGGAGCTGGCATCCATCAGTGTTTAAAGCTGTGCGTCTTGTCAGCTGAAATTTATGTCTGCTGTGCTCCCCTGATGGCAGAAGTCTTCCTTCCCAGTTAGCGAGGGCACAGGCTAACATACCTTGACACACACTGGGGGGGTATTCTGGCCTCTCGCAAGGAGAAATGCATGTGATGTGTTATAGGGCTCTGCAGATTTGCCTTCCTCACAGGATCTGGGTCTATCTTAGTCTGAGTGTTTTCCTCAAGAGTAGGGATATGACTCCTATTTAACTGTATTTTACTTTAAACTTTGTTCACTGTAAAAATTTTGCTCACTGTATTCTCAACATTTTAAAATGTACATTCTTAAATTTGTGTATGAAAATTTTGCTAGGCTAATAACTATTTGGTTAGCGATAGCTTGCAAGTAATTTTCTTCAAAAATTAGTTAGCATTAGTTAGCATATGCCGAGTGAAATAAGTCAATCAGAGAAAGACAATTATCATCTGGTTTCACTCACATGTGGAATGAGAAACAGGGTAGAGGACCACTGGGGAAGGGAGGGAAAGCTGAATGGGAAGTCATCAGAGAGGGAGACAAACCATGAGGGACTCTTAACTCTAGGAAACACTGAGGGTTGCTGGAGGGGAGGTGGGTGGGGGGATGGGAAAACTGGGTGATGGGCATTAAGAAGGGCACGTGATATGATGAGCACTGGGTGTTATATGCAACTGATGAATCATTGAACACTACACTTGAAACTAATGATGTACTATATGTTGGCTAATTGAATTTAAATAAAAAAACTAAAAATGGAAAGGCAGAAAAAAATAGCAAACTACTTTTCTTTTTACAAATACTTTTCAATATAAAAAATAAATAAAACCAGGTTTCCCATAATAAATGATAGTTTTAAAATAATTGCACTGGGCGCCTGGGTGGCTCAGTCAGTTAAGCCTCCAATTCTTGGTTTCGGCTCAGGTCATGACCTTGCAGTGGTGAGATCAAGCCCCGGTCTGGGCTCCACGCTCTGTGTGGAGTCTACTTCAGATTCTCTCTTCCACTCACACACTCTCTCTCAAGTACATAAATAAAATCTTTTTAAAAAAATGATTGCACCTAATGGGAGGTTAGTGTTTAATGGGTACAGACACTCAGTCTGGGAAGATGAGGAGCTCTGGAGATGGGGGTGGTGATCCCAGCACAACAAGGCAACTGTTTCATGCCGCTGAACTCTGCCCTTACAAGTGGTTAAAATGGTACATTTTATGTATATTTTATCATAATAAAAAAGAAAGATGGGGTTAAAATGATTGAGAACCACTGCCACAGAAAAAGCTTTATAATGTGAAGGATCAAAACAAATAGCCGTAAAAGAATTAAAAAAAAAAAAGGAAGATCGCAGCTGAGTGTGAAGTGTGGTGCTTCACGTCTGGATGATGAAGTTATGGGTGACTCTGATTTTCTTTTCGGTGCTCGTCTGTACTTTTTACATTTTCTTTCTGATCGTGTATTATTTTCGTGATCTGAAAAGGACATGTTTTACTTTTTTTTATGATGTTCAGTTAGCAAACATCATTAGTATTTGATGTAGTGTTCAATGCATATATGTTATTTGGAAAACACGGGGTTGCAAATACCCTCGCTCCCCCAGTCAGGGGAGTAAGTGAGTGAAACATAAGGAGCTGCTTCTGGGACAGGCTGGCCATACTGAGGCACAGAACTTTCCCCTCAGGCAGCAGAAGCCAGTCGTCAGGGAGAGTTGCCCGCCTAGAGATGAGGGGCCAGGGCCCTGGCTCCAGCCTCACCTCACACTAGGGCCGCAGACTCCCCACCTGGACAGTGGGTGGTGAGACATGCAGGTCTCACTGGCTCCTTTTAGCTCTGTTCTTCTCTGGCTGGGATTCTTTCGGCCCCTAACAGAGGACAGCTTGTCTAGGTGTAGGATACTGGTTAGCTGCGAGGGTAAAAAATTAGGCAGCCTGTGTCCTGTGTCCAACCTTGGGTAAATTATTTAACCTCTGAGTTTTCTCACCTGCTAAATGCTGGTAACAACAGTTGCCATTCCATGGGGTTGTATTAGTTTGCTAGGGGCTGCCTTAACAAAATATCACAAACTGGGTGGTTTAAACAACCGAAATGTACTGTCTCACAGCCCCGGAGGCTGAAAGTCCAAGATCAAAGTGTCAGCAGGGCTGGTTCTTTCTGAGGGCTGCAGATGAGAGTCAGTCCCACCCCTCTCTCTCCAGCTTCTGGTGGATTGCTGGCAATCGCTGGTGTTACTCGGCTTGCGGAAGCATCACCCCCTCTCTGCCTTCATCTGCATGTGGTGTTCTCCCTATGTGCATGTCTGTCTCCAATTTTCTCCTTTTTATAAGGATGCTAGTTAAACTGGATTACCCTACTCCAGTAGGACCTCATCTTAACTAATTACATCTGCAATGACCCTATTTCCAAATAAGGTCATATCCTGAGGCACTTTGGGTTAGGAGTTCAAATATGGATTTTTAAGGGGACACAATTCAACCCATCACCAGAGTTATTATAAGTATCAGATAAGATAATGCATTTAAGAGCTTAGCACAGCACCCAGCATATAGTGAGCATTTAAAATTACAGCCATTCCCATTATCATGACATTTGTCATTACAGTAATTGTTACTATGACCACCTTCTCACTGGCTCCTTCCTTTGTTTCTCACAGAGACCTGGACAGTGTCTGTACACAGGGCTCTGTTGAAGCTCTCATGAGACGATACACTCCCCCACACTGCTTTTCATAAGGAAACAGCTATTTTTTCCCTGACGTGAGAAAGTCAAACTTGCAAGCTTTGGAAGGCTAGGCATCAATTGAAACAAATTGCTAAACCACATTATTTTGATCTTTCAAATTTGTCTGACAGGAGAAGGAGTAGGTTTCCTTCCCGTGCTGTACGTTATCTGCAGTCATTTGTAATTGTGTTTAAAGAAATGGTGGGGGGAGGGCAGCCGAGCGGCACCTGGAACCCAAGATTTGGAGACACCTGCCTTTAGAATCAGAAGAACCGGGATGTGATTCTGAACGAGGCTCACCAGTAACACCGTGGGAGCCCAGTCGAGCCGCTCTGCTGCGCTGAGCTACAATTTCCTCATTCATTCAATCAACGAACATGTACTTCAAGGACTAAGAGCCAGTATTATACACAGCACCAGAGGTACAGAGAGAATGATGAGCCCCAGTCCCAGTCAAGGGGCTCCCAGGCTCACTGTCCACTGGGAAGGGGCAGACAGACACACAGATAAGCCAATGCAGGCAGGGAGCCCACTTAATCCTCCACTGTTAACTTGGGGCAAGTGGTTCCTGCTCCCTTCCCACACGTCTCACGAGGTTGTTTGGACAGCGAATTCCTTGGGAGCAGACCTTCCATATTGCTCCCCCTGCCTGGCCCAGCTCTGCCTTATCGGAGGTGCTAGCATTGTTGGTCGAATTAATGGAACACTTAAATGGTGAAGAACATGGGCTTCTGAGTTAGCCAGATTGGGCAGTTTTGAATACACTCTTGCTACTCACTACCTGTAGGATGCTGGGTACATCATTTATCTTTGCTCAGCCTGTTTTCAAAAAATCTTTGACATGGTCGTTAATTATTGAAACCCTTCATTCATTAAACAAAGATTGATCAGGTACTTAGTATGTCCCAGGCACTCAGCTCTAAGTCTTAACAGGAGGCACTGTGGTGGGGGTAACTGCGGTGAGACAGAATGAGGGGGTGGGAGCTGTGATTTTAAATAGGGTGTGGGCGAGGCCTCCCTGACAAGGTGACACCGGGGGCGAGATGGGACAGAGAGGTGGGAGGGCCGGACACAGCTCACTGGGAGGAGGCTTTGGGGCACGTGGAGTTCCCCATCCCCCACCTGGTGGCTGTCTGGAGCGTCACATTCAATAACATGTGTACAGTGCTTAGGGTGATGCCTGGGATGCAGGAGGAGCTCATTAATTGATAGCTATTATTAGCATTATGTTAATCAATGGAATTGCACTGAACAATGAAGGAGCCAGAGACTATAAATGTACTCTGTGCACAAGGGCAGTCACACAGTGATTATTATTATTATTATCATAGTTGTTTATTGCTGGCAATTACCTCTAGGAAATACTCCTGACAGTCTGAAGTCACAGAGGGCTCATCAGCAACCCTTTCTCCCCGTCAGGCGCTAGGACTTGAGCCCCAGAGAGACAGGGATGGGAGAGACCGGGGAGGGGGTTAGAGGGTGGGTTTCTCTCCTGCCTCTTTCCTGCCTCAGGAGCCCCTGTCTCCAGCCCTACAGACACACTGGGGAGATTTCCACAACCTGTGTGAAACACTGATGCCAGCCATCACAGCGAGAGTTTGGGGATCATTATTAGCAGATTCAACAACTATAGGTCCTGTTACTACTTCTCTTGTCAGTTCTGATTATTTTTTGGGCAGAAAAAGTGTTTTTAGTTTCTAGAAGCCCGGAAGGCAGCAGTGTGGGAGAGTGTGACTGAACTTCTCAATCATGTGTGGATTACACCCAACAAAGTTAACTCAAGGTTACCAGTGGTGAAGAGCTTCTACCAGCTGTAAAATGCTGGGTGCAGAACTGTGAGACTAGAGGCATGAAGAGCTGTGGTGCCTGCAAATCTGGGAGCTGCTAATTCATCAGAGGAGGCAGGTATGGCTTTCCCCCAGGCTGACTGCAACGGGCAAGGGCAGAAGCAAAATGCAACTGAGTATACTCAGGGAGAAGAGTCCAGAACCCTCTCCCTGGTGTGAGGGAGGCGACGGGGGAGGGTTGCTGCTAAACTTAAATGCAGAGATGACAATTAGGTTACAGGAAAAATTCCCTCTTGAGGACATTTACATTTCCCATAAAGATACCTGGGTATCTTCGATTGGGTCCTCCAGAAGGTCAAGAAGCCCAGGACAGGGAATTGTGTGCAAGCGATTTTTTTAAAGATGTGTTCTCAGGAGAAACTTGTAAGGGTGAGAGGAGAGAGAAAAGGCCAAGAATGTGGTTGCAGGTGAGGGCCAGCCTAACCCTAATCTCACGGGGAGCTCTGGAGTGTGACTAGCGCTGGTACCATAGGACCAGGCCAGCCAGTCATCGCTGCAGGCCGCTGGGCTAGGGTGTAGGTCCCAGGCACCTTCCATCACCCAAGGCGTGAGCCATCAGTAGGGACACCTGCACGGGTAGGGGCTGGGCAGACCTGACCAAAGCCCTACGAGAGATCCCAGGAGATCTGGCTGGGACACCAACAGGATCTGCTCTAGCTAGCTTTCGTGTGTAATGCTGAGTGCTAATTCTTGGGGCCGTGGGAGTTTGAGCCAGGCTAAAGAGAGGAACAGAGGTGGGGTCTGCGAGCAAAAGCCTTCTACTTCTAAGGTGAGTATCAAATCCCCAGAGTGAATGGCAGCAGGTAGGAAACTTGAAAGTATTCTTTTTTTTTATTTTTTAAAGATTTTTAATTTATTTATGTGTCAGAGAGATAGCCAGCAAGAGAGGGAACACAGCAGGGGAGTGGGAGAGGAAGAAGCAGGCTCCCAGCGGAGGAGCCTGATGTGGTGCTTGATCCCATAACACCGGGATCACGCCCTGAGCCAAAGGCAGACGCTTAACGACTGCGCTACCCAGGCGCCCCACTCGGAAGTATTCTTGCTTACAAGCAGGGCCGACTCCATTCTGTTTTGACAGTAAACCGCTACAACCTTAAAACAAGTTAATGGATTTGTTTGTTATTGAGACAATTAAATGAGATAGTATATGTGAAACAGACTGGCACTCAGTAGGTACAGAACGATTGTTTTGCTGGACTTGATTCTGAATACTGCTTAATTAGACCCACATAAACTCTGTTCTTTGAAAAGTCACCATGGGGACAGCAGTAGTAATAATAATAGAAATAGTGATGACACGGTCGGGGAGCTAAACACCATCATTACTTACCCTTTCAACCCTATGAAGTAGGTTATATTTCCCTCCATAGATGAGAGGTAAATAATTTCCCTGAGGTCACACAGCTCTAAGAGGTGGACTGTGGCCTCCTTTTGTCTGACTTTACAAATTTGCATTTCCTGTTGTAATTCATCACCGCCATGCCCCGGGACATGGTACATTTTATCTGAGTTGGGCAGGGGGCATTAGCCAAGTTCTCAAATCAGCTCCTCAGTTAAGTTTGTCTATGATGTAATTTCCCTGGAACTCCCAGAGTGTGGGATGGGGCAGAGACAGGTGGGATGCAGAGGGCAAGTTTGGGGTGGATTGGCTATGGCTCCTGGGAACAGCCAAGAGAGGCTCAGGAAAGGAAGGCCTTAAAATAGGAAAGCTTGAATGGTGTCGGAGCTAACGTGAGGTCACTGGGACAAGCCCAATTTTCTAGGACGTACAGTAGACACATCATAGTCACAAGTTCCTAGTGACGGCCTCGAGTACAAAATCAAGGAGCAGTCAGAGCCCTGATAGTCCAGGGGATGGAGTCATGACTGGCGGAAGGACCAATCCCAGAAGGGGTCAGATCCGGGACTGGTCGAGTTTTCTCTACTTCCGGCTAGACTTCCTAGTGCTCTGTCTCTTATCTCACTGGAATTCAACCTGAAATGCTGATACCAGATATAAATCATGAATGGGTGGCTGGTGCAAAGCCTGTGGATTAACATGTCTTAGAGAATAAGACCAGGAGTCCAAAAGATGGGACAGGCAGGCGAGATGGGCCAACTCAAGCAAGAGGATGTTTAACTAATTCGTATGAGTGTGTGTGTGTGTGTGTGTGTGTGTGTGTGTGTGGCATGAAGTTTCCTATTTGGATAAAAAATCAACCACGCAACTTCAGCATCCCAGTAGGACAAGGGAGCAGGGTGTATGACATAAAAAGGGGCTTTAGCTAATATCTCCCTGGGACGAGCATCTCACTGGCTTCCCCTAACTACCTACAGTCATTGGCATTTCAACCAAACCGAGTTTACTCTGTGATGCCCTCTTTTCAGGTAAGACGTTGGCAGGGGGAGCACAGTGGCAGTATTTGAGTCTTAGAGGAGATACATATATATATTTTTTAACAAATCTTGCATGATGATTTACATCATCACGTAAATCGCAGGGATACACCAGTGAAGGCTGGATTGCTGTTCACCAGCAACAAAAGCAAATAGATCAATAAACTCTGCAAATCCCCATCTGCTTTTCTTCGTCACCTCCTTGGTGTGATCAATTAGAGATGACTGCCATTGGAGGTGACATGCCCGAAGCTGAGGCTGCTGGTCTCCCCCGACAGATGTTACACTGAGATGGCCAGACCCACAGCTGGTTGAGAGGCTGGGCAGACGATGAAGAACAGGGCTATTACTTGGAGGAACTTTGGATCATTTCTACATTAGGTCCGTCCACAGGGAGGGAGGAGGCAATCACAGAAAGAGTTTAGAAAGAATGGGCCCTCTTCTTATAATCAAAGATACTCCCTGGGAGCCTCTTTCAACTTCTCCATGTGCCAAATGCTCTTGGAAGCCTCACAGCCCCCATGCAAACCTGGTGCATACCCTCAGTAACGTTCCAGGAAAAATACTGCACGTATTATGTTTTCATCATGGGGTACAATGAGATTATATTAATTTAGCCTCCATCCTAGGTACTACGAAGTAAATACGGTGTCATTTTAAGAGACAAATCAGAAGGGACATTTACTAAAGTGGTATACTGCGAGTTAGAGCCATGATATCTTAGGCTGACATGCCCAAAGGATTTGTCCACTTGAAAGCTGGTATGTCATCCTTGTTTTAAGAGACTGGAAACTGGAAAAAATTAAAAAGTGATCACCCAGGGCACCCAGGTGGCTCAATTGGCTAAGTGTCTGCCTTTGGCTCAGGTCATGATCTCAGGGTCCTAGAATTGAGCCCCAAGTTGGGCTCCCTGCCCAGTGGGGAGTCTGCTTCTCCCTCTGCCTCTCCCCCTGCTCAGGCTCTCTCTTTCTCTTTCCCTCTCTCAAAAAAATAAATAAAATCTTAAAAAAAAAGTGATCACCCAAAGAAAATGAAGGGTTTCATTTTTACCTGGATATTTAGCACATGTTCCCAAGCATGTTTTGAAGCATTATGGATATAAGCTGGTTGATGAATTTAGTGTATGCTTGGTAGAAACAGCGAATTAGAGGGAGTCTGTTACATCACAGTAGACCACCATCAGTCCTGGGCATGGAGGAGCCTGACATCGCATCCTCGCTACCCAACACATGGCACAGGGTCAGAATGCACCACCGCACAGGCTTCTTGCAATTATCCATACATGGGGTTCTGCTTACTGAACTGCATGAAAACCGAAGACAGCCCTCTGGTCTTTACTCCCATAAGCTGAACGGAACCCTCCCTCCAAGGGCTTTGGACAGACCTTGGATAGTGCCCAGCAATTATTCATCTACTTGTCTATATCCCTCACTGGGAAGGGAGTTCTTAAGGGAAGGACCACACATTATTCCTTTCCATGTTTTCAGCTCCCAGCACCCAGCACCCAGCCCAGGGGCTACTAAAGGAGTGAACAAATGTAGGAGCAAATACATCTCTAATAGGTTTAAAATCAAAATGTGTGTGTGCCCGCGCGTGCACACATGTACGCAGGGGCAAATCCATCAGAGCCCCAAGCAATTCTCATGGTTACTATTTGAGAATCACCAGGCCTACTTGTTAATCCTGTGAATTCCTTGGAACCATTGGATCAGAAGTTCTGGGTGGGGCTGGGAAATCAGAATTTTTAAGGAAGTTCCCTGGGAGCTGCTTATACATCTAGAAAGTTAGGAATGTTGCCCGAGGAAACCGGCCGAGCTGGGATTCTCAGAATGCTCTGGACTTTTGATACCTTAAATAGCCAACTCCAGCAGGAGTTTCCGATCATACGTTTGGCAGAAGAGGGGTTTCCACATGGGAGAGCATTCTGAGATTTGCAGACCATAGAGAGGTAAGAGGTAATAAGTGGGCCAAAACTTAGAACAGTGTACTCAGGGAATCAGAGGCAGATAGGACTCCCCAGGCCATCAGTGTGCAGGTGGGGACACAGAATCCACAACCCAGTGTCCCCTGAGAAGCATAACTGGGAGGAGAGCTCCTAAGAAGGTAAAACAGAGCTGGGCCCCAAGCTAATAGAGCTGAGTCCGGATGTAGGACGCATGGAAGAAATGGAAATCTCTTCTTTAGCATGCCAACCAGGAACCACAGGCCCGGCTCCCAGACCAGAGTGTGCACACTGAATCAATTGAAATTGAGTCACGGATATAATTAATTTAATGTGTTTAAACGATTTTCCGTATAGTAAACATGCTGAATGAGGGTGACGCAGAATAAAGTGCATGCCTGAGAGTGGAAAAATGGATACCATGTGCGCTGTAGAATGAAAATGCTGCAGCAAATAGAAAATGGTGCAATTTATTTCCACCCCCCGTTCCTTTCCTTTCCAACTCTTTATTTATGGCTGAACTTGGCCTTCTGTGGTCTCCTTGGACCACAGAGACACTTTTTATTTTGTCAGAAGATGTCCTTTCTTCTCTGATCAGAAGACAATTTTAATGAAACCTGTCTGCAGCCCAGTGACAAGCACATATTAATATGTGACAAAGGGGATCAGGAGGAAGGGGGAAAAAAGTGCAGAACTGTGTCACTGTGGTAATCCCTTACTCCAGTAAAGGGGAATGTGCACAATGAGAAGGGAAGGGAGGGGGCACTGGGTGTGGTGCGGACAGGGCCCAGCCAAACCATCCCTCTGTGGGACTTTGCAAGCTCCCTTTCTGGACCTCAGATACTCATATACAACATGAGGGGGCCGAACTTGAGGATTTTAAAGAGCGCTTTCAATCCTGACATTCGCTGAGTTATGAATTACAAACTGGAGCGGGCATAAATAAATATGTGTCAAGGAATTTCTCATTAAAAAGAAACTCATCTTCAAGCCGTGTAAAGTGTTCAGGCGGTCTTATCTAATTGCTCATCAAGTGGGGATTATGCATTATTTGGTGTAGATGAAAGGGAGCACTTGGAAGTGGTTATAAATGATCTCCCACTAAGATACACCAGGCATCTGGGCAAAATGCCGAGCGCTTGGACGAGGAGGGGCGCAGAATGCTTCCTAGATTCTGTAGCTCTCTATCCAGCGGTTCCAGCTGGAGATACTACAGATTCCTTCTAGTAAATAAGAAACTAAGTGTGGCAAGATGACCTGAAGAAGAGTACCCACATTTTCTGATGGCTCTGCCACAGTGCTCCTGGTGGGGGACAGGCGAGTCTCACCCTCTCTGAGGTGCTGTCTGTGTCTGTACCAGAAGAGGAAGGACTTCTGGGGTAACTGTGGGGCCATTCTGGGGGCAGGGGACTGGAGGGGGGGCTCGGGGGCTGTGGGAAGGGAGGCTCAACAAGCAGGATGCTGGGTTCCTTCTTCTTTCAAATGAGAGGCTGATCTTTAACCTGTATTACATACCAGCACCACGTGAGATTTTCTAGGAGGTTCTGAGGATAAAAACCTTTTTTTGAAACCAAATTTTTGACAGCTGTTCAAGTTTACCGTCTGAATCCAGGCTGCGCTATAAACACAGGTATTGTCCATAACTATTCAGAGCCTTCACGTCTGAACGGTGGGAGCAGAGGCCAAGAGCTGTCCATTGTCAGGTCAAGAGTGGCTCTGGTCTGGGATTCTGAAGATGGACTTCTTTTCAGTAAGCCTCAGCAGCTCCCCTCCCGGCTCAGAGAAGCCGCACTCAAACTCTCCTGATGGCTAGCACCACCGGAGGGGCTGTTAAACCCTGGTGAAGGCAGGGCCACGACCCAAGACTCTGATTCCGTGCGTCCGGGGTTGGGCTGGAGAATGTGCATTTCTAACCAGCGCTCAGGGTGCTGCTGGTCAAGGTGCACTTTGAGAATCAGTGGCCTGTAAGATGAAGGCCAGCCTCCTTAGCTTGTTCCTTCAGAAGTGGGCCCCAACTTACCTTCCCAGCCTCATCCTCCTCCTTTCCAATTATCCCAGCAAAGTAATTGTCCCTGCACACACTCACGCATCTCTGCCTCGCTTACCACGCTCCATCTGCCAGACTGCCGGCCCCCTCTCTGCATGTCTACGGCACAGCACCCGAGCTACCTCCTCCAGAAAGCTCCCTGACTTTTCATCCATGGTCGTGGAAACCCCTCTGGGCTCATAACGCTTTCTGCCATGGTGCTGAGCCCTTTTAATTCTTATTATCATCTGTGTCCAGCTCTCGCTCCTGCATTTGGACCATGGGCTCCAGGACAGGGGGCCCATCTTACCCACCTCAGCAACCACATCACTGTCTACACCCTCAGCACCTGCACCGCCCTGCCTACCGACTATCAACCAGCAAGTCTGAGCACGCCCACAAAGGAGTACGAACGTGTGAGACATATACCAATCAACTCATCTTGTCTACTCTTCTTAATACCCCAAGACAGACGGTTTCTCTCTTGACTCTTTAAATTAGGACACAAGACAGGATTTTAGCCATTTCAACCTATTCTTTAGGCAAATTTTCCTTATTTTCTGAGAGCAGAGCCAGTAACAAATACATCATCATGAGACATAATTAACTGCCACTTACGTCCACTACCAGAAGGTAGAAGAATGCAGCAATTAAGAGCCAGACCCAGGTTCAAATCCCAGTTCCACTTCCGATTGGCTATAAAACTTAAATGCTCTGCGCTCCAGGCTCCTCACCTCTAATGGTGCTAATAAGAGCATCTACTTCCTATGGATGGCATACGGATGCGATGAGATCATTACTAACGCTAATAACCCTAGCATGTACTGAGAACCTACTATGGGCCTGGCATTGGGCATACATTATTACGTCTAATCTACATGAAATGCGTAGTGAAGTATGCAGCACATGATAAACATTAAAGAAATGTTAGCAATTACTGTCATTGCAAGACGTATATTATTATCCCCATTTCCCAGGTGAGAACCTTGAGGCTCAGAGCAAGCAGCCTGCTCAACAAATATTAGCCGTTCTTACTTTGTAATGGTTCATCTTTATACCTACCTCGTGAGGTAGGTACTATTTCCATTCTGGGAATGAAAACTCTATGGTTTGGAGATGGTACCTCTAAAGGCCCAGGATTTGAACCTGATTTTGGGTCCAGAGCTCTTGCTGCCCCCATCCCCCACCTGGTGAATTTTAACTGCTCTGTGTACAGTCAACTCACTAGCCCTTTGTAATCTGTGAGCTACAGAGAAGCATCTTCCCAGCCTGTCAGAGAGTGTCACTGAACCTGTCCCTCATTTCGGCAGCCCTGCAATCCTACAAGCCACATGAAGTTATTTCAATGATCGCAGAAAAGGGACCTTGTCTCAAAGGGCATGTGACTCAGCCCCTCTTGCCTTGTAAATCTCCAAGGGGCACTAAGGAAAGAGGAGTCTGGGGCGTGGGACTGACCGTGACCCCGAAGAAGTTGGTCTCATTCATGGCATTGAGGATGATCCTGCCCAGCGTGTGGTCCGTGTAGTTGAAATCCTGGATCCGCTGGTGCCGGCTGCTGGCGTGCAGCGTCTCCATGGCCCTCTGCAGCGTCTTGGCGATAACCCAGATGCCATCGTAGGCATACCCGTGGAACTTGCTGGGCCCCACGCCTGACCGCTTGTTGTTGTACTCTCTCTCATACTGCTGTGGAGTCTGTAAAACAGGGGGGTGGGGGGACACCAGGTTACAGCCAGCTGGGACGTCAGGCACGTGGTGCCAAGAACAGACACTCTCCAATGCTTACTGTGAGCCAGGCACAGTGCCAGGCTCTTTATCGGCATTATCTCATTTAATCCACACAACGACCTCATACAGTGGGGACTATTATTGTCCTCATTTTACACATGAGAAAACCGATTCAGGGAAGTTGACTTGCCCAGAACCACACGGCCAGTGAGTGGCAAGGCTGAGACTGCACCCTGGCTGTCTAGCAAGGCTAGGGTGAAGGAATAATTCACCCTAACCAGGCCTCCCTGTGACATTTGCAGGGCCTGGAGCTACAGTACAGTGGAGGACCATAGGTCTAAATTCCATATATCTAAATATTTAAGCTATAGACAAGCAAATAAACTGCTCGATAAAATACTTTCTATCTCCCCATCATAACGAATGTACCTTCCTCATGATCTGGAAGGGCAAGTTTGAATTCAGAATTCTGGGGCTCCTCCAAGTGTTAGGTAGGACACAGAGGCACAGGGGGAACTAGACTTGCTGTGGGGCCCACCCCTGCAGCCCAGCCAAGCTTGGTCCACACCTCCTCCCCACTTCCAGCATCAGAGACCTTTAACCATCCCAGAGGTACAGCCCACCCTCAAGAGGGCCAACCCTGGCTCTAGAAGTGGTTCCAGCTGTTTGGGCAGGAAATTCAGGGTGTGATGTAGGAGGGAGGAGGTGCAGGCTCAGGGGTGGGGGGTATGTCCCAATGGCTTGTGGATTCTGAGCCCCGGGGCCCAAGTGAGGCCTGCCTAGAACACGGGGCCTAGGGCCTGTCCCAGGTGCCCAGATGTAAAGGCTGTTCTAACCCTATACTGTGCCCCTCCTTTTCCCCCTTCTGCAATATAGCAAGATCTGTGACTAATTCAGCATTTTGTAAAAAAAAGAATTTTTTTCTCCCATTGAGCTGAATTTCATAAAAGAATTTCATTGGTGATATTAACATTCTGACTGTGGCCACAAAGTAAGGAAAATCTTTTTACTCCAGTTGCTGAGGTTTACACATCCAAAGGGATGCCACCCCAGGGGAACCCATCACCCTCAACCTTTCCACGGGCCTCTCAAGTCATTTCTGAACTCCTCTGTCATCAGAGTCCACAGCTTAGTCTTTGGAAAAAACCTCTTTGGGGACAAATCACATATAGAAACCATTGACTCATTGTCAGTTTATACTGGGACGGGCTCTTAGAGATGGTCATACATGCTCCCGCCACCTGCAGCCTGAGGCACAGAGAGGTCCAGAGACCTGTCCAAGGTCAAACAGCTTGTGTGTGTGTGTGTGTGTGTGTGTGTGTGTGTGTGTGTGTGTGTGTAGCTACACTGGTCCCATTTCATCTCTGTTACTTCTTTCGTTAGTGACTTTTGAGGGCATAATTGCTTTTTGAAACTACCCTGAGATGTCTGGGGCCAGGTTTAGTGCCTAAGGAGGGTGGTGAGGCTGAGCCCTCGAGGGCTGGGTCTCATGGCTGGAGCCAAGTGAGCCTCTTGCCTTTGGTTCAAGGTGTTAGCAGAATAGGGTGGCACTCGTACGTGCCTGGGACAGCCAAGTGCCCCCAACTGTGGACCCTGTAGGTGAGGAGTTCCGCCTGACAAAACGGGAATGCTGGTGTCCCAGCAATAGCTCCCCCTCTTTTGCTTCAGCTCCCACTGGATGACTCAGGTCTTATCCCTGTTGACAGTTTTCCTTGGAAATGCGTCATGTCCAGCCATCACATTTGTTCATCACTCAAAACACATGGCAGAAGCTCCTTAAATCTAAGGGTTTCTCAGAGAGGCAGCACCGTGTCTGTCTCTGGCCTCGCTCAGGGCCTTGAGCCGCTCTTCACTGTCCCTCACACCCTCCACCCTCATGTACTTCCATGGGGCTAGCTTTCAGCTCTCCACCCTCCTCCCCAAGGAGCACCCTGGGGTCCCTTATGAGGAGCACTCTCTCCCTTAGACCTCTTGGGTCCTTTGATCACATCAAGCTTGTTCGCACCTCAGGGCTTTTGCACCAGCTGTTTCCTCTGTTAGAAAGCTTCCCTAGCTCTTTGCATGATATTCTCCACATTCAAATGTCAACACTTGTCACTTCTCAGGAGTGGCTTCCCTGACCCACTCTTTCTAAAAACCCCTCACCCCAGGCACTCTCTCTCCACTGGTTTGATCTTCTTTACTGTACTTTTCACTGCCTGCAACGTTCCTACTTACGTGTTTATTCATATTGTCTGTTGTTCCAGCCCTCCCTCCTCCCCTCCCTCCCTCCCCCACTAGAATTAAGCTCTATGGGGTCAGGATGTTTTCTGTCTTGATCACTGAGGTATCACCAGAACCCACAGCAATACCTACAGAGATCCTTCCTAAGCCTCAATTTCTCCATCTGAAAAACGAGGAGGTGGGATCAGATGATCTAGAAGTTTTCTCTTGGCAACATAGGTAGGAGCCTGGCACAGTGGTAAGGATAGAGGATTTGGAAGCAGGCAGGCCTGCCCCCAGCTCTGGCTCTGTGGTTTGCTAACTGTGAACTGGGGTGAGGTCTTATCTCCTCCAGGTCTCTGTGTCCTCCCTTGCTGTGTGGCCATGAGGATTCAGTGACACGAAGCATGCAAAGTGTCCAGCCCGATATCCAGGACCTGCTGGTGCCCCACAAATGCCACCCACTGTTACTAACAGTAAAGGTGGCTGACTGGACCTGGCCACCCAGCGTGGATGGTGCGGCTGCTAACCCAGGATGTCCTGAGGAGCCAAGACTACGCTGACATCCGTGCTGACATCTGTGCTGACAGGGGCCAACAGTCCTCTGGTGCATGCACGCCCTACCTTACTTCCTTAACCAATCTCCAATTATTGGACCTTTAGGCTCTTTTGAATTTGTCCCAATTATAGGACTACAAAAAGCATCCTTGCATCTAAATTTTCTGAACACATACTTGTACTTATTTTTTCAGAATAAATTCCCAGAAGTATAATTGCTGAGGCAAAGAGTATAACTTAAACACGATTCATCCATATTTGGGCCAAAATATTCTCCCCAAATACGAGAAATTAAAATTCCCCTGGGTATGAAAGTACCCATTTCCTGCATCTTTGACAGCAATAGATATAAGTCTTAAAAATCGTCAGCTTGTTAGGTTAAGAAAAAAAAAGTACATCGCCTTTTAATTTTAGTTTGCATCTCTCTAATGATTAGAGTGAGTTCCTTTCAAATACTGATAAGCAATTTTTATTTCTTAGGTGTTTTTCTTCTTTCTACCATATTGCTATGGTGGTAGTCACACCTTTTAACATTTTGTTTAAATACATTCTTGTTATTTTTCCATCTTTTACTATTTGGCTATATTTTGTTTGATTTTTAAATATGATTTGGGTCTTTTTCTGGTTATTAATTTAGCTATTGGCTATGTTAAAAGTATTACAAATTACTTGAGCTTGTTTTCTCTAGTTGCTTTAAGTATAAAAGTTCTGAGGCCCATTTGACCTCTCTCTTGGATTTTGCTCCTGTGGGCTTTCTCTGACGTATACAAAAGCATCGAGGGCTGGCGGTGTCTGTATTGGAGTCCTGTTTGTTCAATCTAATAATTATATTCAGATGATGTTTCCAGACCTCTTCCCTACCCAGAACATGCCACTGCATCATCCTTCAAGGTTTCTATGACCCTTTTAAAGTCAGGGGTCCAGACCTGAGGTGAACATTCTCAGTGTGGTCTCACCAAGGGATAAATGAGTATAATTTTTTAACTTCCTTAATGTCATTTCTTGGGGCCATTTTTTGTAGAGACAGTAGGGGGAACAGAATCATATCATTTATTCAGTTTGACCTTGGAGCAAACACAAGCCCCTATGTATACTTTTTACACGTGTACTTGTAAATCCACATCTTTCTATCTCATAACACTGTTCTTTATCCAGGGGGTGAGGGGCAGGGGGTGGAAGGAGAACAATGGAAATATGACTGTTGACCTCATTTTTGTGGGAAGAGTCCTTGGAATGAGACAGGTGTAGCTAAGCCCGGAAAGGTGACCTCATTCTCACTGTCTTAGCAAGCACCGAGTTGAAGTCATTGCCACCGCATTATATCCCAGGCCATTCATCACTTCGCAGGTGAAGCCAGCACCAGTCTCCCTTGGGCAAAACAATGACAGCAGGAAGAAACACTCTCACAGCTGTCTGAGAAAAAGTAGTAGTTGTTCTTCAAGCAGGCCTCTGATTATTCAGGGCAGAAGAATTTCTTCCATTGTAGAGCTGACACCGAAGGTTGATTAATTACGCATTCTCGGAGGTCAGGTTTATCATGAGATGCTAAAAGTTTCTGAGAAAATAACTTTATATACATAGTCCCAATTACTGACAGGTTGTGCTCCAGCATATTTCTGAAAGGCAGTTGTTGGAACTTGGAACATATTTTTCCACAGAAACTATGTTATAAATAGTGGTTAGGCTCCCAGGCTAGCCCACACAAGCTTGCTAACCCACAATGTGACTAAACCTTATGGGTCTGTCATTCCAACAGAACCAAGCAGAGTCCTGCTTTCTGGGAGAGGAGAGCGTCATGGACAGAAGACAGCAGAAGGTGAAGAACCTTCTCCCGCTGCCATCCCTCCCCAGAGTGGCAAAACCGGCAGAGTTTCTCTCTAGCATTCCCTGTGGGATTTGGGGATCCCAGAGTCTCATCTGGGAGGTACGCTAGGGGATATTTAGTCTCCTTGTCCCTGTACCCCAGTTTGTAGATCACCCGGGGGCCTCGTCAAATGCAGATGCCAGAGCCCTACATTTGGATTCAGTAGGTCTATGGGATAATTTCAGAATCTGTATTTCTAGCAACCTTCCAAGATCTCAAGAATAAATAAATTGGTTACCACTGATTAAGTCCCTCTACAATCCGATTATTGGGTCTTCTCAAGAGCAACTTCCAGATGTTTGCTGAGCTCCATCTTAGATTCCTTGGTGCTGAGAAGCTCACTCTCCCTTCAGGGAGAGCCTCCACTTAAGGAGTGCTTGCTGTCTAAGAGACCAGTGTTCTGGAAGCAGCATCTGCAGCACCTCTCTCTTACCTGTGTTCTGCACACAGTGTCTCCTTGTGGAGCTGTGGTAAACAGGTCTGTTCCCTCTTATACACAACAGCACCTGAAAGAGCTGAAGGCAGTGGCATGTTACCCTGAACCCAGGGTGCTGTTTTCTATCTTTGAAGTAAAATCGTCTCAGTTCACACTTCCACTCTGACCATGATGAAATGGCTTATATCAGACCAAAGCTCCCATGAAGAACATTCAGAGAAGCAGAATAAAACATAAAAATAGCTATTCAAAGGCATCATAAAGCAACCAGGACATCTAGGACTTGAGGAGCAAGATGCTGGAGAGAAGAGAACGCTTTGAGAAGAGTCCAGCGTTCTTTGCTGTTTCCCTTGGAGGCATTTGCTGATTTGTAGGTAGGAAAGCTAATTGCAGGAAAACAAACCACTGGATCAGAGTTTTTAGCAGTCCCATTGGGAGGGGAAGACAAAAAAAACTGTAGTTCAGGGTTATCAGGCAGCAAGGCTTATAGGACCAAGGTCTTGGAGGAAAAGGAAGCACAGAAAAGTGAGGCCAGTATTCAGACTGGCTTTTGCACTTGAAATATTTCAGACAACTAAGCTCCATAAAGCAAGGGGCTGAGAAGCCAAGAAAAAGCAGTGGCTGAGGGGTTTAGAAATTAAGCAGAAGTGTTTGGAGTCTCACAGTATCAGGGAAGACAAAAGTTGAACTCCAGGGCCAGTAAACACCCCAGGATTTCAGCTGATAACAATGAAGAACAAATATCAGGAATAAGAGCAAACAAAAACAGACCAGGTCTATAAAAACCAAAACCAAACATGGAATCATCTCAATTCTTGATTGGATTAGGTGATCTTCCCCTAGGCAGATACCTTCTTAAAGAGAAAGAAATCTTCTCTGAAGAAAGATAACACCATCTGTAGCCTCTATATTTTTCATCTCTAATTATGTTGATGCAACAGGTACACCAAGAAATGGGACCAAATAATAAAAAGAGAAAAGGAAGGAAGGAAGGCAGGCAAAAAGTGAGGAAGGGAATAAGGAAGGAAAGAATAAAGGAAAGAAGAAAAATAGACAATAGACCCACAGATGATCCAAATCTTGAAGTTCTTAGACATGACTTTAAAAGAGGAAAATTTATGTGCTTAAGAAAATAGATGAAAAAATAGAGAATATTACCAGAGAACTGGAAGCTATGAAAGAAAAAAAGAGAATAAAATGAAGAGTCTAAAAATGAAAAATATGACAACTGAAATTAACTCCATAGATGGATGAAACAGCATATTAGAAACAGCAGAAAGTAGGTTAATGAACTAGAAGAAAGTGTAGTAATGGTAAATAGCAATAAATATTCAGACTGAAAAACAGACAGGAAAAAAGGCTAAAAAATAAGAAATGAACATAAGATATATGGAATATGTTGAAAATGTCTAGCATATATGTAATTGTTGTCTTGGAATGTGAGGAAAGAGAGAATAGGCAGAAACAATATTTAAAGGGATATTATGCTAGAATCTCTCCAAATACAAATCAATCAACAGATTCATGAAGCTGTATGAACTCTGGGAACTATAATCAAGATAAACCCAAAGAAAACCTCATTTCAGTACAGCACAATAAAACTGCTGAAGACCAAGCAAAGACAAAACCTTAAAAGTAGTTACAGAAAAGAAGATGCATTACCTTCAAAAGAGCAATAATAAGTCAAGCAGCTGACTTAATAGAAACAATGGAAGCCAGAAGACAAATAATAGACTATCTAGAATTCTACACCTCAAAATCAGAGGTAAAAGAAAGAAAATTTCAGACAACCAGAAACTGAGAGAATTTGTCTCTAGCCAACCCACAGCAAAAGAAAGACCAAGAAAAGTTCTTTGGGCAGAATGAAAGTGATCATAAGTAGAATAAAAGAAATGCAGGAAGGAATGAAAAGTAATGGGAAGTGTAAATATGTGAGTAGCTCTAAATGAAAAATGACATCAGGGCCAGGAACATCCAGGAAAATTTTAAAGAAGAAAAAAGTTGAAAGATTACATGACTATCAGGTTTTATAATAAAGTTTTAGTTATTAAGACAAGTGGTATTGGTTAATGGATAAGGAAATGGACCGATGGAAGAAAATGGAAAGTTCTGGAACAGATACACATTATATACAATGATTAATTTATGACAAAGTTGACACTATAGTATGGGGGGGTGAGGATGATGGACTTTTCAATAAATGGTCCTGAATCAACTGGTTATCCATATGGGCAGAAAATGAATCTTAATCTTACCTCACACCATACATAAAATCAATTTCATGTGGATTCTATATCTAAATGTGAAAGGGAAAAAAACTTCTAAAAGATAATATAGGAAAATATTTTCATGAGTGTGGGTGGACAAAGATGTTTAAATAGAACACAGATATACTAATCATAAAGAAGATGAATAAACTGGACTACACTAAAATTAAGAATTTCTGTTCATTAAGATGTATCACTAAGAAAGTGAAAGTGTAAGCTCAAGAATGGGAGAAGATATAAATACATATAACTATCCAAGGATTCATACACAGAATTTAAAAAGAACTACAAATCAATAAGAAACAGGCAAAGAGTCTATGGTCATATGAGCCTGAATGTGCCCAATCTCGTCTGATCTCAGAAGCTAAGCAGGGTCGGGCCTGGTTAGTACTTGGATGGGAAAAACAGGCAGAGAATCCAAGTAGAAAAATAGGCAAAAGACTTGAACAGGAAATTTGTAAAAGAGGGTATCAAAATGGCCAGTAAAGATATGGAAAGATACTCAACTTCATTAGTCATCAGAGAAATGTAAATTAAAACTCAAATGAAATACCACTACACACCCACTAGATTGGCTAAAATTAAAAAGCCGACAATACCAAATGTTGGTGAGCCTGTGAACCAACTGGAGCTCTCAATCACTGCTGGTGGGTGTGTAAATTGGTGCAACCACTTTAGAAATCTGTTTGGCAGGGTCTGCTTAAGCTGAACATATGCATACCCTGTGACTCAGAAATTCCACCCCTACGTATGCACCCAATAGTAATTTGCACATATATTCACCAAAATACCTCAAATACCTAGAAATAAACCAAACACAGTATGTGCAAGAATTTCCATACAGAAAATTACAAAACATTTTTGAGAGAAATTATAAATGACCTTGGTAAATGCAGGGATATATAAAATTCATGTTCATATATTATTAAGTCAATTTTTCCTACATCAACCTACAAATTCAGTAAAATCCCAATAATATGCCAGAGCAGATTTGTGTATATGTGTGTGTAAACTGACTCACTACTCCTTTCTCCAGCTCTGAGGCTGCTGTGCTAAAGAAGGAAAAGAACCACAATTTGTCAAGCACCTATTGTGTGTTTGGCACTCTGCACGATACTTTTCTCTGCTTTACTTTATCTAATCCTTATAAATCTTATAAAAGATATTATTACCCCAATATTGTAGATAAGAAACAATTTCAGAAAGGTCAAATGACTTGTCCAATGTCACTGTATCACTATCACTATGTCACCCAATTCAGCTGTACATAACAGAAAAAAAATTATCAGTGACTTATAGTTTATTTTTCTCTCATGTAAAAGATGTTCATGCATCGACAGTGCATGGCTGCCATGACAGCTCCATAGTGTAATCAGGGACCCAGCTCCTATCTGTATGCAACACTACCCTAGAATGAAGTTTCCTTCTCACGGTCACTTCTTGATTCAAGATGGCTGCTAGAACTCTAGCCATCCCATCCATAGTCCAGCTAACACAAAGGAGAAGGGAAAAGAAGGGCAAGCTCTCCCCTTAAAAGAGACTTCCAGAAGTCCCATATAACACTCCTATTTGTATTCCTTGGCCAGACTTAGAATCCTGGCCATATCTAGCTACATGGGAAGCTGGGAAATGTCCCTTTTCAGCTGTGTGGTAACATACCTACTTAAAAAACAGAGCTGTGTTACTGAGGTAGACCGGGGGGCTATGGATATTGGTAGGGACAACTAGCCATCTTTCAGAGTCTCCCAGTTGGGAAGTGGTGGGGCCAAAATTCAAATCTAGCCAGTGCGCTTATTACTTATGACCCTCCACAGGCTACTGCACCCTTCCTCTGGAGCCCATGTTCCTCTGCTACACTACCTCTCCCCCATCGAAGTGAATTCCTAGGGAAGCAAAGGGAACAGGAGCTTCGTGGGGAAGGTGGGAGGCAGAGGCAGTGGCCTTGTGAAGGATGACCTTCTCAGGGAGCATGCCTACTTTTCCATGGCCCCTTCCCTTCCTCCTCTCTAGAGCCCAGAGCTTCCCAGAAGTTCCATGTTCTTTTTCAGGGAGCTCACATGGCAGTGACGATGAGATGGGTACAGCTTTTCCTGGGTCATTGGCTCTACACTGAGGACTCACTTGATTTGTGTTACCTGCAGTTCTGCCATGTTGAATCAACAGTCACGGGTGGTTGCAGAAGCTTCCTCCCAGAAAACATTACAAAACTCTTCCAGAGAATGAGCCTGTGCATTTGATGGGGGATTGGGGCCACCTCTGAGGTCCCCAGTGATTCCAGGGTTCTGTGAACATCTCCATCCAGTGCCTTGGTCCAGTTCTGTGTCTCAGCAGGAGAATGGGGAAAATGTCCAGAAAGGCTGGGCCATCACCAGAGAAACCTGACCGGAGTTGTAAAGGCTCACAATGGAAACAAGCCTAAAGGGACTTTGGAAAGGGAAAGCTGATGATGGAAATCACCAATGTCAAAGAGTTCCTATGGGGGAGCAGTGTAATGGGGAATCTCAGTGAGAATGAGCCAGACAGTAGAGCCAAAGCAAGTGCCCAGAGGCTGTCCTCATGAAGGTTCTAGAAGACTGAGCTCTGGATGGGCTCGGGGAAGCCCGAAGGTCTGCATTTGCCTCATCATTGGAAATTCCAATAGGAAGAGACTGATGAATGTGCTCTGGAGGCTCACTACCTTGTTATTCCTCCTACCAGCATTCTCCTGGGTGCCAGTGAAAGTTGGGGATGGCCTGACTGGCAACAGGTGTCTGAAAGGGGGAACCCCAGAGAACACATTCCAAGAGGGGCCACTGTTCTGCCTGATTCTGCAGATTTCTCTCCCAGGAGTCACCATTATTCTGGGGATTCCAAGGTTTAACACTACAACCATGTCACCCAGTTCGCTGCTAAGAACCCAGTACCATATTTACAGAGAGCCAGAGAATTTAGCTGCGAAAGGACCCTAGGAGTTATCTGGTCCAAATCTCTCATTTTCAGTGAGGAAACTGAGGCTGGTGTGGGGGTGGGGTGAGGAGAATGACTAGCTGCGGAGGCAGATGAATTGGTGGGAATGCCAGGATTCGTGCCAGATCGCTTGATCACCAGACCCATGCTCGCCTGTTATGCCATCTACTAGCAGTGGCCAGCTGAGAGAGAAAGGGCTGATTTGGGTGCATTCCTTTCTAAGCTTGTCACAAGTCTTGGGGAGAGAGCAGGGCAGAGAGGAAGGGGCTCTGACTAGGGAATGAGCAGTCCTGGCTTCAGGTCCTGGGGCTGTCCCTGACCTGCTGGGTGACTATAGCAGTTTCCTGGGGCTGCCATGGCAAATTTCCACAAACAGGGTGGCCTGAAACAACAGAAGTTTATTCTCTCCCAGTTCTGGAGGCTGGGAGTCCAAAACTCAGGTGTCAGCAGGGCTGGTTCCCTCTGGAGGCTCTGAGGGAGAATCCGTCCCATGCTTCTCTCCCAGCTCCTGGTGGCTGCCGGCTATTCTTGGCATTCTTTTTCTTGTGGATGTATCATTCCAGTTTCTGCCTGTGCCATCACATGACCACCTCCACGTGGTCAAATCTCCCTCTGCCTTTCTCTTATAAGGACCCTCGCCATTGCATTTAGGGTTTACCTGGGTAGTCCAGGATGATCTCATCTCAAGATCCCTCAATTAATTACATCTGCAAAGATGCTTTTTTCCAAATAAGGTCACATTCCCCTGTTCCAAGGGTTAGGACATTGGCCTATCTTTTTAGGGGCTGCGATTCTACCTACTACAAGGATCTAGGGTGTGTCCCTTCCCATTTCTGCTGCTTAGCTTCCCTAACGAGGATGGCAAGAGCTTATTGACTTGGTTCTACAAGTGTCTGCTTATCCCCGTGGACACTGACAGACCCCAAAATATAGGCTTCAGCTCAGCAGCCTGGGCCAGGCTGACCACAGTCCCCAGCAGTCATGTATAACACAAATTCAAATTCAAGAACCATTTCCCACCTCTCTAGACCTTCCTTTGACCATAGACTCTTGGAGATTAGTGGGGGAACTTGGCTGTGGTCAGACCACGAATAAGAATGCTTTATTCAACTGAGGGCCTCACACCCCAGGGAGAGAGCATTCAACAAGAGCAGGCACAGAGGATGGGCTGAGTGTGGAAGGAGCTTGATAAACACAACCTGTTCAGGGCCAGGATGGGGGGGGATGGGGGGGGAAGAAAGCAAGGTGTGAAAATGAAGAGGGAGCCAAATACCTCAGTAATCAAGAGAAATGACATTTTAAGGTAGTATTTTTAAAAATCAAAGCAAATGCAAAAAAAATCCAGGATGAACAAAACGTCAAAATTTTAAATAAACACAAGATCCAGTCTTGCAATTGTGTGACTTAAATCACTTAGGTCTCCCTCATCCCAGTCCTGTGAATCTTAACCTTTGTTTAAAATTTTGACGTTTTGTTCATCATGGATTTTTGTGTTAATTTTGAATTTTAAAAAAAAATATTGCATTACAATACTTCTCATCTTGATTACTGAGGTTGTTGGCATTGCCTTAAATCTTGCCCTTAGGTTCTGCACTGGGCATGTGAATTACAACTGGAGGGATTGGGGCTGTTTGGTTCAGACAAGGGACGTCTCTGGGGATATGGACACCACCCATAGGACCTGTGTGGGCCCTGAAGGACCAGTGGGGGAAATTCAGGGAGAAGTAGTGAGTCCTCTGCTACTGGAAGGATCTGAGAATCTGTTGGGAGGTTGATCTAGATAATCTGTAGGAGAGCCCTAAAACTCTCTGATTTCAAGAGGCAGATGCCTCAGATTTTCCTGCATAACTTCAATCATCTTGTAACCTCAGGATAACATAAGAAATGCTGTCTCTTGCTTCAAACACCTCAGAGACAGGGACTGGGTGTCCTGGAATTTTAGAAGCTGCCCCATGCCGGGAACCTGGCACTACTCCATCCTGGGAGGCCAATGAGTGGGTCACCCACACTGTGGGGTGAAGTGAACAGCCCCAGGAATAGCCACAAACTGTTCCAGTCCCAGGCACAGAGTCATGGGGGTGAGGTCAGCCTCAGTACCAGCCCCAATTAAAAACCATTAAAGTGAAAAAAAATTAAAATGAAAGTCAGTGACCTGGGAGATATTGTTCTAAAGTCAGAACACTTCCTCTAAAAGATGCTACAAAAATTGATCTTTCCAAAACGCATTTCTGTGTACTGCTCACATCTGTGCAGGGCTCACCCACCCAGTAACATCCACGCTCCTTAGAATGACATTCAAGGCCCTTCTCATGGCGTGTTATGACCTTTATGCCCCTCGGCTTCACAGATCTTGTGTGTAATCACTTCTGTCTTTGGTCTCCTAAAGTTCTCAGTTTAGTTATGCTGTCTGCTGGCATGGAATTTTTTTTTTCTTAATTTTTGTATTTTCCTCAAATTTTACATTATTTTGAGATTAAAGTCTAGGTGTTCCTGGACTCAAGTTTCTGCTAATAAACTACAAACTTTGATGCCTTTAAAAATAACACTTACTGAAATAAAATGAGTTCTTTCTGCACATTATTCAGCATCTCAGAAAACTTTCTATATGCACATTGATTTTTGCATGAAAATATTTCTTCCAACATTTTCTAGCCAGAGTGTTTTTCCAGCATCCCTCAGGTGCCAGCATGATCTAAAGAGTTGTTTACAAAATGTGTCCTCATGATTTGCCATTTTTTTTGAGAAATCAATAAATCATTCTTATAGAGCTGGCTCTGATTGAGATTAAATAATGGATAAAAATTATCTACAAAAATTTTATATAGCTTTGCCATGAAGTTTAATTCCTTCAGTGGAACTGGTGGAGAAAGGAACCATCTGAGCTCAGAGAAGACAGAAGAGAATTGTGTGCACTGCTGTCCTCGATTCTGGCTGGTGGTTAGAACTAAGAGACAGAACGGTCTTCGTTCACCAGGACCGCCATCCCAATTCTTGGTAACACTTACACTGATAGGTAACCGTGTACTTTTGAAATACTTTTACCTATGCTACATTACCTGGCCCTCTCGCAGCTCTACGGGATAAGGGGCGGGGGGTGTTAGTAATGCCCATGGGAACATGTGGAGCCCCTGTCCAAAGTCCTGCTCCCAGTAATGACAGCACTGAGGGGCTGGGCACCATGCCAGCCACATTGCACAATCTGCCACCAGAGGATGAGATCTATTATACAGATGAAGATGCAGTGCTCAGATAACTCAAGCTCAAGGTCATACAACTGGTAAATGGCAAAACTGGGGTTCAAGCTAGTCTAGCTGGTCTACAGCACATGTTTCCCAAAGTCTACTTGAGGGATCTGTCCTCTCCTCTAGGCTGACAGGAGCATCAGTGAGCCTGAGAAATGACATTCCAAGTCAGAGGTACATAGAGTGAAAGCCTCGCCAAGTCTGAAACATCGGGCCCTATGTCTGGTGCTGTCAAAATCATGACTCCATCACTTACATGGACGCTGTTTTGGGCTTACAAAGCACCCTTTCCTCATCTGATTCCCAAGTTCCTTAGAGGGGCATGCAGTGGAGGTCTGGCTATCCACATTTAACAGGCTCAGAGAGGTCAAGTGATTCGCTCAAAGTCACACAGCAAAGGCCAGAACAAGATCTGGGCACTTTGTGCCAACATCATCAGACAAGATGATCCAAAGAGATGGTCCTGGGGGCTGAAGTAGACAGACCATGACACTGACCTTTCCTGAGATGGTCTTGATCTGCTTGGAGCTCAAGGGCTCGAAGTCCACGCCGATGTAGCCCTCCATGGCAGCAAGCAGATTCTTCCGGAGACAACGGGATGAGTTGGCTTCTGTGTGCACCTGCTCCCACCAGGAAGGCTCATACCAGCCTGGGATGATCCACTGGTATTTGCTACCATACATGTTCTCCTCATATGCCTGCAACAGATGGGTTGACCATGAAGCTACCAAGAGTCAAACATTTGTTCAAGGCTTTGTGCCCTGTGAGACAAGTGCAAGGGGCTCAGGCCTCCTCTTACCAGGGTTTTATTAATTTTTCTATTATTTGCTTTGTTATCTCTCCTCATTACCTCTCAAGAGACCCAAGGTAGTTTATTGGAAACATATATAATAAAATAATAAACACTGAATAAAAATTGAAACATGAGGACCTGACCAAAACCAGAGAAGGACACTATAAGAAAACTATAGAATGATATTGCTGATGAATATAGTGGCAAAAATTCTCAACAACATATTGGCAAACTGAATTCAAGAACACATTAGAAAGATTATACACGATGACCAAACGGCATTTATCCCTGGGATGCAAGGATGGTTTAACATACACAAATGAATAAGTGTAATATATCACATTAGTGGAATTAAAGATAAAAATCACATGATCATTGCAACAGATGCTCTCTATGTACTGTGATGAACTGTGAGCATTTTAAAACAGGAATCTTAAACGATCCTGCAGTTCATTCCTGGAGAGCCATGAACACATTGGGAAAGAATTCATGCCACACCCCTTTGGGCTCCTTGGCCTACAACAGAGACAGCACAGAGGCCAGAGGATGTGGTAAGGGAGCCTGCGGGATTGCTTTGGACTCCAGGAAGCTTCTGGCTGCCTTCTACTTAGGCTCTGGGATGCTAAGCCAGGCTCTGCCCACAGCAGATGGGCCAGAGACCCTAATAGCATCTGTACATTAGGGAAAAGTGACTCTCAAGTCTGAGAGTTGTGGGAGAGCTCCCCCCCATTCCTACATCTGGGGAGGTGACTCTTCTAGAATTCTCTTAACACCTAAGAAAGCCCATCCTGCAGTGTGGAGCATCTCATTGGGATAAATGTGAGTTAAAATGTTTGTTCCTTAACTTAAGCTCAGATACCGTCTCCACGGCCTCTGCTCATTAAGTGAAGCCTCTGTAGATTAAACTGAAATGATTTAATGAAAGAGCCCTTCAACCACTTCAAGGCAGTGATCACACTGCCTTTTCTCTAGACTCTGATGATATGGGACTTTCCCCTCCCCAATTCTAGATAATACACTTCTCATAGGCAGCCTCAGATCATAGTCATTTTTCCAGCAGCTACGTTATAATGTTGCCCTTATCACAACTGTGTAGAAAACATAGGCAGCCCTCATATCTCAATTATAGGATAAAATCCCAGTTTAACAAAGGCAGGCAATCTCCTGATTTTTCCCCTAATAAATGCAGTTTAGTCCAAAGAAACTCTCTTTCGAAGAAAAGATAATCCGAGATCTGTCTGGGGGCTAGATTTTTGAACAAAAGCTCATCCTAATGATCCCAGGTCACTGTATGAATGGCAGAACCTGTGAGATTTTACAACTCTCATCCTTTATGGAAAGGGAGGAACTCACATATCTTGAGCCCCTATTATGTGCTTGGCCAGTTATACACATTATTGTATTTTATTCTCACAACAATCCTATGAGGTATGTGTTATTATTTTCATCTTATAAATGACGAAATTGAGGCTCAGAGATGGAGGGATTTGCCCAAACAAATACAGCTAAGTCAAGCGGACAAGATTCAATGTCCATTTTTGGAAGTTCCCCTCTTTTTTTCAGCAAAAAAAATTAAACAAAAATTTTTGGAAGCTTTCTCAATCCTAAAACGTTGAGGCCAGAAGAGAGCCCCACTTATTAGGAATGTATGTTAAATAGGAGTCAATAGGTACAGAGTAGGGGCAAGAGGCATTCTAATCAGACCCAGAGGCAGATCTGCGTCACTCTCTGAGGACAAAGACCTTGTGATGATTTAGAGCAACACAGAGCAAGGTGCCTCCTAGGGGTCTGCCGTGACAGCTCTTTGACCTGCCCTTGTCTCATTAGGAGCTCTTCCTTGTGAGTGAATTTTCCGGAAAACAGAAGCTTAGTCTGTTTGAGTGACAACAGATTTTGTTTAGAATGTTATTCAGTTTTTTTTAAAGATTTTATTTATTTATTTGACAGGGAGAGAGACAGCCAGTGAGAGAGGGAACACAAGCAGAGGGAGTGGGAGAGGAAAAAGCAGGCTCCCAGCAGAGAAGCCTGATGCGGGGCTCGATCCCAGAGTGCCAGGATCACGCCCTGAGCCGAAGGCAGACGCTTAACGACTGAACCACCCAGGCACCTCTAGAATGTTATTCAGTTTTGATGAAGATAAACATTTTCCTGCTGACCTTCTGAAACACACAAGAAAGGAGATTCCAGTCCAGCAGCCCCAGATTCGCTGCCACATAGCAGCTGGGTGGCTCTGGCGCCCAGCTCCTTGGGTCTCGCTTTTTCCATCTACAGCCTGTGGAAAGCAAAGCCTCTCTCACTGGGTTGGTGTAAGAATGAAATGAGAGGACACGTGGACCATGCCTGGCCACCACTACATGCAGGAACGTTTTAGCAGCTCCTTCTCGTTCTCTTCTCCTTTCTACCACACACGGTTTTATTCCGAACACCAGTCACTGTTATGGGCCGTGCACAGGGTCTAGGGTGTCACTTTTCATTGCCATTGAGTCCCTGTCTTTTCTGAATTTGCTGCTTTTAAACTGCTATAGCTGGGAAAGCAGGGTGCCTGGGTGGTTAAACATATGTGCAGAGCAAAAGTAAATAGGCCTTGAGTGAGGGTCTAAGAGGCTTCCCTGCAAGGTAGGTGAACCGGTTTAAATACACCCTCCACTGTCTAAAGCACCTGAGGGGGAAATGTGGTCCTCCATTCTGCTATTCTCATATTCAAACGGGCTGAGGTTGTTATACATGTGAGCTGGGAGGAGCTGCCAGAATGCTCTCTGTCTTCTTCACCGGAGGGGGAGTCTTTGTAGGGTGGGGTCCACTCTTGTGTGGAGCCCCCGTGCTCAGCACAGTGCCTGGTGTGCACGGGACACCCGAGAAGTGGTTGCGGAGTGACTGAACACGTTTCCAGTTTCCTTGGTCACCTTAGTTTTCATTTCCCCTGCCTCTTGTAGGAATGTGATCTCAGGACCTCTGGCTACCTGTGGGCCTGCCACGTGGCAATGGGCAGACCTGAGCTCGCCTTCTTCAGTCTTAGGGTCTGCTTTGGTTCTTATTTGCTGCTGACAGGTAATCATGATGTGAATTATTTTTAAAAATCTGGTTTCCTCTTTTTATTATGTTTCCTTTCACCTCCTTGCTCCCCCACCCCCATGCAAGAAGGACATTTCCCTTTTCCTATTACAGTCACATCAATGATGGTAATAAACCCTCACATCAGGAAGGCAGTTCACAGTTGGGATGATGGTCTCCTTCTGTGGCCTTATTTAAGCCCATAAGGCTGATGGGGCAAGGACTGCTGCTTCCATTTGAGAGGTGAGGCAGCTGGAGACCAGAGGCATAAGGTGACCTGTCTGAGGTCACACAGCTGGGGAAGCTAAAGCCAGAACCCAGGCCAGAGTGCTTGAGAGTTTAGAATAGACCACCGAGGGGGGGAAGGAGAAGACAAAAGCGACGGAGACATGCTCATTCTGTGCTGAAGCCCAAATGAACATTTTGCCACAGGGCTATAAATAGCCCTTGCATTTGCTGGAGTCTGCACTTCCATTGGATGGCGGTTCCCATCTTGAGAACACAAGAACATGCTGCAAAGTTTGCACTGCGACATTTGGGTGGCACAGATACGGCTCTTTCCACCTGATCTGCCCTCTGACCCCGACACGCAGGCAGGAAGGCTCTTCCACGGGGTTCTCTGCTCTGAGCAGCCCCTCCCTCTGCCACACACCAGTCTTGATCCAGTAGGAAGACATGGAGCAGACTCTCAGGCTCTCCCAGACCTGCCACAAGAATTCCTTCCTAACCGGGTAAAGCGCCAAGCCCTGGAGGGCAGTTTGCTTCCGAGGGTCTGATACTTGGAACAAACATCCAACAAAAACACGTGCAAGGAATTCCTCAATAACCAAAGGCGCCGCAGACTCTAAGAGGAAGCCCGGTGCAGAATGCCCACCGTCCGATAAGAGGAAAGTAGGCTGAGGAGGTGGACGGTGTCCCATGCCATGTGGAAGGCAGGCAGCCTGGGGCTTTGGGTCGAGAGGAAGACAGCCACACCGTCTGTTCCGAAGCTGAAACCATGGCTGGAAATGCCACTCGGAAAATCATCCCAGTGCATGGCACAGAGTGAAATCACAGCCACGCCTCCACTTGGGTTTGGCTCAGAGCAGAGCATGAGGTCTGTCTCCAGTTCTTGGAAAAGGGAGATGGCCGGCGACCAGTGTGGTGTCTTCATGGATCATTTTTATTAATTTGTTTTTCCTGGAGTTATGACCCACCATGTGCCAGCTGCTTGCAAGGCCTTGGGGATATGGTGAAGGGTGGGGAGGGAGGGCGGTTAAAATCCAGTCTATAGGATTAAATGGCAGTGGTCCATTCCATTCTCACACACCTGAGACTTTACATAAACAAACACAAAAAGACCGGGGACATTTACCGAAGGCTCATTATCCATTAGGCACTGTGCAGTGTTTCTGCTCATTGAATCTCCACAACAATCCTACGAGACAGGGGCTATTATCATCCCCACTTTACAGATGAGAAAACAGAGGCTCCAGAAATGTCCACAACAAGCCCAAATTCAGCAACTAAGCCACAGATAGGCTCCCGAGCTCCCAGCTCTGTCCAGAGTCTCCAGAAACGTCAGCCTTGGGGTTTTCCCTTCCTCCCCAGTAAATCGAGAGACAATCAGGCAGTTCTGGTTTTGTTCTTGAGCCTTCAGGACAAAATTGCCCCAGGTGACTGTGGCTTCTGGTCACTGTTCTGTCCTTACCCCTGGTGTGCTTTTTCTCTCCAGAAATGGGTAGCAGGAGCTGAGAAGGATCCCCCAGGCAGTGTCTCTCTAGCGGACAGCAGAGGGTCCACCGTCCCTGGGTGTGGACACACAGCCTGAGGTCCCCTTGGCTCCTGGGAGTGATGCTGACCTTAGTGACCCATGGCAACCCTGAAGTCAACCAAGACCCCAAAGTCTCTTCTGTTCTAAATGTACAGTCCTCTTCAGCTATGCCTATAGCACCCTGGACACAGGCAGCTTGATTTGTTCTAATGTAACCCTCTATTAGGGCTATGAGATTTAACCTTCTTAGGCTGAATCAAACATTCCAGCCTGTTAGAGTTCTTTGCACCTTGGATCTGTTTCCAACATATTTCGCAACTTCCCAAATTCCTACAAGTCTGCTTTTTATATTCTCATCCAAATCATGGACAAAAGATCAAAGAGAACAGAGGCCTATGGCCCATCACTAGAGACAACACCTAGAATAAGCTCGCTCTAAGTGGAAGCGCTTACTGGGGAGACAGTGACTCCCGAGACTGGGCTCTCATTCCGTTGACCTTTCTCCTGACCTGGGGTGGGGGGAGAGGGAGCCAGGGCATCCAAATGGAAAGACTTGGTTCCTGTGTTAGAACTCTTACAAGTTCTTAGGGAGAACATCATATGGAAGAAGGATGATCGGGTTGGGAATCAGGTGAAGGGCATGGAGCCTTGGCTCAGCCACAAGCTGGGCCTCTATTTCCTTATCTGTAGAGTGGGATAACGATAGTTTTTTCACACGGTTTATTGAAAAGATGAAAGGAGAGAACATATAAAAAAGGTACTTTGTCGCCTATCACACACCAGACAACTGCGAAGAATTCATAGGTAGATACCGAACAGTTGAGAGATCATTCTAAAATTGAGACTCTGAGCCCTGCCCCAGGGCCAGGAGGGGGTGTGGGGCACTCAGCCTTGCCCCTCCCGCACTGCCGGACGCTCGGCAGCCTCCATCAAGCATGGCTGAGGAGACAGGCAGAGCATTAGCCGACAGTGCTTAGACAGGGCGCTGGAGGGGAGCTTTGGTCAGCTGAGGTCCCTAGTTCCTCTCATGACTGCACTGTTCTGAACCCTGGGTTTACCTCCCTGCGAAGAGGAAAGAGCAGTGACCATAACACTTTTGCTTCCAACAACCCAGACTCCAGTCTTATAGCCCGCTCAGACCAGGCAGTGAGAACGAGTCTGACTCCCCAAAGACGCAGTGACATGACCAAAGTTTTACTTACACAACAGAACACTTTTGCTGCCATATTCTGGTCAAACTGGCCAAGGATGATCCTCACGTCATTGCCCTGTGGACAGAAGGACATGTATGTGAAGGAGAGGGGATGACAGGCACACTCGAGGGCTTGAGGCCACTGGCAGAGAACATCTGTGCACTCCCAGCTCCCCAGCCAAGAGCTCTGCCCTCTCACCCCAGCCCAGCCTGGATGTTCTGGCCCTCTCTAGGGCTAGTTTCCCTTTAGCTCTTACTGCCCTCCCTGGTCTTAGGGGCATGCCCTGGGGCAAATCTGCACAGGCTGGTGGCTTTATAAAGCTGGCAGCTCTCAGGGGTCCCAGTATCATCCCTGATCCTTCAACAAGCGCAGGCCAACCCTACAGAGTACTGAGACAGCATCTAACCTGCTGCCTCACTTGACACACAGGGAAACTGAGGCCAGAGGAGACAAAGGAGTTTCCAAGGTCCCCAGGGGAGTTGATGGCAGAAATAAGACTGCAGCATCCCCACCCTCCCCCCAGTATTCTAGACTTTTCTATACCTTCCTGGAACCCACAAAGCTTCCCAATTAAGAAGTTTCAGAGGCTCTTTGAGTTCTGAGCTTTGTTCAAATCTCAGCTCCACCCACAAGCCTCAGGGCGCCTCAGGCTGCTCCTTTATCCAGGTTAGCCTCAATTTCCTCACTGTCGAATGGGGAAAATGGCAGTACTTACCTTCCAAGAGGACGAAATGAGACAATCCGCATAAACTGCTTTACACAGTTCCTGGCACATAGCGAATGCCCAGTAAGTGCGAGCTAGTATTAGGATTTTATAACCTCCTCCCAACCCATTTTTAACTCCAAGAAAAACTTATATTTGAAAACTCTATAAATAGGACTGCACTTATTATCTCGATGCGAGCCTTGCACAACAGCTCCTGTGACTCATTTATTCATTCAACAAACATTTACTGGGCGTTTGCCTGAGGCATCCTCCTGGGTCAGGTAAGGGGCCCTTGGTTGCTCTCTGGGGGACAGGGATCCAGGCGGGGGCCCTGCCCCATAGAGAAGAGGCTACAGAAGGGTGTGCCAGCAGCCTGCAGGAGACCAGTGGGGCCCTGGCCCACGGGGCTGCTCCCCACCCCAGTCACTTCCTGCCCTCCGCCCTGAGGCTCAGGCTTGCAGGTGGTGCCACCTTCCTGCAGTTCCCTCCATCCTCTCCAGCAGGCCTCAAGGCCCTTTGATGCACAAAGAAGAGAAACATGCCTTTAAAGATCAGTTTTTAGCATCTTTCAAAATTGGAAAGTGCTGACTGGGAGGCCATTTTACTCATCATGTACTTTAGCAAAATAAAAAAGGCTTGGATTCTAAAATCATCCTTCGTTTGCAAGCAAGAATGGAAAGAAGAGGGGGGAAAAAACCTTGCTCTGAAAGGACTTTAAAAGATCGTTAACAGAGCAGTTGAAGGAAGGCAAGCCTTTGTCATCACCATGTCTGCAACGCTATAAAAAGTTCTAAGCTGCTTCCGCTCTGTGGACAATGCTCTCAGGCACACTCCAGGGTTTTTTCTGCCTGTTTGTTGAAATCTTTTAGCCTTCTTTGCTGCTAATAGTATTCAGCCGGCCAGCCAGCAAACAGTTTTTGAGAACCTACTTTGTGCCAAACTCTGTGTTGCTAAACATGGTAGAGTAGAAATAGTTTATTGGGTTTTAGAGTTAGGGAGACCTCAGTTCAAATCCCAGCTCTACCACTGACCAGCTGTGTGACCCTGAATCTGAATCCCCTGGAGCCTCAATTTTCTCATCTTTGAAAGAGGGATAATCTAACCTACCTTGCTGGGGGCTGTAGGATTCATGCTAATGAAACCCACCCATTGGCTTTCATGATGCTTCCTCCTGGCTCTTTCCTACCTCCTGGTCCCTCCTGCTCAGACTGTGAGTCAGCTTGTCATCTTTCTGCCCATCCCTAAATGCTGGTGTTCTACACAGTTCTGCCCTTAGCTCTGTGTCCTCATCACTCTTCTGGGGCAGCCTCATTCCAGACCCCAGACACAACTGCTCTCTGTGCGCTAGAGACCCGATCACTCTCCCCGCCCCCAACTTTTCTCCGGCTGCCCACTGGACCCCTCCTCTTGGATTCCCCCACGTACCTCAAGCTCAGCATACCCCAAGCTGAACTTCTCATCTTTGCCAATGAGCCTTTTCCATCTCCTGTGTTGTCCATCTCTGAGAATGGTGTCACCAACCTCCCACCCACTCAGGTTCATTTGCCTCCACCCAAGACCTAACCAGGAGCCACCCACTGGTTCTGCCTGCCCACCAGTGCCAAATCACCCCATCCTTGCAGCCTCACCATGCTGGGGGCAGCCACCATCATTCCCTCCTCTATGAACTATGACTGCCTCCCGGCTGGATCCCCACCCTTACTCCCGCTCCATCCACCCTGGTCTCTACAGCAGATGAAGGAATCATTCTAAGATTCCGATGTGGTTCTGTAAAACCTTTCCACGGCTCCCTGAGCTTTCCAGGCCAACTGAGTCCCTGAGTAGGACATTCGAGATGCTGTCCCAGGGGACTCCTGCTCAGTCCTCGCCAGTCTGGCAGGGTATGAGAATGAGCTACCTGAGGTTCTCTAAAACAGGTCTGCCATTCACGCACTCCTTCACGGCTCATTCCCCCGCCGCTCCCCTCTTGCTTTCTGCAAGCTCATCCATCTCGAATGCCCTTCCCTTTCACCCCACTCCTCTGCCTGGAGAGCTGCCACTCGCCATTCATGCTTTAGCTCGGGCACCCCTACTCTGAGAAACCATCTGTGTCCTCTCAGGTGGTCATTTGCTCCTCTGTGGGCCCAGAGCACTCTGTGCCCTCCTCTATCATGGCACGAGTCCACTTGCTTGCCTGTCTTCTCCATTGGACTAAGGGTAACTTGATTCAGCTCTGGGTCCCCAGGTCAGGGGGACAGGGCATTATATATATATATATATATATATATANTATATATATATATATATATATATGCACTGATACCCTGCTAGCCTAGGGCCTCGGCACTCGCTGGGTTCACCATTTCTTGAAAGCACTCAGGAGCCCATATTTTCATGGCTGACCACCTGACCACCTGCAGATAGATAAATAACCGGCTCTACCCACTTGTGGACCATTTGGTGTCTCTGTTGCCATGACAACCAAGTTGCATGGACAATTTGGTGCTGCGCTCCCAGACTGTTAGAACTGGATGGGACCCAAGGGATCAATGATCTAGTGAACCCCTTCCTAGAGAGGCAAAAGGCTTCCCCCAAGACTCCACAGCACCCCAGAACCAGTGTTCTCACTTTGGTGGTCCTCTGACCATCAGAGGACCCTGGAGAAAGATCCTGGCCAGAGCCAGGTTATACCCTTGGCAGGGAGCGACTCCCACCCACTGAGATTCCAGCCCGTAAGAGGTAGCAAGATGCCGATGCCGCAGTGTCCGCGAGAGAAGAGCCAGCGGCCAGTGCAGCTGGAGCCTGGAATCCCGTGTGGGGAGTGGGCAAAGGGAGATGGAACTCGCCTGCGGTCCTTAGCAGGAGCCTTGAGAGCAGTAGAAAGATGGGGAAGGGCTTCTCAAAATGCGATATGTGTACTCCTGGAGCGTGAGTTTTCCTGAGAGTATGAAAAGCATGGATATACCCCATTCTTTCCAGAGAAGCAATTTATGGGAAGATCCAGGGGTGAGGGGAAAGGTTTTGGATTTTGGGAGGTTTTTTTCTCTTTTTTAATAAAGATTATTTCTTTATTTATGAGAGAGAGAGAGAGAGAGAGAAAGAGAGAGTGAGCAGGGGGAGAGAGAATCTCAGGCAGACTTCACGCTAAGCATGGAGCTGGACATGGGGCTCAATCTCACGACCCTGAGATCATGACCTGAGCTGAAACCAAGAGTCAGATGCTCACCCAACTGTGCCAGCCAAGCACCCCTGGATTTCCAGAGTCTTAAAGTTTATAACACATGCATGCTCTTACAAAAGTTCCAGAATCATGCTGGTCAGTGTTACATAACTTCTATCTTTTCCTGAAAATCTGTAAAGTGGAGAGAGAAATTTTGTCTTGGCAGTGGTTCCTGCTTCTGGCCACACCTCCCCTCCCCCTGCCAGGGGTTTGAGCACATGCTCCTTTGCCACAGAAAGGACTCTGGGGCAGTGTGAGGAGTACGAGGGGGAGGGGAGGAGAGCCCTGAAGGTCCCTGAGGCTGAGAGCGACAGAACAGAGTTGTGATGGTATAGAGAACCCAGAACATGACAGAGGGCAGGGTCCAAAAATCCTGTGCCCTTCCACAGACTCTTGATTCTGCAAGGGGACACCTGGAGTGAAAGGTGACCTGAGGTGGGACAATGGACACTTTGTACTCACATGGCTAGATCTCAGGTTGTACACCATACAGAGGCCTACATTCACACAAGGAGGCTTCGCCTACAGCAAAGGGGCCAACATGGGAGGAAACAGCGATGGGATGGGAGGTCCGAGATAGATTTCCTTTCCTCCTTCTTGGTCCTTCTCATCTCTTGTCTAGAGTCTCTTTGTCTCTGGGACACTTAGAGTGAGCTAAGATCACACACACACAAAAGTGACATTTCAGAAGGATGACCCAATTCAAAGATTTTGTGTATAAGCCCCAGTTTGCAGGGGATCCTAGCAAATAAAAACAAGGACGATCCCTGAGCTCTTTCCAGCTGTGGTACTAAGGAGTCCATCAGCCCCGCCCAAGGACAGAGGTGTTATTATTATGTCCACTCCGGAAAGTTTCAGAAGCGAGCTGAGCCCCCAAAGAATGAAAAAAGTTTTGCAAGTGCAGCAGACACTGCTGGTCCTGCTGGTTCCCCCACTCAGGTCTGTCACACCCCTCCCCATGCAGTGAGCGTGGGCTGCTTCCAGCTCACTCCCCTCTCTAGAGAACCGCCTCCAGCTGGGGGACTTCCTGGCTCTCAAGGCCATGCTCTGCCCCACATTCTGCAGCACCCAGCAACCAACTTTTTGAAAGGTGGGGCCACCTTTGGGGCGCAGGCTGTGCTCCAGAGAAGCCCATGGGCCCAGGTTAAACCGGCCTCCTGCAGCGGCCACACACGGGCCCAGCTCCCCTCTTGCCTCATCCTGTCCCTCGCTCCCTTCTCCAGAGCGTGCCCTCAATAAATCCTTTTCACCAGACTCTCAGGCTCTGTTTCTAGGGAGTTCAACCTATGACACCGGGTCACACAGGTAGGAAATGGTGGTGCTGGCCTTGCCCCCAGGGGGGCCTGGCCCCAGAGCCTGAGCGCTTGACCCCTCACCCCTACGTATTGCCTCCCTGGCTGAGAAAACATCCAGTTTGTGGCAAAGGCTCGAGGGAAGTCAAGTAGACGTGGCCGTGGAAACCCTACAGCAGCAGATAGGACCCTGAGACACTGAAACACCTGGCGGACATCTAAAAGAGCAGGCGAGCAGAGCCCACCCTATCCCGCCCTCCCTGTGGCAGAAGCACGCAGTCCTGCTGGAAGGGAAGGTCAACCTGACACTGACCTCTGCGTTACCTGGCCTCTCCTGCCACCCGTGCCTCTGTCTTGGCCCACTTGTAATCGCTTCCTGGTTTCCCAAGTGCCCAGCCCCACAGACCTCCTGGGCTCCTGGAAAATCAGATAAAACTGCGTGCAGTGCTGTAGGAAGGGAGGAGGTCTACTTGCACCAGGGCAGCCGAGCTTTAGTGGCTGGCCATGATGAGGCTGCGGGTGGCTAGACCTGGGCCAGTGGGCACTGGGGAAGGGGTCTGGAGCCCAGGCCCGCTCCTGCCCCCTGACTCCGGCTGTAAGACCAGGGATAAGTCCAGCAGGGTTAGCCTAGGGTCTTCCCAAAGTCCCTCCTGGCCCTGACGCACTGTTCCATACCCAGAATGAATACTTTTATTTAGTTAAAGTTAATTTTTCTTAGACATGTTTTTCCTTACCAGAAATATGCCTAAAGGCAGAGAAGCAGGAGACATATATTCTTTTGTTGCTGTTGTTACATTAATCTTTTTATTCTGATTAGCACTCCCATTTATTTTTCATTTTAATCTGTCTGCCTGTCCGTCTATTTATTGGAGTAGCTGACATAAAATGTTACATTAGTTTAAGATGTACAACATAGTGATTGGACAAGTCTATATCTTAAGGAGACCTATATTCTTTAAAAAATGTTTTTCTTTAAAGATTTTATTTGTCAGAGAGAGAGAGCACGAGCAGGGGGAGCAGCAGGCAGAGGGAGAAGCAGACTCCCCACCAAGCAAGGAGCCCGATGCAGGGCTCGATCCCAGGACGCTGGGATCATGACCTGATCTGTAAGGTGATGCTCAACCGACTGAGCCACCCAGGCATCTCAAGGAGACACATATTCTTAACGAAGGAAGTAAAGAAGGAATAGCCCATAGCAACCCACTGGAAAGCATGCCACTTCTGTAAAGTTTATTATTTTATCTTGAAAATTCACGTATATTTAGCATTCCAATAGCATATCTATGTTTATCTTAAGATAAAAATAATGCTTTTCTTCCCATGTTTCTGAGCAAAACTGGCCTGCTGGGAAGATGCACCATGTTTATTCTGTTGCTTTTCTTCCCCCTGGAGTGCCTGTGTGAACCATAGTTTCTGGCAGTCAAGCAGGCTCCTGGCCTGTGGGGTTGGAGGGATGGGAGAAGCTCCCACGAGGCCTCTCCCATGGAGCAAAGAGGGCAGCAGTCCACCTGAAGGCCTATTTTTGTGGTCTTCCTATGACAGAAGACTAAACCCCCCCCCATGTCCTCTTTGCTAATCTCCAGAACCCGGGAAGATGCTTCGTGACACGGCCAAGGGCAGTGAACGTTGCAGATGGAATTAAGGTTGCTCATCGGCTGGTTTATAAATTAGGGAAATTTTCCTGGAAACTGAATTCTGAATGATGGGTTGGGGGGCTGCTCCAGGGAAGGCAGATAAAACAAATAAAGTGAACAGAGCCTCTGAAGCCCGGTACTCTCCCCTACAGGGCCCAATGCTTCAGAGCAGGCACCCTGGAAATAGCCAGGGGCAGCCTCCACCCCGCTGCCCGCCCAGCCTGGCAACAGTTCACTTTCAAGCCCGTGTTTGGAAAAGGCCTGGAAGGAGTTTAAAGGCCTCAGGTCTTCATCACACAGAGATGGTTTTTTTTCTTGACTTCCTTTGGGGGAACTTTGGTACATATCTGCTAAATCAGCCTGATGAATTTTATGATTTGGTTCCTCTGTGCTCTTGCTTATTTTTGCCTGGGTGATCTGCCCCAAGACTGAGAGCGTTATGGCTCCCAGTGCTATTGTGTTTCTGTCAATTCTCCTTTGTATTTTAACAGGCTTTTCTTTATATATTTCAATGAGATGCAATTTACAGCAATAATGGTCCACGAGTGTGTTATTCTCATGGTGAATGGTAACCCTATCTATAGAGAATGACTCTCTCCTTCATCACAGCCAGTACCTTGAACTCCCTTTGGTCTCATATGAACACTGGGGTTCTGGCTTGGTTTGGTTGGCTTGATCTACCTGTGCCCAACCTTTTACCTATGACCTTTCTGGGTTACTTCCTCTGTTGTCAATAGCTGTAGTCAGTTCTTCAAAAACATAATTCTCAAAGTTTTTGCCTTTTAATAGGGAGATTGACCCGTTTGAATTTATGGTCAGAATGGCTCTATTTGGTCTGCAATTATACGTTATGCTTTCTGTTTTTCAACACGGGGACTAGATTTTCCCTGCTTCTACCTTCTCTGCCCAAAGCTTCGGGTTCTCTTTGCATTGTATATCTTTACCATCAAGTTATTCAAAGCCTTCTTTAGCGTGTATGTTTATTTAGGAAACTCATGAGCAAGGTGGGCTCTGCGGAGCCCCTCTTTTACTTAAGACCAGGAGGTTACCACCTATACGTTTTACTCACCCACTTTTTGGGGCTCCGTGAATGGAATCTGGGTTTTTCTCTCTCAGTTATTGTTATTAGAGTATCCATTTTTGCACCTTATGTATATGTACGTTTGCTTTCAACACGAACTTCTGCATCTGTGTACAATTTTATAACGATGACTTAGACTGAGCTCTCTGTCCACGGTTCCAGTGGCCCCCACTCAGCTGTCTCTGCCACGACCTGCTATGAAGTTTGCCATTGTTCTTGGCGGGCTGACATAGGACTTCAAGGATCAACTCCGAAAAGGGCACCTGGCTAGTACGCCTTGACTAGCACGCCGGGGAGGATGTGTCCCAGCTGCTCCATTGTCTCTGGGATTGACTGCTGCAGAGGAGTCGAGGTGGCCTGGTTTTTGCACCTTTGTGGGAAATTTGCTTTTTTCTGGCCTAGATACTTAGAGATTTTTCCCCTTTATGTTCGTACTTCAAAGCTTTTGCCAAAATGTGTCTTGGTATGACTCTCTTTTCACCAATTCTGCTAGAATGTGGAAAGGCCAGCTAGACTGAGCACATAAAGTGCACACATTTCCTTTATGAAATTGTTGATCTTGTAGTTCAAAAAAGGTAGACTGTTAGCAATTCTGTCAGTCCAATCCAGCAGGACTCCCTTGAGCCCACTTAAGTGTGTCTCCTTTTTTAAAAATAAACTTCTTATTTGAGATTAGTTTTAGATTTACAGAAAAATGACAAAGATAGAAAGTTCCCCTATGTTCCTCACCCAGCTTCCCCTACTATTAATATTTTATGTTAGTGTGGTATATTTGATACAATTAATGAATCAATATTGATTATTATTAGCTAGAGTCCATACTTAATTCAGATTTCCTTCATTTTCTCCCTCTAATGTCCTTGCTCTATTCCTGCATCGCATCCGGAGTACCATATTATATTTAGCTGTCACATCTCTGACGGCTCCTTTTGGCTCAGGCGTTCCTTATTTTTGAAGACCTAGACAGTTTTGAGGAGTATCAGGAAAACGGCCTTCAACTAGAATTTGCCTGACATTTTCCTCATGCTTAGGCTTGTGGCATGGGTTTTGGGAAGGAAGACCACGGAGGGAAATTGGCCTTCTCATCCCCTTCTATCAAGGGTACATCCTATCAACATGGCTTATCACTGTTGATGTTGACCTTGGTCACCTGGCTGAGGTTGTGTTTGCCTGATTTCTACACCATCAAGTTACTCTTCCCCCCTTTCTATAGTACACTCTTTGGAAGGAAGTCACTTAAGAAGGGGTTTGTTGTGCTCTATCTCCATGAGCATGAAATATCAACATAAATTATTTGGAATTCTTTATATGAGATTTGTTTGTTCTTTCCCATTTATTTATTCATAGCAGCATGGACACACGGATATTTATTTTTATACTTTGGGTTATAATCCAATACTATTTTATTTTGGTGCTAACATTGTCCCAGCTTTGGCCATTGGGAGCTCTTTCAATTGGCTCCGACACCCTCCCATCAGTGTGTGTCGCTGCTGCTTCAAGCACTCCCTTACTTTCTAGCATTAGAAGATTCTCCAGGATCACCTTGCATATTTCCGGCCCCAGTCCTAGAATCAGCCATCTCTCCACAGAGTCTTGGATCCCTTTTATGGAGAACAGCATTAGAAACTAAGATTTGGGTACAAGGTGTGCTTGTTGCTACCGTGGTGCCTATTTTGTTTTGAGTTTGGTTCCGTTTCATCTGTCTTCGTTTTCTCTTAGGATCTCCCTTCTACAGTGTCCCTGTTACCTCTTCCCTCCTTAGACTGACAACTTTCACCATTTCCTCTGAATTCTGGGAAATATCTCAAGTTCGTCCTTCACACTATTGATTTTTATTTTTCTTGGCATTAACTCTGCTCTCTAATACCTCCAATGCAGATTTTAATTCTGCTCTTTGGTATTTAATTTTCTTCCTCGTCTTCTGTACCTCCTTCTCTATCCTTTACCCCAGTAAACCAGAGATTTGCTTTTTGTCTGAGTGTTCCAGAAGTTACTTTACTTTATTCCTGAGTATTCTATCCTTGTGTTCTCTGTTGGATTTGTCTGTCCAGACTTGGTATTTTATTTACACACACTCAAATTAATTTGACTCTGGGTGATGGGGAATGACACAGTGAGCACAGCAGAGACTACTGCCTCCTAGAGCTTATGTTCCAGTGGGAGGAGACAGATGATAAAACAACTGGACAAAATGGACAGTAGGTCAGTTGTTGTGAAGGGTTGACTGGTGTCCTCCAGAGATATGTGGAACCCCCAATACCTTAGAGAATGTGGCCTGATTTGAAAACAAGGTCACTACAGATGTCATTAGTAAAGATGAGGTCATACTGGAGTAGGGTAGACTTGTAATCCAACACAGCTAGTGTCCTTACAAGAAGATGATGTGAAGAGAAAGGGGAGAATGTCCTATGAGGTAGGGATTGGAGGGATGCAGCTGCAAGCCAAGGAACATCAAGGATGGTTGGCAACACTAGAAGTGAAGAGAAAGTCACGGGAGAGCCCCAGAGCCCTCTAGAAAGCATGGTCTTGCCAACACCTTGACCTTGGACTTCCAGCCTCCAGAATGTGAGAGAATACATTTCTGTTGCTTGAAGTCACATCGTTTGTGGTGCTTGTTACAGCAGCCCTTGGAAATGAATACAGACATCCATCAGTGAAATGGAGCAAATCAGCAGGAGGTGGGCAAGGGTTTAACTTTTTTTTTTTTTTAAAGATTTTATTTACTTATTTGACAGAGAGAGAGAGCACAAGTAGGCATAGCAGCAGAGGAAGAGGGAGAAGCAGGCTCCCCACCAAGCAGGGAGCCTGTGCTGAACTCGATCCCAGGACCCTGGGATCATGACCTGAGTCAAAGGCAGACGCTTAACTGACTGAGCTACCCAGGCACCCCAAGGATTTAATTTTAAGTGAAGCATTCAGGGAAGGCCTCTGGAAAAAGTGAACAACTGAGCAAGGATGAGAAGGCTGGAGAAGGAGCCGTGCAGGTCTCTGGGGGAAGAGTGCTTCCCCCACAAGGACTCCTTGCCAACAGACAGACTGGGCTCGGCTCCCCCAGCTTATGTGATGTTGGAATCCTTTCTGGGCACCGCAGCTGTGCGGGGAGGTGGAGAGACCTGAGCTGCCCTGTCACCCAGATCCAGGCTTGAATCCAGCCCACCGCTTTCCAGCTGCATGACTCGGGTCGATCCTTAACCTCTTGAGCCTCATGTCCTCCATCTGTGACACAGAGATGCACAAACACCCTCAGTCCGAGGGCTGAAGGTCAAGGCTCTGCATCGGGCCTGGCTCTGGGTCAGGGCACTGCACAGGCAGGCCTCCATCTCCATCATCAGTCTGTCACTCCTACTTCCGCTGGCACTAGTTGGTTGAAGAGCAGAGCACCCGGGTCCATCCCTAATTTCTCGCAGACTTCCAGCTAGTGCTTCTGGTCCACACACAAAGGCTCTTTAAACTTGAAAGCCCACAGAGCTCCGTGGGGCCTCTGAGGCTCAGGAAGAAGCTATTTCAAGTGCCCACCCTGGGGAGACGCTGCCCCGTGTGGTAGGAAGACGTCTGCACAGTGTCAGGCTCCTCTGGCCCCACCCCAGCTGTTCCCTACAGAGTAGGCACCCCACTGCTCTGGGTCCTCCGGACCCCACAGCCCAAGCGGACCCTCAGGCCACACAGCTTGTGTGGAACAGCGTGGGCAGAGCCGGCCCCAGCTACCTGGGCTGCTAGCAGGCCCTACTTAGCTATGGTTTCCTTCTCTGCAGGGGCTCTCAGGGCTGAAATGTCACACACAGGTACAATGTCTGCCCCTGAGATCAGAGCGCTGCTTCCCTTGTTCCCTGGTGCTGGGCCTCAGTCTTCCCGTCTGTGAACGGAGGGCTTTGGAAGACAAGAATTCTAGACTGCCACCTGCTCTGACTGGTGTAACCCGGAACCTGCCCAAGAAGGAAGGGGGCACGTCAGCAACTGGCACCTAGGCTCTCCATATCAACAACCCTAAATGTGGGCCTGAGGGAATGAAAGAGAGGAAGAGAGGGAGAGAGGAAGGTGACCGCTCTAACTATGTCTGCACCTGCTCACACACCCCTTAGCACTTCCCACTGCCCCTCGGATAAAAGACCAAACTCCTTAGCTCGGCATTCAATGCTTGTGGAACCTGGCTCCAAATTCTTTTTTCAGCCCCAACACACCAGCTCTGTGGAATTCCTGCTGGTCCCTGGTGCGTGATGAGCATGGCCGCTCTGCCTTCTTACCTTCAGCCCTCCTTCCCTGCTGGGCACCTGCAGGCCCCCATCCTGCTCCTCCTCCCTGGCCAGGTGCAAATGCTTCTCTGGAGCCTTGTCTGAACCCTCTCCCTAGGCGGGACAAGTCACTTCCTCCCTTTGTTCCCAGGCCCCTCTGTTCCAGATCCCCAGAGAGTTAACTGGCTTCCTCACCAGCTGTGAGCAACCTGAGGACAAGGGCAGGCCTGACGGTGTCAGTGAGCCCAGGAGGAGTCTGGCACAAACAAGCTGGTTGAGAGAGTTTGTGGGATGAGCAGACAAACGGCAGACAGAGACCACTTACAGCCGGGCAAACTTCTAGTTGGCCCTTTCCGTTCCTCGAGTGAGTGTCACGAGAGGCGTCAGGAGCCTAGGCTTTCAGTCCCAACAACTATACTTCCTCGCTGTGCCTTTGGGCAAGACAGCCCCTCTCTCTCAACCTCTTCGCAATGAAGAAGGTAATAATTCACGCCCTGCTTGCCTCTGAGGCTCAGTTGAGAGATACAAAATCACCAAGGAAGCTCCATGTGGCTGTGCACTCAGGTCACGGCTGGCCAAGCCAGGGTGAAGCCAAGGGAAGCCAGCGTTCTGGGCGCCTCTCCCCACGCATGAAATGCCAGGACAAGATGAAACAGCCAGAACTCAAGGGTATTCAGAGTCAGGGATGTGGGGTAAGCTCAGGGCACGGTGTCTGTCTGTCCTCTAGGCTGTGGCCAGCCACACCTACCTTAAGCTTTTTGACACTGGTGCAGGGGTCGTTGGAGAAGCTCTCAGTGTCCGAAATCTCGATGTCCTCACCATACAGAACCCCAGTCAGGTCGTTTCTCACCTGTTACAAAGAGAAAGCAGTGGGTGGGTGTGCTGGCGACCATGGGAAGGACAGGAAAGGTCCGTTCAGAGGGGTCGGCCTGGGAAAGCAGCTCAACTGGGCTGGTTTTCTCCACCAACAATGCAAAAGGAGCGATCTTTCCCCTTCATTATAAACTAGGCCCTGGGAGACCTGGGAGATGTGCCCGTCCCACTGGGCAGGTGACACAGGGGCACAAGGACAGCAGACTGGATTTGTGCAGGGGTATCCTGGGAGAGTCAAGATGGGCATCCGAATCTCTGGCCTTTTTCATGCTGATGTTTCTCTGCCCTATCATGTGGTCTCCAAATCAGACTGTTCACATACACCTCTATTTGTATTTTGCATTATTTATTTGCAATATTATTTCACTTCTAGGGTGAAGGAATAATAAGACACTCAGACAGATGGTGCAGAACAGAGGAAACAGTAAGGGGCTACGGAACCAGCCCGGGCTGTTTCACGTAACTACCTGTCCACCGACATGCAGACAGCTAACATCTATGTGTTTGGAGAACAGAGGGTCTGCAAACTCTGGGGTTTGCTGGGTCCGGCCAGTGTGTGAAGCAGTCTGTGTGGAAGGATATCAGGGAGTGGTGGGGACAGTGGCAAAGGGGTGACCCCATGTCCCATCTAAGGTAGCAGCTGCTCCAATCATGCTGTGTCACAGTGCTAGTCTGGGGTCACTAGATCTTCTGATCTAGGGGGAAGAATTCAGAAATCTAGGTTTTTAAAATATAAGATCCTTTCATATCTTAAAATGTTGACACAATTTTGATTTATTTATTTATTTATTTATTTTTAAAGATTTTATTTATTTATTTGACAGAGACAGAGGCAGTGAGAGAGGGAACACAAGCAGGGGGAGTGGGAGAGGAAGAAGCAGGCTTCCCGCTGAGCAGGGAGCCCATTGCAGGGCTCCATCCCAGAACGCTGGGATCATGTCCTAAGCCGAAGGCAGATGCTTAATGACTGAGCCACCCAGGCGCCCCTAGATTTTGAATTATTTAAACACACACACACAACAAAGTAATGACCAAACCAAAGAAATCTGAAATTTGTATCTGGCCTGTGGCCATGGCTGAGCACCCGCTGACAGAAAGCAATGGAAACTGGGCTGTGTGTTTCACTAAAAACAACTAGGTGTGGGGTAGGGGCCCGAGGTTCTAGGTTCCCGACTTGCTTGAGACCTCGGCCTCGCTGTGTGACTCTCCCTGTCTCAGGGCTTTGGTATCTTCTTCCTTAGGAGGAGAAGGTCCTTACAAGCACTTCTTGTTCACACCCATTAGGATGGCTATTATCAAAAAACAGGAGACAGCAAGCATTGGCGAAGACATAGAGAAATGGGACTCCCGGTGCACAAAATGGCGCAGCCACTGTGGAGAACAATATGGCAGTCCCTCAAACGTGACACATAGAGCACTCTATGAGCCAGCATTCTGCTTCTGCGTATATTCTCAAAAGAACTGAAAATAGGGTCTTCAAGATGTATTTGTATACCCATGTTCACAGCAGCATTAGTCACAAAAGCCAAAAGATGGAAGTAACCCAAAAGTCTATCAACGGATGAGGGGATGAACACATGTGGTGTATCCATGCAATGGAACATCATTCAGCCTTATGATGGAATGAGGGTTGGATCCATGTTACCATGTGGGCGAAATGAAGACATTATGTTAAGTGAAAACAGCCAGACACAAAGGAACAAATATTGTAGGATTCTACTTATATGAGGTACCTACAGGAGTTGGATTCATAGAGACAGAAAGTAGACCGGTGGCTATGTGGGCTTGGGGAGGAGGGAGTGGGAAGTTAGTGTTTGAGCGGTATAGTGACTGTCTGGGAGGATGGAAAAGATCTGGGGATGGTTGGTGGTGCTGGTCACACAACAGTATGAATGTACTTAATGCCACTGAACTGCACACTTAAAAATGGTCAAATGGATGGGGCACCTGGGTGGTGCAGTCGGTTAAGCATCCAACTCTTGGTTTGGGCTCAGGTCATGATCTCAGGGTCATGGGACTGAGACCTGTGTAGAGAACGCTCAGTGAGGAGTCTGCTTAGGATTCTCTCTCCCTCTCCCTCTCCCCTTGCCCCCCCCCAAAATAAATAAATCTTCAAAAAATGGTTAAAATTCATGTTATATATAAAAAGTTCACATTATGTGTATTTTATCACAGTAAAAACAGCACTTCTTGTTTCAACCATTGGTAGAGTCTTCCAATGCATATATCAAAGTGTTTGGAATAAGCTGGCCCCAAACGTTGCAGGACGGTGCCTGGGAAGCCACCACGGTGGATGGAGTTTCAGTGGGAACTGCTGTATTTTATTTTTTTAAGACAAATATGACATAAATAGAACAAAATCTGAACGTTTATTAATTCTGGGTAACGAGTCCACGGGTGTTTGCTGTTCTGTGTTTCCCGAATGCTTGAAACACTCTGTGGTAAATGTTCTGTACAAAGAACAAAGCTGCTGCAGTCAGGGTGAACCCTGTCCATCCTTCGTTCTTACTTCTGTTTTTATGGAAGACTGGGAACTAGTTGATTGCACAAAGTTGACTTTGGCATTACAGTTTATGTCTGCTGCCACAAATCTTTTTTGGATGCAGGTGGAGCCCTGGTGTTAGTTTTGTGTGTCAGGGGGTGTTGCAACAATAATTATTAGACATGGAAAATGTGCAAAGTCACCCTGGCTAGAGGCAGTGCAGCTGGTGCACCCGCTACCCGGCATGCAGAGCGGCCCCCTGCTTGCTTGCCACGCATGCTCATGGGAACTCTTAGAACTCCTTTGGGCCTGAGTCTTTTCACCTCTGAAATGGGCACAACACAGCATGTAATTTACAGGGTTGTTTCGGGGCCCAGCAAAAACACTGAGGATGCAGAATGGCTTTGTAAACTCTCGAGTTCTTTACTTGGCTTAAAAGCTGGAATGATCATGCCCAGGCTTAAGGCAAGTCATCCAGGTGGTCAGTGGCTTGGGGTGTCTATCTATGAATAAGGATGTGCATGAAAGCTGTCTATAAATAGGGCAAATAAACTATCTTTTTAGGCAGTCAGAGCTCAAAACAAACAAAACTAAAACACCCTAGAGGTCATCTCACTCTGTCCCTAATTTCACAAATGAGGAAAGTGAAGTGTCATTCCCAGTCCTGTGCTCTCAGCATGCTCCCAGGCTGGCTCTTCTGGATCCTGCCAGCTGTGGACAGTTCTGGAAGCCTGATGAGCCAGAACAGGTCAGAACAGATGGTGGTGCGATCAGCCACCGTAATTTTAGCACCAAGAAGTCTGAGCTCAGCTCAAGTATTTATTCTAATGGACCTCTTTAGAGAAAGCAAATGGGGGAAATCAGTAATAAATGGTATTTTTAAGAAATCAAAACATGGAAAAGAAACAACAGAATTGATAGAACTCCTGAGGAAGTGTGGATCGGAGGGCTATTCAGTCCACTGGCCGAAGATGTACAACACGAAGGACCCTTTAGGGAGGCCACGGACACAGAGGGCTGGGGAGTATAAAGGTTACAAGGGATGACAACAATGTCTCCTAAGGGGTCCCAGGCAGCCTTGGGAATCTAAAATCCAAATCCAAGAAGTTTAACATTTAAGCTCAGACTTTAAGCTCTAGGGAAGTCCAAAATCTTAAAAGAAGTCAAGAGCTAGGCAGAATCAGTGGCTGTGGGAGAAAGCAGTCCTGCTCAGGGTGAGCAGGCAGAAAACCCCATGAGGTCAGATCAGCCATCCGAACAGCAGGCCCAGGAGGTATGCACACAGTCTCCCTCCCTGCTGGGTCACGGGGCTGCGGGGGAAGGGGAGATGGGGACTTGTCACTCCAATGAAGCCATCACACTGGCCTCACTCCTCCAACTGACTGAGGTGTCGGGGACACAGCCAGTCTGTATCTATCCTGCGAGATGCAGGGGGAGAAACAGACAGGTTGGAGGAAGAAAAGGAGACCAGAGGAATAGGTATGTCAGCTGGCTAGAGACTGTCTTTGATCTCAGGCTCTTAGTCTGGGCTCCTGCTTCATTCCTGGGGCTGGAATTCCATCTGATGCCCAGTCACTGCCAATGGGCTTGAGTCTCTTTCTGGACAGTTACCTAGTGCTCTGGTTATTCTAGATGGGGGCCCGTTTGTTCCTGCCAGTCTCTCTCATTGATTTTCTCATTTTCTCCTTCATTCATTCACTCGCTCATTCTTTCTTTGTTTCATTCATTCATTCATGATATTGACATCTCTCCTATTCCACGCACCATGTGAGGTGGTACTAGGGCTCTGATACTGAGCAAAACCATTCACAGTCCTGGGTCTCTATCTAGTGGGGGTGAGGAACATTAATCAGATGACCACCCTGGTACCTACCAATGCAAGGGAGTACTCTCAAGTTCAGGAGTATTGCTCTGGGAGAGGCTGTAATGGAGAAGCCGGACCCAGCTCAGGAGGTAACGCAGAAGAAGGATTCCAGGCTGAGAAGCCATGCATACAAAGGTCCCATGGTGGGAGAGAGCAGGAGGGAAGCTAGAAGAGCCAGGCTGGGCTAAAGCACAGCACGGGCCAGGGAGGGAGGAGGGTTGTGGGCATGAAATGAAGAGTAGGCCATAAGGGCCTCATAACTTACACCAAAGATGCTAGTTGTGAGCCTACGCACAGTGGGAAGCCAGGACAAGGTTTCACGGAAAGGTGACATGAACTGTGCTTTAGGCTGCCATGGGGCCAGTGAGGGGCAGGGGCAGGAGGGACACAGGAAGGCCAGGGAGGCAGCCCCATCAACCAACCAGGTGAGAAATTCTGGAGGCCCTGGTGGAGATACAAGAAGTGATGCACTTAGGGGTATGTTTGGGGCAACTAATAATCTGTATTCGTCATCCATAGCTGTGTAACAAATTTTCCCCAAACTCTGTGGCTTTATTATCTCACACTGTTTCCATAGGTCAAGAATGTGGGAGCAGTTTAGCTGGGTGGTCCAGGCTCAGAACTTTTGTGAGGTTGTGGTCAAGGAATTGGCTGGGGCTACAGTCACCCAGAGCCTTCTGGACTACCTATCAGAACCACCTGGGGAATTTTTAAAAATACTGATGCCGAGGCTGCATCCTAAACCAATTAGAATTCCTGGGCTAGCACCTGGGCATCAGCATTTTTAGAGTTCTCCAGGTGGTTCCCACGAGCAGCTAAAGATGGGAACCACACATTTTAGGGGTAAAAGCAACAGGACTGCCAGGCTCACAGCAGGGTTGTCAGCCTGCCCGAAAGCCCCCCTCCCCATGTCACTGTCCCCACTTTCTCCAGGTCCGGGGCACCATCTGCCTTTATGGCTTCCTTCACCCCACCCCTGCCCTCTCCTGCCCCATCCCATAGTTATGTCTTCTCTTCCATCTCCAGATCCTGCTACTCCTGGCCCCCAGCGTGAGGAGCAGGTCCTGACCATGTCAGAAGCAAGAACGGAAAGAAGGAAAGGAGGGAGAAGGCATAAGAGACGGTAAGAAAGGCAGAGGAGGAAAGCAGAGCGTTGTTACAGCTCTAAGTGGTCACTGTCTGACCACACGCCCAAGCAGCGAAGTCTCTGACGAAGGCCATGAAATGCAAGGCAGATGACCGGAGGAGCGCCGGAGACCCCGGGACACTTGGCTTCATGGCCAGGAGTTCCCTGGCCACCTTCCCTAATGAGGCTGCTGCACCAGCTGAGGAATCATCTAGAAAGTCAGAGATCCAAGTAAAGGTGGGGAGAACCAGATCTGCGCCACATGCACTTTACAACTCTTAGAAAATTCTAATTAGGTTACAAAATGAACTTGAGAGCATAGCGAATTCCCAGCTCTCCTGTGGAAGGGGAGGTAACCTACTTTGTCATTCAGATGCACTCGCTATATATAGCCCTGGATTGTGCCAAAATGTCACTCCTTTTACCTGACTAAAGTGTATAATTATAGATTTACTTCTATTCATTCATGAAATGTGTCTTCACTTGATTAAACAGTTCATTCAAGTAAAATCCGTTAAAATATGGAACATGTTAAAATGTGGCTCGTTAGAGGCAGAGGGCACCGCTGTAGTTAAGATGCTAATTAGGATAAACAGGCATTTGAAACACTCAAATCTTGGAATAATTCAGGTCACTTTTACTGGGGCTGGAGCTCCCCAGGAACCACCATTAATTTAAACTAATTAAAAAATTAGCCTTCAGAAGAGAAGACCAAGGCAGGAAGTGATGGCCAGGTTCAAACTCTGAAGGGCTCTCATGTGGAAGAGAGGGCACCTGGTTCTGGGCACCCCCTTGGCAGACGAGGGGCCAACAGGTAAACAGTTCAGGAAAGCAAACTTCGGCCCAAAGCCAAAAGTACTCTCTAATGATGGAGAAGGCTGCTTTGGAAGGTAGTGAGCTCCTGTCATCAGAGGTGTGCAAGGAGAAGCTGGTTGGGATGCAAGTGAAGGGAATTTTCTCTCATCACCAATACATGTGGTTCCAAGAAAACAAGTGTTTCAAAATTCCACCTGCCCCTGCTCAGCCTTTCTGAAGTACCCCTCTGCATCTCTGAAGTCTTTCAAAGGATTGGGGCATGCACTTAAATTCCCACGTTCCAGGTGGCTGTATTTCCACTTTTCTAAACCTGATGAACATTCAATGAAGAAAGCATTCCTTTTAAAAAACAGGCCATCGAGCTTTCAGATTTCTATAAATGTAAGTTCTTAATAAGCTATAATCAGAGTTGAGCATGAGTGAAAGTTTTTTACAAGGGCAAACACCCAAGTGAACATGTGTTAGCTCTACTGCACCCACGGGGCACTTGCACAGGGAAATACCCGTGGGCATACATGCAGCTGTACCCACGTGAAGACCGCACGTGTGGGGGAAACACCTGTGTGTTCACATGGCAGAGCCAACGGTGACCCCCGCAGAGGTGTGTCCAAGTCCTAACCATCAGGATCCGTGAATGTGACCTGATTTGGAAAAAGCATCTTTGCAGATGTAATCAGTTTAAGGCTCTTGAGATGAGGCCATCCTGGACTACCTGGGTGGGCCCTCAATCCAATGATAAGGGTCCTTGTGACAGAAAGGCCGAAGGAGACTCGGGACACACAGGCATGAGGGACAGGGCACGTGATGACAGAGGCAGACACTGGATAGAGGCAGCCACAAACCAAAGAACTCGTGGAACCTGCCAGAGGCCAGAAAGGACCCTTCCAGGGAGCATTCAGAGGGAGCAGGGCCCTGCGGACACCTGAATGCAGACCCTTGGTTCCAGAAGTGTAAGAGAATGAATTTCTGTTGCTTTAAGGCATGCAGTTTCTGGTGATTTGTTGTGGCAGCCATGGAAACAAATACATTTTGGGCCTCCTGGAACCTGGCCCCTTGTGGGTCCAAAGCACGATCCCGTGAAGCAGCCGGGCTTCCTGTCTGGCCTCTACCTCCTGTCACAGGTAAGGTTTCCCTCTACTTGACAGCCACTTGTCTGTCCCAAAGAAATAACAGGCAGGTAGAGTTCCTGGGGGGCAGTCCCTGCTGTCCTCACTATGGCACAGGGTGTGGGGACCTGTGACCTGAGCCTGCGTAGCCATGCACATCAGACCCTCAGGACAGCTCCTATCTGCCGGCAGACATCTGGCCAGCCCACATGGTGGCTGGAAACAGGGAGCCCAGCTGGCAGAGCTGCCCAGTGACAGGCTCCTGTACCCAAGATCCACCCAAGGCCTCTTCTGCCTTTCAGCCGCTGCCACCACCGCCCAGTTACAGCAGTCCATCAGAGGGAGGGGGAGAGCCAGCAGGCCATGCTCCTCGGTCCTGGTGCCCCACAAGCTCCTCGGGGGCCCACCTCCCAGAACTGCAGCATGTAGGGCGACAGCACACCCTAGACCGACCTGCATGGGGGCCAGGGGCAGGGGATGGGACAGATGGCTCAAGGCAACCAGGGTTCTCTGGCTCTCAAGTCCCTCTTCCCATCATCCAGCCTTGCATAGTTTTAGAAATTCCAAAGAATAAGTGTGATAGACAGAAGAAGGTCCCCTCCCAAAAGACGCACACATCCTCATTCCTGGAATCCTTTACCTCACACAGCAAAGGGCACTTTGCAGGTGGGATTAAGTGAAGGGCCTTGAAGTGCGAAGACTGTCTTAGATTATCTAGATGGGGCCTGGTGTAATCCTAGGGGTCATTATGAGGGAAAGAGGGAGGTAGTCGCAGAAGGAGACCTGACAACAGCAGCAGAGGTCTGAGAGAGATGTGTGTGACAAACCACACCGCGGGCTCTGAAGGTGGAGGACGGCGCCATGAGCCAAGGAATGATGCTGGCCCCTAACAGCTGGAAAAGGTAAGGGACCAGATTCTCCCCTAGAACCTCCAGAACGCACCAGGCCTGTCCACACCTTGATTTTGGCCTAGTGAGACTGATGTTGAACTTCTGAGCTTTGTTGCTGTAACATAACAAACTGTCCGTGATGATTTATAGGAAATTCATAAATCGGCTCAGACTTTAAAATCCCACACATCCTCAAACACCTCCTCCTATAGGAAGCCTTCCCTCATTCCCAAGCTGGTGGTGACCCCTCCTCTACCCTGCACAGTCCTGTGCTCAAGGCCACTCTCTCCAGCGAATCAGAAACTGTCCTGAGTGTCCACACTCCCTCCCTCTGGGACCCCCGGCGCCCAGCACCGGGCTGCCTGAGGAAGCGGGACCAGGCCCAAGTCCCCTTCTTGGATACACATGCACCCCCAGCCAGGTCCTCCCTTCGCCTGCCACTTCTGCTCCATGAGCTCTGTGAAGTCAGACCACGCTGAGCTGCGGGGGAGAGAAATCAGCCATCAGAGCCTGGCTGCTTTCGTGTGACAAAGCCCTCACTGCCTTAATGATAGCAAGCTTGTGGGACCCAGACCAACAATTACAGAAAGATTTAGATATTAGTAAAACAGCGATATCATCCAGCTAAGAGGAGGGACGTTAGAGAGACCTCACTGGAGGGCACCGTAGGAAGCTGGAGTGCAGAGGTGCTCCCAGGCTTGCAGAGCTCCTCCCCTGCTCCCGGCACTGGAGGAGCTGCACAGGGGACCAGGGGTGGGGGCCGCACGAACAGGAAGTCTCACCTGCATATCCTGAGGCGCTCTCACCGAGACTAGGGGACCAGCACGGCTCCTGGGCCCCTGGGGAATGGCCACGACCAGTGTGGGAAGCAACCAGGAAGTAGCTTTCGGCTCTCTCAGGGGCAGAACTTTCTAACAAGGACGGAAGGAACGTCTGCGGCAGGACAGTGAGCTTCCCTTCACTGCTCATATGCAAGCAGAGGTGCGGTTGCTCTAGTAGGTATTCGGGCCTCAGAGGGAGGGGCAGGGGACACAGCTGGAACCCTGAGGAATGTCTTGGTTCTGGAGGCTCTACCCCAGTTACGGCGGCGCAGATGTCGAGGGCAGCCCAGCCGGTGCAGAGTCTCACCCCGCAGAAACGGGGCTGCTCCAGGCAGCTCAGGAAGCTGGATAAGCCACGGCTCCATGTCCCCCTCTCCGTGCAAGGCGGAGCTGAAGGACTCCTCAGTGCCTTCAGGCATCGCTGCCCCTCTCACGTGCGGTTTTCTTTCCAGTCCTATATTCCAAAGTGGGTTCTCTCTCCTCCACTTAGTAATCTGCCTGGACATCCTATGGCCCTTGTGTTGAAAGACTTCCTCCTTTGTCTACACGGCCTCCCTCCCTCCTCTCGAACTGCAGATTGGCAGGGCAGGGAAGAGAAGGCACAAGTGCCAACTGCCTCCAGAGCCCACCCCCCCTGCCTTCCCTCTCCCGTCTCTCGATCCCAGCCCTCGGGAAGCAAGCAGGCGTGGGGGCTTAGCAGCATGACTCTGGGGCGCACTGCACCCTCTCAGCAACCTTAAAATAAGTAGACAACATTTTTACAGATCGGGGACCTGAAAGGTTAAGTGGCTTGCCCGAGGCTTTACAGTCAGGAAGTCACGGGGCCGAGGTCCAAACTCGTGTTTTTCTGCCCCCCAAATCCAGGAGGATTGGTGGAGGGAGAAGAGAAGAGGGTTTGGAGACAGCACTGCCCCTCAGGGTGGTTCCCATGGTGACAGAACCCAAGAAGGACTCATTTACTTGAGTGGCCACCCCCCCATGCCAGACTGGGAGGCCTGAAGGTTGGGACTGTGCTGGGGCTTCCCCAGGTATCTGTGTGGGACACAAATCGAGCAATCAGGACATTTGGGAGAGAGAAGAAGGCAGAGCTGGGCATATCCAAGAGATGGGGCATCAAGAAGAGAAGGTGACAAGGAGGAGGTGGCACATGCCAGAGATGTACATTGCCTCCTGGCCCCAAGGTCACTGAGAAGGGACGCCTCTGTCCGGCACGCGGAGTTGGTGCCGTCACCCTCAGGACTACTCTCCACAACCCTGACACACTAACCCACCTCACTGGACAGCAGGGGAAACTGAGGTCTGGAGAAGGAAGGGACTTGGCTCAAATCACCCAGCTGTCTAGGGGCAGAGCTGGATTGAAACCCAGCTTCCTGCCTCCCGCATCGATGCTGCCCAAAGCGGTGTCCTTAACAGTGGCAACGGAGCAGTAGCCCCACACGAGCCACCAGCTGCAACTCTTCCGGGTCCCTTGTCTGAAGCAGTGCCCAGCCCGGTTCCTTGATGTTCCAGCGCCCAGCACAGGGCTTGGCGCAGAGCAGCCACTCTGCAGACGCTGCTCAGAACTGGAAATCTTCCCTGACACCAACCACACTTGGGTTCGGAGTTTGTAACAGCTGTGGGTCCAAGCCCACTTGTGCATCGCACCTCTCTGGGAGATTCCCGGGTCCCACCCAAGAGATTCTAACTCTGGAATGAGAGGAGGGGAGGGAGACAGGACTGTGTCTCATAAAGCACACTGGGGTCTTTGTTACACAGCCACATTTGGGGACTCCTGGCCAAGTGATGCCCTTTCAGCTGCCCTGGTCTGACCGGGCCCACTAGTCTAGACTCACTCATTCCTAAGGGCCCTATAACAGATATTATGGTGTGTTGCCAGAACCTTCCATCCTCCCAGCTGCTGGGAGTGTTGGCTACTGACCGCTGTGTGTGTCTCGGGGATTTGCCCTTGACTAAAAGGGGCAGCCTTGTCCAAGATCACACCCCTCCCCAGGGCAGCCCACACTGGTGACTGGCTCAGGCTTCAGGCCTGATTTGGGACATCCCTGAAGGGCCATCTTAGCTCCAGAGCTCCCCCTGGGCTCTGTTTAGGGCCCTGTTACAACTGCATTTGGTGTCCACCGCTCTCCCTTCTGTGGGCGTTCCCCAGTAAACTTCCTGCAGGTCTCTCGAGTCCCTTTCCTAGGGAACCTGATCTGGGTCAGGCTCGCCCCCGTGTGCGCTGACTCCGCCCAAACCAGCGCTTTGTCCCCAGAACTTAGACGACAGGCCTCCGGTGCTGGAGAAATGCAGCTGCTTGCTCTGGGGTTCTTCTGTTGTAGGATCCGCACGCTGCCTCAGACCACTTAGATCCTTGACTCAAACACTTTAAACTTGGCAAAGTGATTTCTAAACTTCACCTCAAGTCTGAGAAAAGGAGGGTAAGATACAAGTGCCCGTATTCCCAACACACCAACCCAGCTAGTACAATTTCCTGTGTTGGTTACCCTCACCACACCCGCAAGCCTGTCTCTGCTACTCTGTTTCTGGAATGTGACTTCTATGGACTTGGACTCATCACTTGAGCTCCCGTGTCCTCTGACTTCCAGGTGGGCTGGGCCAACCAGACACCCCAGCAGGAGTCAGAGGCAAGGAGGAGAGGACACCAGCCCTGGGCAAGCGACCCCTCCTCCTGCTTCCAGTGACCACTCCCTCCCCTTGTCCTCCAGAGCACATGGGGGTCACGAGTCTCTGGTGCTCCATTAGCCCTAGTTGGTTCCTCTGGTCCTGCCCAAAGTACTTCCTCTAAAGTAAACTTTCTTCACCTCAGTCCTCTGAATATGCCATCTGTTTCCTGCTAGGCTCTTAACTGGTGCAACAGGTCTTTTTGGTAGAAGTCATCAAAGTGTCAACAATTTTATATCCTGATTTTTTTCACTCACATTTTATCCTGTACCTTTTTTTTTTTTTTAAAGATTTTATTTATTTATTTGACAGAGATAGAGACAGCTAGAGAGAGAGGGAACACAAAGAGGGAGTGGGAGAGGAAGAAGCAGGCTCCTAGCAGAGGTGCCTGAATGTGGGGCTCGATCCCACAACACTGGGATCACGCCCTGAGCCGAAGGCAGACGCTTAACCGCTGTGCCACCCAGGTGCCCCTATCCTGTACCTTTATAATTCATTTTTACCACCAAGCACATACACTAGTCACTTTAAGTTCTTGACCTCTGCTCTCCTCTGTCAAAGTCCTGCTTGCTGCTTTAAGCCACACTAAAACGGCCCTTCTTCCACGAAGTCCTGGATTTCCCAATGAGCTGCACCTGAATGCTCTTCCCTCTCTGGTCCATGCTTTCTTGGCCCTGTTCTGGAAGAACTGGAAGTTTTTTTGGGTTATCAACATCCCCAAAACAGCACACAGAATGAGGGCTCTTTTGATCAAGTACAGGTGGCTAGGGGAGAATGTCAGCCTCATGGACTGATGGAAAGGAGCTAAGATCAACAGCTCCTCCAAGGTCAGGAAAGACAGTCTGCCCTGCCTTGGCCCAGAGCCGGTGGAGCCAGCCTCAGCCTGGAGAGGTGCTGAGTGTGTGTCCTGGGAGGGAGCTGGCAGGTCAGGTGAGCCAACCGTGTCCTGGTGTGGACACTGCATCAAAGTGCTGAGCAGGCCAACGGCCCGGGAGTGGGGCCTGACGCTGTGCGAAGCTAAGCAGTTTTTATAATGTGTCTTCCTACAAGCAGTATCCAGCGATTCTGGGGAACAGGTATTCACTGTGTACCGTGCAAGGGGAATTTTCCAAAGGGGACCAGAATCTGGAGACACTGGGATTGTGGTTATTGTCATGGCCTATTAACCTGTCCAACTGTACCCGGGCTGAGAGCTCCGAGACAGCCCGAGTCCCTGTCTCAGTGTCTGTCAGGTTCCAGTACAGTGGCCTGGCTCAGTCAACACTGGCTGAATGAACGAACGAGACCAACAGTGCCCTGTCCCCGTTCATCGGCCAGAGGTGAGCGCCACTGACACCTGCTGCCCAGCGTTCTGAGGAGGCTTGAGAAGCATTTGTGCTTCATCTATATCACAGGGTATCAGAAAAGATGAAGGGTTCTTAGACAAAAATGCCAGAATGTTCCAGAAAGGAAGCCATAGAGAAAAGGTGGAGACTGCACTTCCAGGATCGTGAGAAAGCTCACAGTTACGGAGCATCCCTCCTAAACAGAGCCCACAACATATGTCATCTCACTCCTCTTGACCACTGGGTAGAAACTCAAAAGGTATAATTTTGACCAGTTTATGGGTAAGTAAAATGAGAGTCAGAGAAGTTGAGTCAGTTGCCCAGGGTCACACAGCTGAGAAATAGGGAACCAGGGATTTAACTTCAGGCCTCTTTCTACAGCCTGTGACATAAACCGGGGGTCAGCAAACTTGGTCTGTAAAGGGCCAGACAATAAATATTTTAGGTTCTGCCGGCCATACAGTCTCTGTCACAACTACCCAACTCTGTCTACATTGCAAAAGCAACCCTAGACAATGTGTAAAGGAATGGCTATGGCTGTGTTCCAATAAAACCTTATTTATAAAAACAGAGAGATGGATTTGGCCCATGGGCCCACAATTGCAGACCCCCTGCTCTAAACCTATAAGAACGAGCCCGTGGTTCTATTTTACCCTGTAGGATGACAGTGGGAGACGGCAGAGGCACACACTCGAGTCAGGTGGCTCCAGACGAGATGGGGCTCTGCCCCCACTGGCTGGGCCACTTGCAGAGAGCAAGGAAACCCTCTGAGAGCTTCTCTTTTCTGTAGAAGGAGCGTAGCCACAACTTATCTTCACACCATGAGGCAGGTTAGAAGAAGTGAACGTATGCTACGTGTCCAGCATGGCTGAGGTTCCATGAAGGGTTGTATTTCTCATCGGTCAAGAAGGGGAGATGGAGGAAACACGATGTGGAACAGCGTCCGTGGCTGTGCACTCTCACAAAGGCTGGTCTCCGGCTTTCTGCAGGACAATGCTATATCTTGCCCCATGAAACCCCGAAGGGATTTCACAGGCATTGCGGTGGGAGGAATCTTCTCGCCAGCCCCGGAAGGAGCAGATGTGTGGTGCTTGGTGACTCCCCACGAAGGGCAGGGAGGCAGCTGTTCACAGACTTGATATGGCAAATTGTGTGATGTGCTGTCTTCTTGGGGCGGGCAGCCAAGCAGTGATGGGGGGGGTGCTCTGCAACCCCTTCCCATGCCGCCGGCTGCCCACGTCTGCTGATTCACGCAGGAGGGCCTGGGTGTGCCAGAGGAATCCGAAATAGGCTCTCTAGTGAAACGCAAGGCTTTGGAAGGAGACTGTGGACATGGGGGCAGAGGGACGGTTTCTTCTCTGTTTCCACTTGAAGGTCATCACTTTGGCAGAGAAAGGAGGATGTGGGGAAATTCCATCAATATTGCTAAAAGCCAGGATGTGGTTTACGATGCCAGATGCTGAGCCCCTGGCAAGAAGCGGCACTTACTGCCCCAAGACTGGCAGTACCACGTTCGACAGAATTCCTCGTCTGATTGAGAGGATGCTACCGACATCTGAGAGGGAGAGGAAGAGTGCCCGGGAGAAACTATAGCACCAGCTATGATGAGGGCCGGGACATAGGAGGGATTTGAAAGGGGGCCACAGAAAAGGAAAGGCTCAGGAACTGTCATAGATCTGCATGCCAAAGTACAAAGTATGGGGAACGATGTTAACTATGAAACTTTTGGGAAAGATGGTAAAGCAGAGCACAGATGTCCAACTCCCACCTAAGCTACCTCCTTCTGAAAGTGACAGAAAGGACCAAGGGAGTATAAAAATAGGGGGGAATCTGCTTCAGCATTGGAGAATAGGAATGAGTGCCATCAACATGCCACCAACTTTGAGGAATTTCTGCTAGGTACAGTGCCAGTGGGACCAGATTGAAGGTTGACTCATAGCTTTCCTTCCTGGGAGAGCAGCATGGTGCTGCAGGGAGGATGGCTGTGCTCGCAGGGCCGACCTCCCAGCCTCTGAGGGTGAGTGAGTGAGTGCCAGTGGAGAAGCTGGGTCACAGAAGGGATACAGAGCCTACCCTGGGGAGCCCATCCCTCCCATGTAGCCCGATCGCCTCTGGAGTGGCTGGGCCATGTGACCCAAGAACTAGCAAAGCCCATTCAAGCCTGCTTTCCCCATGACAGGCCTGGGCATCTCCCAGACATAGCAAGCAGGAGAACAGGGGAGAGGCCAGGAGGAACAGTACACATCTGGAGTGCTGTGCCAACAGATTAGAGGAGAAACACTCACAGCACAGAATGCCTCCCTCTGACCCCTACCACCAGCTGCCAGTCCCTGGCTGCTAATATGAAATTTCACCATCCAGTCTTCCAGATTAACATCTGAGCTGAAGAATCTAATAGCATCTAAGTCACACGATGAGGGGGGCCCAGGATAACTGACCCGGCTATCAGCAAATATCAGGTCCAGGGGAGACCTAAAATACACATGAAACCCAGGAACACTTCCCAAAGCAGAAAGGAAGCAAACAAAGAATGCACACACAGCAAGAACATCACCTCCAGAAAGATTTGCTACAGGAATTAGAAGTAAATTGCAGCTTCTGTCTTGTACCTCAAGGAGATTATGAAGACCTGGGCTTTAAGATGTAAGAAGTAGAATATGCAATAAAAGACAGATAAAAACCAAACGAAAGCTGGCAGGGTTAAAAGAATAATGACGGGAAATGAATAAAGTTAGGAGAATTTTAAGAAGCATCTGAAGCATCTCCCACTGGAGATAAGGGATGGGTGCTATAGAGGGCGATAAGGGTGAGAGGCCCTCTGAGAATGACAGCAAGGACTCAGGTAAAAATGACCAGAGAGAACATAATAATATGGAGAATAAATGACAGAGACTCACGTGTGAATTACTGGTTTTTCTAAAAAAGACACCAAAACAAAAGAGCAATAACTAAAGATATAATAGAAGAAAACTTCTGCTATCTGAGCACTCAATTCTTCAAATAAAAAAGGTAATCACATGTTAGACAAAACAGGTTAACAATCGACATATGGTGTGTTTTCTTTTTTAATTCCAAGGATTGGGAAAGAATCCTACAAGCATCCAGGATAGAGAGAAGAAAAAAAAGGCTTATCTACAAAAGAATCAAACCAGATTGCAACAGACGTCATCACAACACTGATGTAATGTCTAGAGAGGTTTGAGGAAGAAGATTATGATCATAAAAATCTATATTTCCTAGAAGAAGCAACAGAGAGAAACTGAGATCTGTGGAAGACCAAGGTGGTTAGTATAAAGCCCATCTGGTCTTCCTGACAAAGATGACTCAAAGTTGTATTCATGCCGTGGAGAGACAAAGAGAAAGATCCGTCAATAGAGACTGGAGCCATATAAACATGGATCTGAATCTTAAAATCATAGTTACTATAACACAGTTTTAAAATAAAATCAATAGCTCAAATAACAACTGAAAAAGAATATCCACAGTGCAAAGAATAAAGTCAAATAAAAACTCAAATTATAACAACACAAAATTAGAGGTGATGAGGGATGGGCAGTAAAAAGAAGTGCTAATTTCTGCAGCTAACATCTATATTGCATCATTATGTTTTATACTGCATTTTATGTACTTAGAGAAGTAGAAACCTAATATTTTAAACTGAAAATGCCATTATGGACAGTCTCATTATAATGAAGACGGCATACCATTTAGCTAAATGTATAGGATTTGGCTAAAGCTGTAATCAAAGACAAATTTATTGGCTTAAATACAGTTGATAGGGGCGCCTGGGTGGCACAGCGGTTAAGCGCGTCTGTCTTCGGCTCAGGGCGTGATCCCGGCGTTATGGGATCGAGCCCCACATCAGGCTCCTCTGCTGTGAGCCTGCTTCTTCCTCTCCCACTCCCCCTGCTTGTGTTCCCTCTCTCGCTGGCTGTCTCTATCTCTGTCGAATAAATAAATAAAATCTTTAAAAAATAAAAATAAAAATAAATAAATACAGTTGATAGCAACTAAAAGAGTGTAAGAAATAAGTGTGTGAATCAAGAAACTAAAAAGGATGGCAAAACAAGCAAACATAAAGTGGGAAGGTATTCGTAAGGATAAAAGCAGGAAACAAACAAATTAGAAAGTAGGTAAATAGAAGCAGAGCTAATAAAAATCCAGGTTATGGTTCCTTGGGTTAAGAAAACAAGGTAACAGGATCTTTCACTGAAGATTTAACTTGTGGTTTTTGCTGTATGTTCTTTAGTGAGAGAGAGCTCTGGCACACTTGCTTATGTCTGGTAGGAGGAGTACTCTTTAAAGGGGAGGCAAATGGATCCCCCAGAATTAACCAAGGCGTCTGCTCCAAGGAGGATAGCCTCTACTCTGCTGCAAAAGACATGAGGACCATTTAGGGGCAGATTTCTAAAAGAGACCCTCTCCAACTCTTGGGGATGTGGCTATCAGAGAAGAAAAAGCCAACAGAGGTTCTGGATCCATGCGAGCAAAACGAGCAGATCACTCCTGACAAAGTGTTCCTGCCTCCTGGGAGGAGCTCCATATGGACGTGAAAAAGCAGTGGGTGGAAAGTTGTAAGCTGGGAACCTAGTGAGGAGCTTGAGGATGCATGGAAGTTTGTCCAGGGACCCAGATCAGTGGCGGTCACCAGTGCGACCAGCGTCGACTCAAGTGGCGGCAGGCAGCAAGGGCTGCAGTGTGCAGGCTTGCCCAGCTTGGTGACGGAAAGACCACCAGGGCGACTGGCCATGTTGGAGGAGGGCGACACTTTGAGAGGCAAGATGCTGACCCTGACGAATCTGGGGGCAGATGGCGTACTTGATTCAGGTTTAATTTAATTTGGAAAAATAAGAAATGGGACCGTTTTTTGCATGCCGAATTGAAGATGGTAGTAGTATCAGTTAAATCAATAAAATAAGCCAACAAGCTAGCTTAATCAAGGGGAAAAGTGGGAAAACAGATCTGTAATGAGAAAGAGCATATGACAAAAGACACAGAAATGAAAAATAATGCTACTCAAATATACGCTAATACATTTGAAAATCTCAAGGAAATGGACTCTTTTCTGGAAAATGTAAGTTGCTAAAATCCACACAAGAAGTATAAACCTGATCAAGAAGCTAGGCAGAAGCCAAAAAGATGACTTGTGTAGAGGGTAAGGTAGGGGATGCAGAATCCTAGATGATTTCATAGATTCCTTTTTTGATTTTCAAGGAGCAGCTAGCTTGTAGATTCTAAAAACTATTTCAGGGCATCCAAAAGGATGGGAAGCTTTCTAATTCACACTGTAAAACTAGAATAGCTCCATCAACTAAACCTGATTAGAGGTGGCATGATCGCAGTAAAATATAAACTATAGAAAAAAGCCTAAGTAATTAAATTCATTAAAAGAATAATGCAGCATAACAAAGGTTTATTTCAGGAATGCTAACATGGTTTAATGTAACTGTGGATTTATCCAATTTATCCAACTACCTAGTCAACTCCACCATCTGGATACCCAGTAGGCATATCTAAACTAACTGTTGAGTTCCTTCTCTAAAACTTGCTCCTCCACATTCTTCCTTAAGTTAATAAAAAGTAATCATTCCTTTCAGTTGCCCATATCGAAAACTTGGCACTACCCTTGGTGCCTCACTTTTTTCACATCACACATACGTTCCATCAAGAAATCCACTCTGTCAGCTCTACTGTCAAAAATGATCCAGAATCTGATTGGTTCTCATTATCTCGTCTAAGTCACCAGCTCCTACACAGCAGCCAGGGTGATCCTTTTAAAATGTAAGAGATCAAATCTTTCTTTTTAAACCACCTAGTGGAGAAATAATAGGCTTTTCAACAAACAGTGATACAACAACTGGACAGCTTCACACCAAAGAATGCAGTCGGACCCCTACCTCACACCCTATATAAAAATTAACTCAAAATGGACCAAAGATGTAAATGTAAGAGCTACAACTATAACACTCTTAGAAGGAAACACAGGTTTAAGTCTTCATGACTTTGGATTAGGCAATGGTTTCTTAAACACCAAAACACGAGAAACAAAAGAATAAAAACCAGAAGATTGGACTTCACCAAAATTGAGAACTTTTGTTCAAAGAACACATTAAGAAAGTGCAAAGACAGGATGGGAGAAAATATTTGTAAACCATATCTGACAGGTTTAGTATCTATGTAAAAACTCTTATAACCTAATAGCAAAAGAACAAACAAAGCAATTAAAAACTGGACAAAAGATTCAATAGGCATTCCTCCAAAGAAGATATATTAATAAGTTAGACACAAAACACCACATATTTTAGGATTCCTTTTTTTTAGTTTTATTGAGATAGACTTATTGACTTATACAAGTTGACACTGTATAAGTTTAATATATACAACATAATGATTTGACATATGTATACTTTGCAAAATGATCACTACAAGTTCACCTCACATAATTATAATTTTTTTCCTTGTGATGAGAATTTCAAAGACCTATTCTCTTTAGCATCTTTCAAATACACAATATGGTATATCTATATCTATATCTATCTATCTATCTATCTATCTATCTATCTATCTATCTATCGTCACCATGCTGTACACTATATCCCCAGAATTCATTTATCTTATAACTGGAAGTTTGTACCTTTTGATCATTTTTCACCCGTTTCCTCTATTTGCCACCCCTAGGATTCCATTTCTATGAAATGTCTATTATAGGCCAATCCATAAATCTAAAAAGTGGATATGCAGCTGTTGGGCTGGAATGAAGGTGAAATGAGTGACTGTTAATGGATACGGGATTTCTTTTGGGGGTGATAAAAAATATTCTGGAATTAGATAGGAGATATTGTATACATACCAAAAACCACTTAATTGTACATTTTAAAATGGTTAAAATGGTGGATTTTATGTTACGTGAAATTTTTCCCAATTAAAAAAAAATACCCAGTAGATTCTCAGCTGACGCAAAGTGAAAGCCGAAGTCCTCAAAAATGTCTTGTAAGGGCTGGAAATCGGCCCCCCCTTCCCGCGAAACCCAGCTTTACTCCCTCTCACCCACTCCGTTCCAGCCATAATAGGCTCTGTGATGTGGTTGCAGCACCACCAGCATCAGGACCTTTGCACATGTTGTTCTCTCTGTCTGGAATGCTCTTCTCACAGATATCCTACCTATGACTTGCCGCTCACGGCCTTCAGGTGTTTGCTCAAATGTCACCTTATCCTTGACGTCACTCTACCCCACATAGCATAACCTTACCCCTTTACCCTACTTCATTTTTCTCCCTAGCACTTATTACCTGACGTATTATGGATTTATTTGCTGATTGTTTTTATCATCTGTCTCCCCACACTAGAATACGAGCTCCTTGAGGGCAGGGACTTTGTTTCATTTATGATTGTGTCACAGTGCCTAGAACAGTGCCCAGCACACGCCAGGCACTCCATAAATATGGTTCAAATGAATGAACGCATTACAGAACAAACACATGGAAACTGAGGACTATAATTTGTCACGCTAATAGAGGAAAGAAAAAAATGCAGAGCTATTGAAAGAGATTCCAAAAAGATATCTGATTTCTTCAACATGTGTATGTGGTCAAACACTGAATAAATAGACCTAAAACATCCCTTAACGTGATGAGGAATATCTGTTCTTCTTCTTTTTTTTTTTTTTTAAAGATTTTATTTATTTATTCGACAGAGATAGAGACAGCCAGTGAGAGAGAACACAAGCAGGGGGAGTGGGAGAGGAAGAAGCAGGCTCACAGGAGAGGAGTCTGACGTGGGGGCTCGATCCCATAACGCCAGGATCACGCCCTGAGCCGAAGGCAGACGCTTAACCGCTATGCCACCCAGGCGCCCCGGAATATCTGTTCTTCTAACAGACATCATCCCTTACAAAGAGAATTTGCATTAAAGTCAAGAACAAGAAAAGAATATCCACTATTACCACTATTTTTAAATATAACTCTAAGATGTTTAGTGAATAAGGGATTAATAATAACAATACTAATAACTAATATATATTGGGTGTTTTTTGGTCACTGTTCTAAGTCCTAAGTGCCCTATATGTATTAATTATTTTACTACAACAGCCGAGGTGATGTGAGTATGTCTCCATTATGAGGGACAAGGAAAAATTCAATGTTTTGCCCAAGGTCACACAGCGGGAAAGAAGCTGAGCTAGAATCAGAGAGCCCGGCAGTCTTTGTGTTCTGACCACTGTGTGGTACCACCTCAATAAAAAGCATGAAGATAAAGATGCTGTACCACTGGAGAACAGAAAGCACATTTACTCTCCTTCCATATGGTATTGTGGTCTACCTAGAAAACCCAAGGGAATTAAGTGAAGAAAAACTAACAGAAGTGATAAGAATTCAATATGGCCAGTCAAAATATGCAGATACACTGATCGACAGAGTTCCTCTATTCCAGCAACAACAACTTAATATTAAGGAAAATAGATCCCATTTCCCTAAAGCAGTAATAAAGTGAGATACTTGAAAATAAGCCTGACGTGAAATGGAGAGGATCTGTGTGAAGAAAATGACAGAAGTTCACTGAGGACCTAATTAAAATTTTTCAATGGAGAGAAGTTCTATGTTCGTGAATGGACAGACTCAGTATTATAAAGATGTCAAATGTCCCCAAATGAATTCTGGAGTCACTAAAATTCAAATAAAAACACCTATTGCATTTTTGGAAACTTCTAAAAATTAAATTGGTGACTATAAGGGCATTGTGACAAAAGAAGAAAGGGGCGCATATTACATTGTATTCTACAAAAATAATATTTCAAACATGGGGATGCCAGTTCCAGAGTAAAGAGATCAATGGGACAAAATGAAACAAGAACCCAAGAACAGTCCTACACTGCACCATCCAATATGGTGGCCACTCGCCACCTTGGTTCCTGAGAACTTGACATGGCTAGTGTCACATGCTGAAATGATAATATTTTGGATATACTGCCTTCAATAACATATATGAAAATTAACTTTACCTGTATCTTTTTTTCCTTTTTAAAATGTGGCTACTAGAAAATTTAAAATCACAGATGTGGCTTGCGTTATATTCCTATTATACAGAACTGGTCTCAAGTATAAAAAAATGTAGTGTATTATTTTCTAAAGATAAAAATTAGCATAGGCATTTTACTTTATTTTTTATTTCTTCAAGTTTTTATTTGAAATCCAGTTAGTTAACATACAGTGTAATAATAGTTTCCAGGAGTAGAATTAGTGATTCATCACTTACATACAATACCCATGCTCAACACAAGTTTCCTCCTTAATACCCATCTCCCATTTAACCCATCCCCCTGCCCAGCATAGGCATTTTTAAAAAAGATTTTATTTATTTATTTGAGAGAGAATGAGAGAGTGAGAGAGCACAAGCAGGGGGAGTGGCAGAGGGAGAGGGAGAAGCAGGCTACCCATTGAGCAGGGAGTCTGATGTGGGGCTCGATCCTAGGACCCTGGGATCATGAGCCAAGCCAAAGGCAGATGCTTAACCAACTGAGCCACCCAGGTGCCCCCCAGCATAGGCATTTTAAATGAGTCAGGGGAAGATCTATTAATGAAATATTGGAAGAATTATGGAGTGACTATGGGGGCAGGAGAAATACAAGTTTGATATTTCAGGTTGTATGATGAAATTCCAGATAAATTGGTAAATGAAATAATAAAAGTACTAGAAGAAAATGTAAGTGAGTATTTACAACAATTTGGGGGATGAGAAGAGCATCCCAAGCCCAAATGAAAAATGAAAAAAAAATGGTCTTGATAAAATTTGACTATATAAAATACTAAAGTTTTCAATATTGTCACGTAACATAAAAAATACAATTGAATATCACATTAAACATGAGGAGATATCTGCAACCAATGTGACAAATCCTTACCTTATAAAGAGCTCTTATAAATCAGTAAGAAAAAGAACACTCCAATAGAAAATGTGCCAATTACATGAACAGCCAATTTACAAAAGGAGAAATAGAAATGAGAAAGATTCCTAGTAAAAAAGAAATTCAATCTTAGTAGTAATCAAAGAAATGCAAATTAAAATAGCAATTGCCAAGGATCAAAAAAGAATAATATATAATGTTGGCAATGAGTGCTGTCATATACCACTATGCAACTCTAAATTGGTATGATCTTTCTGGAGGACAATTTGGCAACGTGTACAAAAGGTTCCAAAATGTGCTCACGCTATTTCTAGGAATTTATCGTCAGAAACTAATCAGAGATGTTCACATAAAAATACAAGTATGAGTTTCCTGCATTGTTGTTTGTAATCAGGAGAGATTGGCAACCATCTCCCAGTTTAATAGCGAGAGCTTCCTTGAGGACTTATCGCATACCCGTTGGGTAGAATTTTTTCAATAGCTACTGGAAGAAACTTCCAACAGAGAATATACATCTATCTCCTGTCCCATCCCCAATTCCTCAAAATGGCAAAGATTTCTCAAGAAAAAATATCCATAAGAGCACTGGAAAGCAACAAAGAAGACCATCAGTGGGCAGAATATTTGCAGAACTCTTGGAAGACAGGAAGGAAGGGAACAGACTGTAGGATACATAGGACTGGGGGAAGCTGTCCAAAACACAGGACTGTGGCTGAGGCAGGGTAGCTCCTGGGGTCACCAGGCCCAGTGGCCAAGCTGTTAGGAGTCACAGTGACAGAGAATACCTGCTGGGGGCACCTGGGTGGCACAGCGGTTAAGCGTCTGCCTTCGGCTCAGGGCGTGATCCCGGCGTTATGGGATCGAGCCCCACATCAGGCTCCTCTGCTGTGAGCCTGCTTCTTCCTCTCCCATTCCCCCTGCTTGTGTTCCCTCTCTCACTGGCTGTCTCTATCTCTGTCGAATAAATAAATAAAATCTTTAAAAAAAAAAAAAAAGAGAGAATACCTGCTGGACTGGAAGCGCATTGCCACTGGACTGCTAAGTTAAAGAAGCTGCTTCTATTGGAAGAACATGGACTGGTTTCTACATATTCACTCAGAGGCACTGAGTGAATCATATGCATAGGCTATTGATGTTAACAATGACCTTTCAGCTATGGCTGACTTTTTTAATCTTCCTTTTTGCTCTTCTGGGTTTTCCAAGTTTTCTGCATTGAGTACATATCGATATTACAGTTAGAAAACAACAGATGAGTATTTTTAAATAAAGAAGCTAAAGAATGAAAACAAAGAGAACTTGAAATTTTTCTGTAAGAACATAACTACAATCTTATTAGTTTTCTTTTGAGTTACTGCAGCAACGTCCTGGCTGGTTTCCCAGACTCTGGTCAGCTGAAGATTGCTACCATCTCTCACTCCCTCCTTAAAAGCCCTCCATGGCTCCCTACTGCTGATGTTCAAGTCCAAATGTAGAGGCATGAAGGGCCTTCACCATTCTTCCTTCCTCCCGGCCCATTCTTCACTTCCCCCATTACACACTGAAGGTTCCACACACCTTCCAACTCCACTCCTTTGCTCCTGTTGCCCTGGCACTATCCAACCCTGGCAGGTGGGCCCTGGGGGGAAAACCACAGCCAGAAGGTACCAGAATAGCCCTGGGGACCTGCACACTCCAACAGGCCCTGTCAGCCAAGAGGTCCAGCCAAAACAAAGCATCCTGGGATACTTCAGCAGAAGCTGGTGTGGAAGGACAGAGCTGGGCTTTGAGATTTGGAATCCGAGAAAATAATAAAAATTTAATGTGGAATCCCATGACAAAAACTGCAGGGGACCACAAGGAGCTCTCCTTGACACATGAGTTGGTTGGCCTATACATCCACCTCCTTGCTTCTGTGGTGGGGGTTGGGGTGGGGATTCTGGCCCTGGCTGGTGGTCTCCTCTCTACAAGGGTGGGCACAAACCTGGGTTTACACCTCCACCTGCCACCTCGTGGCTGTGAGACCTTGACAAAATGACTTTATCCTTCCTGAGTCTACAAAACAAAGCTCGCCCCATGCTGGGTGACTGAATGTCATCACCTGCACGCAGTCCCGCCACCACCCCCTAAATGGCAGAGATGATGTTATAATTCCATTTTCCCACCCCAAAAGTTCTGCTTCATGGTGCTAAAGTCATGGTTTGGGAACCAGGCCCAGGGACTGCATAGGAGGCCTTAGGAAGTGTCCCTGGTGAGGACTCTGAGGTCGCTGTGGATGGCAGGACCCCCCCCAAGCCCCACCTCCCACCCAGAGACCTCTAGGATCTCCCTCTGGGCCCTCATTCACCCCTGTGCTCCAGGATCCACGTGGCCTGGGAGACGGGGTATTTACCTGCTATCGCAGCCCTGGTGAGCGGAAAGGCTTGTACTCTCGCCAGCCCAGGATGAGCCCTGAGCTTGGCACTGCATTCCCACAGCCAAGCCTCCTGTCCTCTCTAAGCAGGGTGCAGGGCAACTCCTTTCCTGTGTGCAGTAGAAGGGTGCTCAGCTCTGGGGACCCTTCTAGAAAAGTGGAGTGTTAGGGAGGAAGCAACCACGACCCCAGGGTCTTCCTGCCCCAGCACGGATGGAGCAGCCATCGCCTCCATGTTCTGCAGGAGAGGGAGGAGCGCTCCTCCTGAGGGCAGAAGCTCTGAGGCAGACCAAGGGCATCCAGGCGGGGCATGTACTTTCTCTTCAGAAGTCTTAGTCCGACAGCCACCCCTGGACAGAGAACACCGAGTGCCGTCCCAGGTGTGTGCACGCTGCCACAGAACGCTGCCACGGGGATGATAGGAGCCCTGCAAACCACAGGCCCTGATGGTTTGGGGATGGTTCTCATGCATGTGGGGTCTCCCCGCTCCGCAGGGATGGGCACGGTAGAGCACCTGCGGGAGGGCTGAGCCCTCCCCAGGTGCACTCGCAGGAAGGAATGAGTGTTGCTTGAACCCTAGAGTCTGTCCCATGGAGCTTTCAGCCTCAGAAGGCTGACTTCAAGTTCAGTCCCTGACCTTGACCTTCTCCCACTGTATAATTGCACTGGACCAGGGTTGCAAGGAAAAGCCTGCAACTGCCAGTACCAGCAAAGCCAGTACTACCCTCCACCCTTCACCCCCTGCTGTCTGGTAAATGAACAGGCAGCCAGATGGATTTCATCCAACCTGGTGGTCCCCAAGCTTCAGTTCTTCCTGTACCACCTTAGAGGTCATTTCACCACCTAAGGGTGCCACCCAGGTGCCTGCTAGCTTAGTTTTTTCCTTTGAACAGCCTCACTTTGTAAATGAAGTTTCCATTCTCAACGATAACGTCAATGAAGTGCAGTTTTGACGAGCTAGTCATCTTTCCCCTGGTAGATAACAACATAAACAGTCAGCTATTAAAATTGTACAGAAATCATATCATATATACACACACCCTGGGAAATAATGCCCCCCCACCTGCTGAAGAGGCTGCCACAAACAGCTGTGTTGTGTGGGCAGGTGGATATGGGGCCAGACCCTCTGGCTGGCCTGCAGGCCAGGTCCCTCCCAGAGCTGGAGGTAAGGGCCCAGAGAAGGAGAGGACATATCTTGCCTAGGGGCCGACAGCCAATCACCTAAAAGCATTAGCAAGTTTTCAGATAAAAGCTGGGGCACAGGATGGGGCACTAGGACCATCAGAATTAGAGTCTGGTCTGTCAGGAATCCCCTCCTGCCTCCTACTGATGGAAGAGCTGCGGCTGTGTGGGCGGCCCAGGTGATCCTGCAGCCTGGAGGGAGGCCAAGGACCAGAGCAGAGGTGCCTCAGGCCTTCCAGCATGCCTGGCCCTTGTCTCATATAAAGTAGGCCTAGGAGCACAGGGGCCTCAGCTGAAGGCTGCCCATTCCTCCAAGACAGGGGCTTGAAAATTCCAGCACACTGGGCTCTACCCCAAAGGGTCTGATTCAGGGTGGCCCCGGGTTGGGGGGAGGCTCTCAAATCTGCTTTTCCACAAGTTCCCAGGTGACAATGACACAATGCTGCTGGCCTAAGACTGTACTTTGAGAACCACTGTTTTAGAGGATGTGATTACCTGACCCTGGTAAGACAGGATTCTAAGGTGTCGACCATTCAGAATGACCATCTTGGGACGACACAGCCAAGAAAAATAACTCAGACACAAACTACAATGTGTGCATTCCTATGCTCAACATCGTTGTCATGCAGAAGCAACCACGAGGCAGATCCCTGGCCACTGCTGGTTCCAGCGGCTGGCCCAGAACATTCCAGTGAGATCTCTGGAAGAATCTCCACCATTAAACAATGCCACATCCAAAAAAAGACCCAGCTGAGAAACGACAGAATCGCTTGCCCGCATTCTGTGGGTGTGTGACTTGCTGACTGCGCCAGCTCCTCCCTTCCCTACAGCCCCCGCGACTCAAGTTAGGGGCAGGGGTCTCTCTGCACCCCTCTCACCCCATCTCACCATCCTGGGTGCAGGCAGACTGAGGGCCACAGAGGGGAAATCACTGCATTTGCCCCCAAGAAGCTGGCCCACTGGATTAGAGACTCACTGGCTGAAAGCCCTGCTGAGCATTCAGCATTGTGTCAGGCAGCATGCAGGGTGAGGGGACAGAGAGCTCAACTTGGCTTTTGTCCACAGGGGCTCGCTGGCCAGTGGTGCTGGGTGCTGGGCGAAGAAGCAGATGGTGGATCACGCCGCACTGGGCTAGGAGCAGGTATGGAGAGAAGCCTAGGGTGGAGGAAGGTATGGGGAGCATGCAGAGAGCACGTGTCATCCAGCCTGGGGAGGAAGGTTGGCCAGGTGTGGGGGAGGACGTTCCTGCAGAGAGAGGCCAGCGTGGAGGTGTGGCTGCAGGAGAGGGGGAGGTGACTGGAGGTGACAGAGAAGGAGGCCTCAGAGGACCATGGAGGGGCTCTGCAGCCAGGCCAAGGAGTTCTTTCCCGCTTAGAGCAGCAGAGAAGGACTGATGCCTACTAAGGTTGGCTCCTGGATTAGATGCAAGCACAGGGGCCCCGTTCTTCCCTGCAGGAGTGTCTCGCAGGCGACTGCTCCATAAGACAAAGCAGTAACTTTAGAGGAGGTGACCAGAGACCCCCTGGGTGGGGCAGCTGGCAACTTGGCAAGCCTGGAAGACTTCAAAGGGCCAGGCAGGGCTGCGGAGGGCTGGTGGCTTCAGGAGGAGGAACTCTGCAGATGGTGCCCTTTTGGTGCTGGACAGATCAAGGGCCTCTGAAGATCCCACCCCTTGGGGAAGGTCTCTGGTATGCAAAGGTCAGCCCCAGAAGTCCTGAGATCACTGAGGACCAGTGGTGGGGCAGGGAGCCTCAGAGCCTGCCTGGAGGGCGTGGAGGAAGGGGAGCCATACTGCCACACAGCTGGGCTCCTGAGCGGGGGCAGCCGCAGGCTAAGGAGCCAGATTCGAGATGATCATAAAAATAACAGCCACCTTTGCATGGTGCTTCTTAGGAGCCAGGCACTTCTCTCAGCACAGTTTCTCAACACAGTTAATCCTCACCACCACCCTAGAAGTTAGGTCCTGTTATTAGCCCCATTTTCAAGATGAAGGAATTGAGGCACAAACAGGGAAAGTAATTCTCATGGCCACACCCCTGGGAGTGGCAGGAACAGGGTCAAAGACCAGACCTCCCCAGGTCCTCATCACAAATTCTTTGAGCTCGGAGAGATTGTCGAGGTCAACTGGCCCCATTCCCTTATCTTACAGAAGGGGAAACTGAGGCCTGGAGAGACTGATTCCTCTAAGGGTGCTTAGCTGGCTAGTTGCATCATGTAACTGCGAACCTAAAGAATAACTTGGGGAAGATGGTTTTGTAGACCACAGGACCTGAAACTTGGGGGGAGAGGCCCAAATACCCCTGCTGCCGTCTGCCAGTTGCCCAGGAAGCCCTGCTCACGACTTCATCTGTACTCCAAGCCTTGCCTCCACCCTGTGCCTGCCATGCCCACACAGATGTCATGCAGCACTCTGGTCTCTCACCTCCTCTTCCCCAGTTCCAGTGACATCTACCTCCGCTCCCCTTCAGCCATTCCCACAATTCCCACAGAGCCGGGGCCTGGCCCCTCAGTCCCGACATCCTTCCTCCAGTTCTGACCACGCCTCCTACCCTTCCAGCTCTGTCAAGCTTCCCAGAGACTTCCAGAGCTCCACTTCCTCCAAGCCCACGGGCCATCTGTCTGCTCATCCTTCTCCATCCGGGGCCCCATGGAGCACCCACTCAGCAGCACCCTCAATTTTCATCACCCACCCCCACCGTTGTCTTCCACCTGACAGAGCCCGGGCACTGGGCCAAGGCCACCCTCCACCTTCTCCACCCTGCTGCACTGTCACTGTCACCACACCCGCTGAGGGTGGTCAGGCTACCTGAGGACCAGGGCTACTCTGACAGCAACAGCCCCGCCACAAGAGGGCGCCATTTCCCCACCCTGAATTCCTGATGGTGCCGACTGGGAACTACATTCACATTGAGGGCTCGTCAAAACCACCTGCAGAACTCGCACAGAGTCGAAGGCCCGGGTCATCAGATGTAACGAGATTGTTCTGGGGGCTGACCTGGGCATCAGGATTTCAAAAGCTCCCTGGGTGATTCTAAAATGTGCCGTATCCGCACGGGGCAATAGTACTCAGCTGAATGAAGAAACGAACTACCGATGCTGGCTTCAAGGACAAGCCTCAGAAACATGCGAAACAAAGCAGAGAGACACAGAAAAGGACATGCCATAGCATGCTACTGACATGAACTTTCCCAAACAGGCAACTGTAGGGAGCGAGTAAACAAACCTGGGGCTGGAGGGGTGGGCCTGACTGCCAATGAGCGCAAGGGAATCTGTGGAGTGATGGGCGTGCTCTAACACAGGGCTGTGACGGTGACATAACCTCATCAATTTCCTGAAAACAACTGAGCTGTACACTAAGCATGGAGGGACTCTATGGTACACCAGTTATATCCCCGTAAAGCTGTTAAAAGTGGGGTGGGGGACCCCAACATATTAAAAAAAATACCCTGGTGATTCCAATGAGCAGCCAGAGTCCAGAACCCAGAGGAGGAGGCCCAAGGCCATGTCCATTCCTCCCTGGCCTCCCTGGCACAGGGCCCGTGCCTTCACACACCCCAGCAAACCACAGGCCCCATTATTATTGAGTGAAGGGATAGGCATTCCTGGAATCATAGATCATAGGAGTAGAGGATGTCCATTTAATGAGCACTTACTATGCCGAGGTCTTTCATTTTCTCATTCTAACTCTCTCATCTCTGAGTCCCTATGAGGTCGGGATAAATATCCCCGTTTTACACAAAGGAACTCAACGTCACAGAGATAGGGTGTATTGCTCATGGCTGCACAGCCCTTGCCTGGCAGAGCTGGGCCTAGGGATCAGCCTGCTTGATACAAATTCTTCCCTTTTCTCTCATCTCATTTAGATCTTGGCTCTGGAGAGGGCAGGGCCGAAGCAAGCGCTACCCTTCCAGCCTCTGGTGTCCACCAGGGACCCTTGTTTGTCTCAGCAGCAGCTCCAGATCCTATACACCCAAGTCAACAAGGGGAAGGAAGTTGTCTGGGCCCACGCAGCCCTTGCTGGGCAAAGTGAGGTGTGGAGACCGGCCCATCTGATCGAAGTCCCAGGCAGCCTCTGGGCACCATACGCTAGGTGGGACGGCTCTCTATACACAGGAGCAGCCGGCCCAAGGTGGGATGGCTCTCAGCCCTGCACCCCTTTCAGTCCCAATGTAATAAGCTTCTGCGATTAAGCTTCTGCCCCACCCCCTGCCCAGCCACCCCCCCCAACTTCAGGATTGCTTTCACTTGATGATCCTTCCAGTGCACCAGTTTGGAACAGAAGTGCTTGACACTGCTGATCGACCAATTTCATAAAAGGAATCCAGTTTCCCTCGCACTCATGAAAAGCTGTTAGCCTCTGGCGAGCTTCCAGAGCCTGCACTCCAGCGATGCAGCCTAGACATCAGGAGAGGGGTGCCAAAACCCTTGGGCACACAGAGGAGTCAGCTGGGCTAAGAGATTTAAATCGAGAGGGGTCCTTGCCAGCAACACCACCAAGCAACATCCTGTCCTCAGAGAAGAGGTTTCCCGCTGAGTTGCCCTGAAACCGCAGCTGAGGGCCCAAACACAGCCGTGTAGGGATGGAGATGTGGTCCTGGACTGTCGATACTTGACCCCAGTGAGGACAGCGTAATGGAGAAGGCAGTGGAAGGTCAGGTAGGCAGCCTCGGGTGGGCTGGAGGAGGTCTATCGCCCTCTGCAAATTTCAGTTTCCTTATCTGTAAAATGGGAGCATAACCCCTCCCTACCAGGCTGCTGGCTGTGAGAGTGTTTGGGAATCTATAAAGCATCAACCCAGTCGGGACTAAGATTTATCTTCTTTAAACCAAGGCTTTGGGGGTATTTCTAACCTCCAAAGTTAGAAGCAGTTCCCATGTGACAACAGGAAGTTAGGATGGACAGAAGGAGCAATGGGAAACCTGCACTGGGAATCGGGATCCCGAGATTCAGTCCCAACTTTTCTGTGAACAATCCTTCATGACTTCAGAGGTGCTTTGAAACCCAGAACTCTGTCGCTTCCCGTCTCTGGGCCTTGGTTTTTCACTTCTATACAATGAGGAGGTTGGGGGAGGTGTCCCTAAAGGCCTCTCACACTCTGACAGCCAAAGACTGTTGGAAACAAGCAGATCTCTCCAAATCACAGCAGAGTCCAATGCCAATGGGGCCACAGGATTGGGTGTCCCCACCCTCACCATCAACCTGTCTGACACGCATTTTAGTGCACCGGCCACGGCCATAAAGAAGGCAGTCTTCCAGCCAAAGCCTCTGCAGTGTTTGGCAATGAGTCACTGCCACTGCAGGTCACGTTTCCTTCATGCCTCTCCCTAGGGACTGAGAAACAGAGAGGTGGGAAGATGAGCACCAGCCTTGCCTGGGAAAAGCCTGCCTTGTTTGGATAACCACAGACCGTGGGGCCAAACACTTCAGCTTTTCAAGCACCTCCAAAACATCCCTGTCTGTGCATGAACTTTACAGTTTACAGAGCTCTTTCAAATCCATGACTGATTTTGGCAAGAATTGCAGGGAAGGCATGGGAAGGGCTACTGTCCCCATTTTACAGGGGAGGAAACTACAGCTCAGAGAAGTGAGGTGACTTCTCCAAGGTCGTACACCAATGCATGGAGTGAGCTGGGCTCTTCCCATGGGAGAGGTGGGGCAGAACCTCAGAGAGTAAGTGTGGAGCTGCAGTGGAAACAGGTGTGATGACTCCCAGTCCTGTTCTGCCCCCATTCCTGGACACATACTTCCCCTGCTGCACCAGGGACCAGCCCTCCGAGAGTCCTCCCGCCGAGGTCCGCCCAGACACCTGACTCCCACATTGTCTCCCCACACGGCTCACAGTGTTTTCTCTTGAGCTGCTGAGCACATGTGCAATGGCTTGCCTTGTTGGGATGCTCCGAGTAGCCACAGCACACGTAGGAGAGAAAAGGAGAGTAGGAGCTCCAAGGAGAACGGGATAAAAGGCAAGAGATCATTTCGCACTCATCCGAGTAGGGAAAACTTTTCAAACATTGCTAATATCCACTGTTAGTAAAGCAGTGTGGACATGGAGATTTACAAACACTGTTGTGGGACTAGGATTCAGAACAGCCTTCCTGGAGGTCAGTTTGTTGCGATATTTTAAATGACTCAATAATTTCGCTTCTAGAAATCTATTGAGAAGACGCACACCAAGGCAGGAAGATGCTGGCTGTGATAGCAAAAAGCTGTACACATTCAACAAATTACCACCTATCCATCTGACAGAACACCATGACCCATTAATAGGAATGCGGTCTATCAAGATCGCTGAGATCCACAGTAAAGTGAGAAAACCAAAATATATAGTATGAAGTCATTTGGGTTTAAACAAATATACAGAAAAAGTTCTGGGCAGATGAACAATAAACAGAAAGCAAGGGTTCACTTTGGAGAGAAAGTGGGATTTAGGGGGAATCGGGCAAAGCAATGCTTTTATTTTTTTATTATCTATATTCAACTTTTTTTCTTTTTTGGCAAAAACAAAACAAACACCACGTATGATGTATGCGTGTAAACCATGAAAATAAAACACCAGATAAAACCCCAAGCAAACCCACCAATTTGCGGTGACACTGGAGCCTTGGTTCCAAGCCAGCCCCTCCCCAAACTTCCCTCATGGTAGACACGCTCTTGGCGGCACATCATGATTTTAGGTGGTCACTCGGCATCAGTAACGAGGACAGCAAACCCACAGGGGCAGTCAGGGCATGAGCCACAGGATTGGGCCGAGAGGCATGACAGAAGGGAAGGTTTCGCTCCTGAGCTACGGAGAGGGACGTGTTCACCTGTCCCGTGCACAAATTCCTCACTCGCCAGCTCTATTTTGTCCATGGTGTTTCAGCTCTGAGCCTGCCCCTAACAGCGTGCTTAAAGGTCCTGTGACGTGACCCATCCCGGATGAAGCCATCTGGCCCCCTGGCAGGGGACAAGAGCTGACAGGCAGGTGTGAACATGCCCTCCCGGCACACATACCTCGGAGAACCTCTGTACGTCTTGGGTCAGCGTGCCCACTCGCCTCCACTGGTAATGCTGGAGCAACTTGAGGATGGCGGGATTCACTGCATTATCTGATGGGACAGTCCGAAAGAAGTAAGGGTATTTCTTCTTATCAGCTAGGACGGGCGTGGTCGCAGCGAAGGAAAGCTGGAAAACACAAGTGACATCATCTTTACTGGTGGGCTTCACGGCTGTGTGCCTAGGACCTTTCCGAACGGAAAAGAGACACTGAGCCTGATGTGGGGCACAAACACATGGGGCAAGACATTTTTTAAGTCCTTTCGTTCTGAAAGTGATACATTATAATGGAAGAGAAGGTTTTAAAAAATGTAAAATAAGGAGAAAGAAGGAAAAACATAGACCAATAATTTACTCCTTGCCAATGAGCCACCATTAACGCAGTTTATTTCCTTCTGGTCCTTTTTGCATGCTCAGTGATTTTTTTTAAAAAGAGATTCTTGAGATCATTCCACGTACACAATTGACCCCCCCCCTTAACATTATCCTACAAGCCTTGAAACCATCTTGTTAGAAAAAGCTCCTTGCAAACATTTTAATAGCTGCATAATACTCCAGCATATGAACATACCATAATTTACTGAATCATCTCTAATTTGGGGGCATTTAGACTGTTTGCAATTTGTCATTATTGTCATATTATTCTACAAGCATCTTTGTGCAGAGCATCTTTTCTCCACATTTCAGGCTATTTCTGTAGGATAGAATCCATGATATAAAATTTCCCACATAAAGAAGATGAGCTTTTAAAGACTTAATACTTATTTCCCCCCAAAATTATGTCAATTTACACACCCACTAGCCAGGTATAATTAGAGGGCCAATTTCAACCACAGTCTTACTAACAGAGAGAAAGAAAACATTTCTCTATATAATCTTACAATGGTTTGTCACTAAAAAAAGAGAATCATATTGCATTCATGGGTTATGCATAATGCTGAGCTTATTTCCACGGGCTCGATAACTAGTAGCGTGTTCTATTTTAGGAGCTGCTTTGTCATGCCCTTTGTTTATTTTTGAGTGGTATTCTAATGCTTTTCTTACTGAGTCTAATGAAGACTTTTTTATAAGGACAGCATCCAAACTCAGACTACTGCAGTTACAGCAAATATCCCAGCTTATCTGCTTCTACGTTGTGTGTGCGTGTGTGTGTGTGTGTGTGTGTGTGTCTGTGTTTTAATTTACACTCAGTAGTCAAATCTGTCTATCTTCCTCTTCATTATTCCTTCTCTTTCTTTTAAGTGCCAGTAAGTTGCTAAATTGGATTTTAATTATCTGTCCTCCAAGGCCCAGCTTAAATGTCACCTCCTCTGTAGCATTTCCTCTGATCTTTGTTCTCCCTGTCCCCTGGCCTCGCCCACAGAAGGTGCTTATCACCCTTTTTGATCTTTGCTGTGTGCTGGTGGAAACGTGGTATCTTACTGCACTTCTAATTTGCATTTACCTTATTATAAGCGAGGTTGAGCACCTCTTCCTATACTCAAGAACAATTTGCAGTTTGTTCTGGAAACTGGTCATATCCTTTACCTGTTTTCCAACTTGACTCATTTTTTATCAGTTGGTAAAAGTGATCTTTCTTATTAATGAACCTAGCCCTTGGCAATAGAAGTTACTAATTTCCCCCTAGTTTGTACTTTTTCTTTTCATGTTTCTTATAGTGTCTTCTTCCATATAGACCCTTTTTTAAAAATGTGGTTGAATTTATCAATTTTTTCCCTTTTATGTCCTCAGGTTTTGTGTCGTATTTAGAAAGGCCTTTCCCCCACTGAGACTATTAAACAATTCCTCCATGATTTCTTTCAGCCAGTCATCTCCCCTCCCTCCTTCCCTCTGTTCCTCTTTTCCTTCCTCCCAACCTCCCTCCCTCCCTCTCTCCTTCCCTTCCTTCTTTTTCCTTCCTTCTTTTGTTTCATGTAAACCCTTAACCCAGAGAGGGCACAGCTAAAGCAAGCTCACTCTGTCACCACCAGTTTTCTCCCTGAGCCCGTGCTCTCCCAGCAGCAGCTCTAGACCTAATACATCCCATAGTCCAATTTCAGCATCCAGAGAAGTAATATCCAGGTGCCCTCAGGCCCCAGCTGAAGATACTTTTTATTGCCTCTCCTGTCACCCGGGGAGGCGCTCCTTCTTTTCCTCCCTAAGACTCTCACAGAGTGAGGCAGCAGAGACCTTGTCCCTCTTCCTGGTCTGGCTCAGAGGGTAGACAGCCACTCCCTAGGACCCCTGCATCTCTTGTATCCAATCAGCAACCTCAAGCATACCATCTGTTGGAGATGAACACAAAATATCCCATCAGCTGTCACTTGGAGCTAGAGAGTACCTGTAGGAACCAACTTCTAAGATCCTCATAGAGAGAGGGACATCATCCCAAGACTTAAAGGTCAAGGGTAGAATGACTATTTAGAAAAATTCTAAGTAGAAGAAGGACCAATGGGAAGAAGAACATACAAAGAAGAAAATCTCAGCTGGACACACTGAGGAACAATGGCATTCAGAGTTGGCCAGCAATGCAAGTAGTGAGATCCCTGCATCTGGAGGTATGCAAATGGAGGCTGGACCATGACCTAGTGAGAATACAGAGGAGCTCCAAGGTGTCTGTGAACTCCTCAAAAATTACATGAAAATGTTGTGTGGGCCGGCAGGTGCATTTAGGCATGCACTTTTTTCTGAAAAGAGGATCCACACTTTCCATCAGGTTCATCAAGAGGGTCCTATAACCCAAACAAGGTCAGCAACCCTGCCTGCAGGTGATATTGGGGTCCCAGAATGACTACAAGAAACACATGCTCTTTAGAGTCCCCTTGAACGTAGTGTCTGTGATTCTTCTCTCAAAATTAAAACAACACTTCAAGCCTCCTACGGTCACCAGTGTAAGAGGGAGCTATTAGAAAATCAGGGAGTAACTCTTTCAGGACCTGGGACAGTATATGTGTTGTCATATCCCCTCAAATGCTTATCTAACACAATTTGGGAAATATTGGTTTTCCGCTGTGATTTCTGAATCACACTCTGGTTGATACTTTATCGCTATCGTCCCATCGGTTCCAGGTCCACAATTAATTGTTGCTTGAACAACCTCATATGTTTGCCCTGTAGGTAATTAGAGTGGTTACTGTTCAGTGAATAAATGGCCCATTGTGTTTACTATGGGCTTGGAGGGCAATCTATGCCCCCAGTCTAAATCATGTTGGGTGCAAAATATTAACTGGCACTGGCATTTTCTGCCCCATTTGAGATAATGCTCACTTTGATGAGATTGCTCTGCGTTACTGTGCCTCTGGCTTTAGCCTCTTACAACTTTGTTCTGTGGGCAAAGGCTACAGGTGCCTAGGAGCGCTGCTGACTTTCAGAACGGGAGGAACAACTCGAGAAGTCATCTAGCTCTGGGGTTGTCTACCCTGGCTGCTCGGTGGAATCACTTGGGGAGATTTAAAAAAGTACGATGCCTTGGTCCCACACTGAACCAATGGAAACAGAAATCTCTGTGCCTAGAGCCTAGGCCTCCGTATTATTAAAAAACTTCGCAGGTGATTACAATACCCAAGAACCACAAATATAGCTCAACATCCCTAGTTCTGAATAAGCAGGCTAGAATGGAGAAATGGGAGCCATCGAGGTACTCGCCATAACCAACAAGACTCCAATCTGGGTCTACAGGACTCCAATACCTGTGCTCTTTCTCCCCCTCAAAAGCTGCCCACCTGCATCCTATGGACTTGCTAGGTCTTCCTCCCCAGCCCAGTCACTCAGCATCCGGAAACACTAGGCCTGTTGCTTCAAGGCCCTAACTGCAATGCCCAAGCTTTCTGGGATCTCCTTCCCTCTTTGACACAACCAAGTTCGTTTCCAAACACACTATGACTGGGGCTCTGAGTTATTGAGGCTCTGGGTTAATCCCTAACCAAGGATTTATTTCAGAGGGTACTCTTAAATTTATTTTATAGTTTTGTTATCATTTCTGGTTTTATTGCACTGTTTTGAGAGTTTGGCATGCATGGTGTCTGCTTTTGGAATTTATTGAGATTTTCTTTGTAGTTGACTCTACAATCAATTTTTGTGAAAGTTCCACAGTGGCTGGAAAAGAGAATGCAGTCTTAAGTTGTAAGCTATAAAAGTCTTTATCAGATTTCTTATGTATAACAGATACAATCAACCAATGTAACTATCACATGCTCTGTATTTCTGTTTACTTGATCTGTCAAAGACTGGAAAACTTGTTAAATTTTTCTCCATCTTCTCTGACAATTTCTCCAACAATTTCAACAGTTTTTGTTTTATCTGCTCTGATTTTATGTTGTTTTGAGCATAAATGTTCATGACAATTATATCTTTATCTTTTAGCAATGTAATCCTTTGCCTGGTGCCAATAGTAGGCACTTAATAATCATTACATGAACAGAAAATTAAAATACTTATCAAGATTAAAAAACATCCTCTTTAATTTTATTACTTTTTTGGCCATTTTATTACTTTTTGGTTTATATTATATCATGCTTGATATTAATATTGAAACCTTTATTTCTGCTTGTATTTGCCTATCATAGATCTGATCCTTCTTTTATTTGCATTCTATTAAGATTGTTTTAAGTATATTTCTTGAAAAGAGCACATGGATTTTAAAACATGTAAGCTTATTGCTGTAATAAGCACTTGATCTTGCACTTATCTTGTTGGCAATCTTACTCTTTTTTTTTTTTTTTAATAGAGGGAGAAAGGGGAGGCAGTAGGGAGGGGCAGAGGGAGAGAGAGAATCTTAAGCAGACTCCATGCCCAGCACGGAGCTTGATGTGGGGCTCCATCTCACAACCCTGAGAACATGACAGAGTAGAAATCAAGAGTTGGAAGCTTAACCGACAGAGCCAACCAGGCACCCCGGCAGTCTTACTCTCTTTGTATGCTTCCTATTTGTTTCCTCTTATTCTCTTTAGTATTCAGACTGTATGTCTACTGTTCTCCATTCTGGATATATTAATCTTGCTTATCTGAAACTGCTGGAGTATCCTTTAATATTCTGAAGAAGGGCAAGTGGTTGAAATCTTGCTGAGGATGACCCTCGGTTGCTTTGACACATGGTAGAATTCAGCTGGGTATAAAATTCTTCGGTTACTCTTCTCTCCTTTGAAACTACAAAGCCAGTCAGAGGAGAAATTTGGGGTTAGTTTGACTCTTGTTCATTTGTAGGTATCTGGTGTCCTCTGCCTGGATCCCCAAAGAAGGTTTTTTCCTTTGTTCTGAGATTTCAAAAAATTTGCCAAGATAGATCTTGGTGCGGCACTCTTGATTTTATCTGACACACTGGGAGTCCTTCAATCTATACATTCACGCTTTCAACTCAGAAAAAAAGATATATGTATATACAATATATATGTAGTATTATATGCAATATTATAGATTATATTATATTCATATATAGTCTTTCCTCCAGAAAGCCTCATTATTTAAATGTTGTCTTTTCATTCTTCAATTCCGTATCAATCATATTTCCTTCCATGATTTCATCTCTTGGTCTTTGTCCTCTACATCTCATTTTATTCCATATCTTTTATTATGGGGTACATGCATGTTTAGTTTCCCTAATTTCTGGCAAAGTTGCTGGGTTATCCACAGTCCCAGCAGCAGGGCACAAGGATTCTTGTTTCCTCATATCCTATCCAATAATTGGTATTATCTGCTTTCCTACTTTTTGCTAATCTTTCTGGGATATGGTGGCACTTCATTATTATTTGACCCTGCAGCCCTTAGACTGTAATGTGGTTGAACAGGTGTACATAAACAATTTAGCCTTTTACGTTCTTTGTGCTATGAGTTTGTTCATCTGCTTTTCAACAGCCTCACTTTTAAGTTTTACTGTCTCTGACATATTTTATCATGCTATTGAGATTTCCCATTTCCTAAAAGTTTTTAATGATTACATCCCTTTTTTACCCCATCATCTTATCTCAGGCTAGTTCATGGAAACCCTGTTTTTTCTGGATATGACTGAGGATGCTAAATGTTTTTCTGAAGTTTTGTTCTTTATTCTGCAATAGATCATTTTCAGAGGTGGACTCTTCCCCTGCTTCTTCTGGGTATGATGCACCTTCGATTATTTTTGCAATACTTTTTCAAAGGCTGAATGTTAGCTCTTTGACAATGTACTCATTGTCAAAAGCAAGGCAGGTCTTTTCAGACATGGCTTATCAAATAACACAATATATGGATTGCCCGTGGCCCCATTTCCTGTCTTTTTACATTATAATTGAATATTTTCCCCAGAAAAATGGGAAATAAGTATTTGAGCACTGTCTTTAGCATCCAGGAGGCTCTCACTTTTTGCTGTTCTATACTATGAGTGACATCTTTGCCCTCAGTGCCTAATTTTCTGATGCTCTGAATCAACGCAATATGTTACATTTCCATCACCCACAGCTGCCACGGGGTTTTCTTTCTTGCCCATAAAACTTTACTTGGGAGGTTTCTGCTTCCCAGGTTGCAATGCTCTCCTAGGGTCCTCCTGTCTTCTTCCTACCCAGCTTTTCCTAGGAATGTATAGGTCTGTTTGAATTAACAAAGAGAGATGAAAATGAAGAGATGAAAGCATTTTGGTTGCTTCAAAGGTCAGCAACTGTGAGTAGAGGTGTAACTGTCCAATTTTCTGATTGGTAAAGCCCTGGGTCTCTAACTTGGGTTGTGGGAGAGAGAGGGGAAAGTCTATTACTTTTCAGAACAATTATCTTATGAGGCAGTGTTCAGAGTGGCAAATTGTAGGATTTTATCAATCCAGCTCCATCTATTTTAAATCATTGAAGCCGTCGAACATGTGGAATATCAGTTGGTTTTAGAGCCCTCGGCTCTTTGAGGTAGGAATCACCATCCATTTTATAGCTGAAGAAACCACGGAAATGAAAGGCGATGTAGTTGTGCAAGGTCAGTACAGGAACGATGAAACTGGCCCTTTTAACTTCGTATCTCATTCTCTTTCTTCAACCAGCTCTGAACTGCCTGTCCTGGGTGAGACGGGGCAATGATCTGGGACTTGTTCCTTCTTCTGAGACCCTGTAGCACAGGGACGAGGCAGAGGATTCCAAGGCTTCCAGAATCTCTCACACATAGCAAGTTTCCATGGTGGGCATGGCTGGTCCTGGGAGATTCTGGAGGACTCACCTTAACCAGCAGAGTGGGATGGGGAGAGAGTTGTCAGCATCTCTCTCCAAGAGGGGAGCTCTAGCCTGGCACGAAACATTTTGTGAGGTTTAGGGCCTGCATATGGAACTGCAAGTCACTTTAACATTAAGCTGAGGCCACTACAAGGCCACTTTAGGGAGTTGGGGAAACCAGGCTTAATTAACCCTGTCTCTATGACTGTGAGAACAAGGACATCATTTCTTCTAGGTGTTTGTTTTTCTTGCCTCTGAATATGATGGACGAAAGATTTCAAAGTTTCCTTGCAACCACACAATTCTGCTTTTCTCTCCAACAGTGGAGGAAAATAATGAAGAAGTCTGTTAGCTTTGTGTGGGTATGTGTTTCATTTGCTCTGATTTATTCAGATAATTGCCTTTGTGTCTCACTTCTCTTTGCAGACGTAAGCCCAGATGAAAAATGTAAATACACCTCCCAACTTCGGGATCTTTATTAAATTCCAAGCCACTGATGAATTCTTGCCTAAATGCAATTCATTCTTTCCCTGGTTTGGGGCCTCTGAGTTTAACTTTTCTGAGGAGCGACAGAATTTTTCAGGTGGAAAGTACGACCAGGAGTGGCCATCGTTGCCAAATACTAGGTGAGAGATTCGGGCCAGAAGCGGGGGTGGGGGGGCAGAATATGATGGAGCCTTGCTCTTTTCTCTGCTTGGTTTAATCTTTTTCTAAGGGTTTGCTGACTGTTTCTGTAATTAAATGAGGGAAGTATTTTCATCTCGTTTCCCTTTCAGCCGAGATGAATGGAACGCAACTTTCTCAGGAAGCTTCTGACAAAACCCTGTTTGTGGCCAGTGCCAGGATGTATACAAAGGCACTGGGCTGGGGGCATTGGGAACTCAGGCCTGCTTCAGGTCTGTGCCAGGTCACTGCTGCACCCCAGCCCTGGCGAAAAACTGTTTGGACACAGAGGGCCTCTCCATAGATCCCCGTGAGATTAATGTGATGTGGAGTGGCTGCAAAGCATTTCCTGAGTTAAGGAGGGCAAAGGAATGCCTGGCGTTGGGGTGAGTTCTTGAAGCCCCATTCCCACAAAAGGCCTGCTACGGCGTCACGCAGAGACGTGCTCTAAGGTTGGAAGGCTTTTTAGTCAGAGATCCTGGGCTAGAACCACTTGGGGAGCAATCATTTCTCCTTCCTGTTGATGAGCTTTCATTTTTAATCACTCAGAGGTGCACAGCAGCTCGGCTTTCACCACCCACCTTTGTGCCATATTCTTCTGGGGAGCTGGAAACACTTTTTGAGGGAGGCAGAGGACGCATCATTGTCTTTGTTCCTCGTGGAGTCATTGAGGCTCAGGGAGGTAGAGTGACCTGCCTGAGGCCATGCAGCTAGGAAGGGGCAAAGCTGGGATTTGAACTCAGATAATCTGACCCCTTAAAGTTATTCTATGGTGAGCACCTGCCATGGGGCAAACGCTGCATGAAGGGCAGTGTTCACTTTCTCATTTAATGATCAAAACAACACTATGAGGTAGACGCTGTTACGATCTGCACTTTTCAATGAGGAGACTGAGGCTCAGAGAGGTTAAGTCACTTGCACTTGGTCACACAGCAAGCAACAGGCAGAGCAGGGACACTGCACGAGCCTTTGCTCATTCCATAGACTGCTATACTTCCTCTCTGTACTTATCAACTTCTCGAACACATTTACTTCCTTAGTCTAACTTTGATTGTCACAAAAACCCGCCATGCTGGTAGAGTAGACATTATGGCTCTCCTTCTATAAATAAGAAAACTGAAACTCTGAGAGGTTAAGTGACTTGCTCAAAGCCACGCGTTAGCAAGTAGCAACGCTAGGGCTTGAACTTGGGACTTTTGTTTCTGGCATGCAGCTCTCTCTCCAATATTCAAAGCTGCTCTTAGGGAGGTATCCTGTAGAAGACAAGAAAGCAACTAGGGCAATTTAAAAGAAAGGAGAAGAAAAAAATAAAATCTTCTTAAAAGAAACAACAATAATACTGAATCACTGGCTTATTATGTTTTTGACTACCTAGGGTAGTCCAATTCAATTATATGAAACAAAACTCATATGTGTGTGTGTGTATATATATGTATATATACACACACATATATTTATTTACGAGAAAATTCTTCATATTTTCTTTTTGAACTTTTATCATGGTATATAAGCTACGTCTAACCGTCTAAGTATATGAAATATATATGTTCAGTTTAAGGAGTAATAACGAAACCAATATCCAACTGCCCATCACCCAGTTTAAGAAATAGCTTTTATTTATTTGTAAATATTAAATTGTAAAGTCATTTACTTTTTTGCTCTTTTAGATACAATCTTTTGTGATTTTTACTTCCTCCTCCCCTGTCCCAGCACACTTCTCTCATTATTTTACATAAAGAAGTTTGGAAAACAAATATTACTTCCTTGAATCCTTTCTTTCCTTTTTTATTTAAGTCAGAAATGGGAATAAAATAGAGAACCACCAGAACCAAGATGGCGCTGAGAAAGCAGTATGGTGCACAAAGCCGGATTCGGGGCCTCCCTTACAGGGGACGGGCTGGGACTGAATGCCAGCTCCACTGCTCACTATGCAGCTCAGGAACGCTCCTCCGCTGTTTGGGATCTGCCTCCTTCTCTGTAATCCAGGGTCACACACCCCACCCCATGCCCATCTCAGGATCTGGGGACAATGATCGCTAATGTCACAACTTCTAGATTCAGACATTATGGGGGTTAGATGGTGTTTCTTACCCTTACAAAGGGCTCTTAACTCACAAAGCTTTTCCCTTCAGTAATATCTGAACCCCAAGGAAGGCAGAGTGGAGAGGAGTATACCCATTTCACAGATGAGATGCTTCAGTGAATAAATGGGTTGCTCGCTGAGACGTGGCTGCCACCAGGCAGAGACATAATTCTAAATCAATCAGGCTTTCTAAATCCTAATCGAGTGAATTTAAAATGGCTTGTTAATTTGAAAAAATAATAATGATTATATTGCTTGTCTAATTGTGTACAATTAGAATGTATGTCTTTAATTTTCTCTTAAACTTCTGGTAAAATGTTCCAGTTTCCCCTCACAGCTATACAGGTGACAAATGCAGGAAATTAGCAAATTACATTAGAATCCTCTTTGGCTTCCTCAGCTCCTTTGCACTTTGCTTTCAGCTGATGTTTTTATGGGTAAGAAGTGCTCTCGTGTGATCGCAGCTGTGAAGCCGACTGCCTTTTAATTACCACACTGCAAAAATCATGTCTCCTCATGTCAATTTAGCACCTCTAATTAGTGGATAGGCTGAAATCACATCTATAGGGGGAGAAAGGTGTGCTGGGGCCCACCTCGATGCTTGCAGTGAAAGAGGATGTAGCATTTCTATCTGTTGGATCTTCCCATTTCTTCACAACCAGCTCCTATTCACCTGTCCAGGTCTGCTTATGGCCACCTCCTCCAGGGAGTCTTCCCTGCTATCCCTCAGTTCTCCCAGCAGCTGTCACAGAAAAAGCATTCAAATATTTGTTGATAAATGAATGTATGAATGAATGCAAAGGGTAGCAAACTTAGTGTGTGTGGTCCCAGAAAGAAAACTAGGATCGATATATGACTGTCTCAGGGAGCCTGATGTGGATCGATATACAGAAGAAATATTTAATAATGAGATATTCAAGAAGGAGTCAAAAATCTTGCAAAGAACTGAGTTCTCCATCACTGGAGGTATTCAAGGAGATGTTCAAGAATCATCTATCTATCAGGGCTATAGAGGGGATTCCCAAACCCACAGGGGGTTTGCACAAGTCATGTCTGTTGATGGCAAACCCAATGATTTTAGTTGAGCCCCAGATTAACATTTTATATCTTCATAGGTATGTTTTCTCTTTTTACTTTTACACCATCTTCTTAGAAAATGATACTGATTTTCCATTCATGGTATTTAAATAAAAGGATGAGTGTATTTGAAGGAAAATACTAAATCAGTTAACAATTCAAGTGGTAGACCCAACGGTCTTTGAGGTCTGGGAAACACTGGATTGAGGGTTCATTAAGGAGTCCTAGAAGAATATACTAAGTCCTCAGAAATAAATATCTCCTACTCAAATCTCCATTACTTTCCATTAAATTAAGTCATAATATGAATTTAAACCACAGAATGAGCTAGACTCTTATCTGGGCACTGGAGAACAAGCACTATCAGAAGTGCCAGAAAGGGGGTAGATGGGTCTCTCAAATGAAAGAAATTAATTACATTCAAAAAAGAGAAATAACTGTACAAGTAGAAATGGCATAAGAGCGTTGCCATAGTTAGCAGTCCTGGGGACATACTTGTGCTAAAAGATTGTATTCTATATTTACCTGAAATTTAAATTTATCGGGGCACCTGGATTCTATGTGGTAATCCTAAGTCACCATCCACGCCAGAGATGGTAAACAGACTCGAGCCTATGTGACGTCACAAGCAGGTTGACAGTGGCGGCCAGAGACGTGGGTTAAGTCAGTGAAGAGTGTGAGGTGATCAGTTAGTCACGCCTGCAATTAGCTAGGGACGGGGAAGTAAGGGCACCAACGTCATTCATTTATCTGCCCTCCTGAACTTGTCCAACTCCTGGTTTTACACATGGGGGGACCAGAGAAGACAAGGGACGTGCCCAGGCTCACAGCTTGAGTCCACAGCTGGGCTGGGCTAAACTCATTTGCTGCTCCATGCCGTCTGCTCAGAATCAAATCAGAATGCCACCAACGCCATGATTATGTAATTTCAGACTCTCCTCAGCAAACACGACCACCCACATCACTGGCCAGAACGCACACAGCCAGTCAAAGCCTCCACCTGATCCAATTTATCATCATGACTACATCTGAATGCCCTAGAATAACACAAAAGATGTGAAACCAAGCCCATTTACACTAAGAGAGTTCTGTGGCAGGCGATGTCGTTGTGACAGAAAGCACTCAGGGGTCTGGACCCTTGCGCTCTTTATGTAGTACTCAGGGGCTCGCAGGAGTACAGTTTCACGTTTGACTCTTGGTAGAACCAGCAAACAAGTATGTTTTATTCTAAAGCAGTACTTCACGTACTGTTTACTGCATTGGATGGAACTGAGCTGAATTGGGGGTTTCTTCTCCACCTTTCTCTCGACCCCCTACTCTTTCTGGGCCTGGGGTTCCTTGCTGCTAAAATAAAGAGACAGCACTGGGTGGCTTTTCATTTCAGCTCTACCCTTTCATGACTTTGCAATTCTGTGTCTGATTTACACACCAAGGAGGAAGTCATTCTTTCAGTGAGGGAATGAAAACTGCCGCACTTAGAGACTTCGTCAGAGGGCCCTGAAACCAGCCTCTTTGAAGATAGTTACTCAGTCTAATTGTCTTATGTTTCCATTTGGATATCAGCCTTTTACTTACTGCTCTTCTTAATCAAGTTCATTCATTAGTTTTCTCACTCATTCAGCAAATATTTATTTTCTAGAAAAATTACAGATGCATTCCCTTGACCCACAAATCCCACTTCTAGGAATTCATCCCCAATTCACACGGGCACTCATCTGACAATGTGGCCCAGGTTATTCCAACAGACTGGAGACAACCCAAATGTCCATTGATAGAGGACTGGCTGTCCCAACTCTAGTCTATCCACATCAAGAAGTGCTATGTAGCTGTAAAAAAAAAAAATAAGGAATGTCTTTACATACTGATAAAATAGACAGCTCTGGGAAAATTAAGGGGAAAAGAGCAAGGTGCAGGATATCATATGCAGTACGCTCCTTTTTGAGTAAGAAAGAGAAAGAGAACTAAAAACATAAATTTATGTATATTTGGAATGAGAAACACAGGAAGGATAAATGAAAAATGGCTATCAACAGGAGAGGCATAGGACAGAACAGAGGGAAGTTGTATGGGGTCCAGAAATTCTCTACTTGTTGCATACTTTTTGACTGTGGAATCATCTAAAAGTTGTATTGGTTTTAAAAAAAAATTAATCAACAACAACAAAAAAAGAAATCCACCCCTAAGAACTGAAAACAAAGGCATTTACAAGTATATCACAGAAAAATCTGTAAAGAGACTTCTGGATACATCTTCATTGTCCAACTAGGAGCGATCTAGTCTCCCCCACCTCCCACCCCATCCACACACACACTCACAGCTTTTTATTGTGAAACTATTCAAACCTACAAAAAGGTTGAAAGAACGGTACAGTCAATACCATATACCCTTCACCATTCAGTATTTTCCACATCTGCTTTCCTCTCTCTATAAATGCATATACACACATGCACACACACACACACACACACACACACACGTCTTTGTTTTTGATGCATTCGAAATTATAAACACTTTAACACTTCACTCTCATCAGTCCAGAATGCACCCTCTAAGAACATTCCCCTATGGCATAATTACAGTGTCATTATCAGAGTTGCGAGAATGAAGAGCAATTCGGTACAGTCCAATGGTCAGTCCACACTGATTTCTTCAATTTCCCCAAAATGTCCTTTCCATTGTTAAAAATCAGGATCTAATCAGCATTCGTGCCTCCCATTTGGCTCTTATATTTTTATAACCTCTTTTCATCTAAGAACAGTCCCTGGCCTTTCTGTTATTGTTCTTGTTGCTTTCCACAACATTAACTTTCCTGAAGAATCCAGGCCAGGTGGCTTGTAAAATATCCTATATGGGTGTGATTATCTCCTTGTAGTCATATTCAAGTTTAAATGTTTTTGTTTAAAACATTAAGAAGGATATTTTCTAGTTCAGTCCACTGAAAAGAAACCTAGAAGCAGTGAACCCCAGAGGCAATGAGCAGAGCTAGCCCCCAGATCTTGGTTCCTAAATAGGATTCCCCAGCAGAAAGAATCAGGAATGCCTGGAGAAATGGCTGGTTCCAAACCTAAGGCAGGTAAAATATTAAGTGCCCAGACAAATGGAGGAAAAGGGAGGAGGGGAGGGAAGGGGGCAGGAGGGGAAGAAAGCATCAAAAAGGGGAATGCTCTTCTGCAGAGGAGAATGCCAGCTTCAACGCAGAAGGGAGGGAGGCGGATCAGAAAATGGCCCTTTTGCAGCCCCGTTATAACAGTGGCTCGGCCAGGACCATCAACTGAGGCTCAAACCATCTGGTAAAAGATTGTGGGGGACCAAGACATCAGCCTCGAAGTCTCACCCCACAGATTACTTAATAATTACTGAGGGGAGGAGGTATCTTTACAATAAATCTAGCAGATGCCACCTTAGTCAAGGGATCGAATTTAGCATCATCGAGAATGGTTCAAAGGTGGGCCTCCTGACTCAAAGCAGCGGGAAGAGCATGGTATAAAAAAGGTAGCATTGTGGCCAAAACTGTTTAACCAGAATCTACCTGTGAAGAAACAATCAAACAAATCCAGATTTGGGATTTGGGAACATTTTCTAAAACAACTGGCTTGGGCCATTTAGAAAGGTCAATGTCCCAAAAGCCAAAAGCCAAAAGCCACAACAACAACAACAACAAAGTAGGAAATTAAAAGTAGTAGATTCAAGGAGACTAAGCACGTGGCAGGACTTACATTGCACGCTACCTGATTTGTTCCCCCCTCCCAAGTAAATGGCAATAAGGACATTCTGGGGACAATTGGGGAAATCTGAATATGGGCCACATATTAGGTAAGATTATTGTATCACTGTTCATTTTTTAGGTGTGATCATTATATTACGGTGATCTAGGGGGATATAATTGTTCTTAGGATATTCGCGCGGACATATCTAGTGGTGAAGTGTCATTATGTCTGCAAACTATTGTCAAGGGCTTCAACAACAAACGAGTGTGGGGGGCGCAGGGGAAAGAGAGGGAGAGGAAGACCAACACGGCAAAGCGTAGATAACCAGAGCCCCTACACAAAGATCATAGGATGTTCACTGCACTTTCTTTTAATTTTTGCAGGCCTGAACATTTTCCAAAAAATTGGAAGAAAATTTGGAGGAAAAGTAGAAATATTAAGAAGAGCAGCAAAAACACTGTGTTAAAAAATAATGTCTGTGACTGACTGGAATACAGCCGATTTAATATATTTTTTAAAGATCCATGAATTCATAATGCTACTTGCATAAAAAGGAAAGACTGAGAGAGAGAGAACTCCTGAACCAAACAAAAACAAAGATTCCTGGAGGTTATCTTAGATTCCAGGCCATATGCTGGGCTCTGGGGTTCCAACTGTCAACAAGGGAGACACGGTCCCACTACCTCTCCACCCCGCAAGCTGCCCCTGATGGAGAGGACTGACAATTACCAAGCAAGCTCTAAACTGAATAGAAAATTGAACCTTCAATGACAAGACAGGGAGTCAGGTGTTACAGATGTGTCCACTGGAGGCAGTGATCTTGCTGGAAAGGCTTCCCAAGGTTGTGGTGATCAATCTGGGAATTGAAGAAAGATCCCCTTTGCTAGTGGGGGCGGCTGGGGTGGGCTAAAGCTGCTTGGCTGTGCTGAGGGTCCACGTCCCCGTGACTCTAGCAACAGGCCCAGAGTTTCAGAAGACACCCAGGATGAGAAGGGGTGCCATTCCCAGTACATGCAAAGCCAGCATGCCGTCTCAGAAGTAACCAGGGCAGTGCTAAGTGGCAGCTCGTGTGGGAACCTGGGGGAAATCCGAGAACACTATGCTTGTGTCGGCATCTGGGCATAACCTCTCAATACTCATCTAGCCCAGGATTGTCTGTCTCAGGTTGAGCGCTTCCCACTTTATAAGGCTCAATCTCTGCATCATGGAAACAATAAATTATTGAATTTCTTGGTAAACAGAGCCAAAGCGAAAGTCTTCTGTATAATTCAACACTAAAGTAGGCCGGGCTCTATTAAAAAAAAAAAAAAAAAAAAGGCAACCCATTCATCATGAAACCACCCAGAGTAGAACTCTAAGTACTATATGCTTGAAATACTTAGCATAGTTATTGATTTTCACAAACAACCAGTCATCTAGTTTTTGAGTTCAAAGGCACCATTTATTTTTTATACACAAGTTACTGGACCAGGAATAGGTTTAAAAGTGGCGTGTGTGTGTGTGTGTGTGAGAGTGTGTGTGAGATGAAGGATTTACAGGGAGAACACAGGTCTGCACTAAGAATTCCAGCCAGCCTGGGTGGTCATATGCTGCCAGGCAGGGGGCTCCTCACTGAGGTAGGCTAGGGAGGGATCCCAGGGACACAGAGGGAGCCTCCGTGGCCTCCAGAGATCCCACTCCCACAGCCTGAGGTCTGTTCACAGCAGGAACCAGGGAAAGTCTCCTTGATCTTTGCATCTTATTTTCCTCATTTCTAATTTTTTTTTAAGATTTTATTTATTTACTTGAGGGAGAGAGAAAACACGAGCAGGGGGGAGGGGCAGAGGGAGAGGGAGAAGGAGACTCCTGGCTGAGCTTGGAGCCCAACATGGGGCCCAATCCTAGGACCCCAAGATCCTAGGCCCAACCCAGGAGCCCCTAGAGGAGGGAATCACATGCAAGGCACAAGAAAGAAGACGAGAGGTTTTAGGCAGGTGCTGATGGCTTTGAGCTACAGGGTTTCAGGAATAATGACACAATCATCAGCTGGCCCAACCCTCTCCCTTTATAGTAGGAGGCCCAGAGGGGGCAAGGGATGTGCAGAGGCCACATAGCTGGTCCCAGAGAGCTGAGCCCAGATCCCAGGGTCCCACTCTTCCTGGAAGGTAGACCAGAAGGCCACCTTGGTCCTTGAGGGGGTGGGAGGAGGAATGTAAGGCATGGTACCAGGAACCCTGAATGTCTTGTCTCACCCCATAACCAGCCCAGGGTCTGCTATGCCATCACCACGTCACAGATGAGGAGCTAAATTGGGAGAGGCTGAGTGACCTGCCCAGGGTCACCAACTAGTAAGTGCCAGAGCCTGGATGTGAGCTCCAGCCCATGTGACTCTAAGCCCAAGAGACTGTCCTTATTACAAGTTGACCAAGCACATTAGCCCCTCTGGGCCTCAGGTAGTCAGTGCCATGCCATGACACAAACCCTGTGCTTTTGTCCTAGAGCACCTGCCCAGCAGCCACCAAGCCCCCGGGCCCACCTCACACAAGTGTCAGCACAGTCCTAGGAGGGAAGTGGAACAGTTACAGACAAGGGTGCTCAGGCTCTGGCGACAGGAAGTGGTTTGTGTAAGGCCACCCAGCTGGGAGATGGCAGGGTCAGGATGGGGACCCAGGTCCCCTCACACTGACCCAGTGCTCTTTCCACTGCTCCTTACTGGGAGCCACAGGTCCCCTCCATGTACTCCTGGCCACTATGGGGTCAAGGGCCTTGCTGGCTGAAAGGGCTCTCAGGTTGGTGTGTCAGACCGAGGCTCAAGCAGGACACACTCTGTCCGCACCACAGTTTGGCAAGAGTCCTTGAGGTCTGTGATGCTGACTGCAGGCATGACCAAAGGTGTCGAAACACTGACTGCACCTGCTTTCGCCCCAACATTCTGTAAGTAGATTCAGGGGCTCAGTTGTAGGTATTTCCCTTATGTCCCCTCCCAAGTCTCAATACCTACTCTCAAACCCTTCTGCCTCAGCTGACACGCCTGCCTTCAAAGACCCTAGGCACCTTAAATCAGCAAGAATCATCTAGGATCTTGTCAAAATTCAGATTCAAGGTCAGTAGGTCTGGGGTGGGACCTGGGAGTCTGCCCCTCTGACACACTCCCAGGTACTGCTGGTGGTGGACCATATGGCTTTAGAGCATCTCTAGGCCAGTATTTCCCCACGTCCCCTGATGATAAGAAGTATCCAAGGCGTGTGTTAAAAATCAGCTTCTCAGGTGTCTTCCCTAGGATGTGATTGGTGGACCTGAGAATCTGATTCTTAATTAGCAAGCCTGTGCCCTGCCCCCACTACCCCCGCCCCCATGAGTCCTACTGCCAGGTACAAGTGGACAACAGTGCGGAATCCAACCCCGTCTGGTGCCCTAATCCTCTCTTAGCATGCCCACTAGGCACGGCCCAGTCTCCACCAGAGGACGGCTCGTCCCCCTCTGGCAGGGCCTCTCACCCGCTGTGTGTCAGAGTCACTGGAAACAGTAATGACGTGCCCAAGGCTCAGGCTCCTGGAAGTCAGACAGAGACTGGCCAGGCTGACCAACTCAGTCCCGTGTGCCTGAGACCCTCCTGCTCCACCTTCCCTACCCACGATATCTCCACCCTCACCCTCTGAGGTTGCTATCATACCGTTTTACACGTCTGTCCTCCGGGAGGGAGTTACTTGCCCCGTTCCCTCTCCCCGTCTTCCCAGTCTCAACCTGTAATTCCCGACGCAACTCCATGTAATCTGCGGTTGCGCTGCTTACTAGCAGCATCAGCGGTACCATAAGTAGTGGGAGTGATTTATTTATTTAGAATGAATTATTTACACCCTGCATATTTCCAGAAAGGGGTTGAGGCAGAGAAAGACCCATCAGCAATGCGGCCATTGGGCTTACGGGCTGGGAACCGATATTACTTTAGATACATGGTCTTGAATTAAAAATGGGGGTCAGAACCTTGAATTGAATCTTCTACCAGATGGACAGGAAGGATATGGGTTGGGTCGTTGGCAGGAATAGGTTGGGAACCGCCGTGCGCTCGCTCGATAGCACCATGCCCTTCTTTGCCTTGCTCTGTGAAAACTCAACCCAAAAGAGCACCTGTGCCTCTTCCAGCTATCTTGGGCTTACTTTGCCTCTCCTGCAGGTTCTCTGTTTTAATTTCACTCTTGTGAATCACCTTCATGGTCTGTGATAGTTCATTTCATCCACACGACTTTGAATCTGGAGGCAAATGGATACATAAATCTTCAAGGAATTCCCTGGCCGGCGCCTGGCTGGCGCCTAGATGGCAAAAGCACCAGTAATGGTAATATTAACCTTAGTCTGTCGAGGGCTTACAGTCTGGAGGGTGTTTCTATCCTGCTCCATGACCCTGTCCTGTCCAATGCTCTCAATAGCCCCAGAAGAAGGGCAGACTTCACCCACTTTGCAGATGAGTTCACTGATGCTCCAGGAGGTCGCTGATTTGCCCAAGCCAGTTCTGTCAAGGAGAGACACAGGAGGAACGACTTCCCAGAGCACCTGGGTTCGAGACCTCTGTTCCAGCTGCTGCCTCTCCATCATGTCCGTGGGGCCTGGGGTGGCAGGGTGGGGTAGTGGGAGGAGCACGGCTCTGCGAGAGCCTGGAAGAGTATACAGAAGGCATCGCCCTGCTTGAGCGGGGGAATGGATAATACCTGGGAGCATGAGTCAGTGAGGGAATAATGAATGAGAATAGACTCCCTCTTTCCCTCCAGAGGATCAGTGGGTCCTGCCTGGATCCCTGTAGAGGGCTCATATTTCCTCCTATCCGTCTGTACCCACATCAAAAGCTACCAACCTTTCCTGACCACATGCATGACATTCAGCTCGCTCTCAGGACTGGACTTTCCTGCACCGGGCACCCAGTGACACCGTCAGGAAGACCCACCCATAGTCTCTGCTTGGCCCACGGTGCATGCCCTTAATATCCCTTCTCCCTCTCTCACACCACCTTTTTTTCTTCCCTAGGAATCCAGAAGGTGGAAGCATCTCATAGATTATTAATGCACTAAATGGCCCCTCTGGAGACCAGGGCCAAGAAATGGCTCCTGCCCAGCCTGGATTCTTGGCCTCTGCTGTCTTTCTTAGAGAGCAGGGGCAGGAGGAGTTTCCAGCTGTGCTCAATCACACTGCACCTCCTGAATGTTCTCCATCAGGTCCACGGTCCAGCCACCCAGCCACCGCTGGGTGTGGCCGCCCCATGCGTGGGCTGGGTGGGGGCAGGATTCCAGCTGGGTGGTTTTTGATTCCCGGGGGCTGGGAAGTGGGTGCTGTGTGCAGCTGTCTTGCTAAAGAACCCCGATCCTGCCCAGGATGCCTTGGTTTCAGGGTCTTTGGTGCCAGAGTAAAGCACCTTTTTTGTCCATGCAAGATGGGGTGATTTTTAAACTCTGAGAGCTGTAATCGGAGATGTGCTTCTGGTGGAGAAGTCCCCATCACTGCAACGGCCCTACTGTTCTGTGGTCTGTATAAGTGCTTTCACTTAAAACGGAAAGCCTTCCATGATTCTCACAAAGGCATGAAACACAAAAGGCTGGCCCCATTTTATGTAAGAGAAAAGCAAGGCTGAGAGAGAGAGAAAATTGGACCATAGTTTGGTGGGTGTTTTAGAGCACTGGAGGGTGAGCCATGGGACCCAGTTTTGCTGTTACTGTGAGAACTTGGGCAAGGTCCTCTCCACACTGGGCCCCTGTTTCCCAGTCTATATAATGGGGACACTGAATCCGATGCTTGCCAAGACCCTACCAGCTCTGGCCTTCTATGAATCTATCTCCAATTCCACAACCCATAGCTAAATTAAAAAAAAAAAAAAAAAAACCCACAAAAAACTAACCTTTTGACTTCTCAGGCAATCTACAGCTTTAATACGATAATCACTTGAGACAATCAAGTCTGATGACAAAATTCCTGTTCCTATGATGCAAATGGCATTGACCGACAGTTTAGAGCTATGTCAGAATTAAGTAAATAGCAAAGGGCTTGATTGGGGGGGGGGCAGTCACTGATTTGGTTTTTTAAATGTCAAAACCAAGCCTGATTTGGATTTTGCAGAAATCAAGTCCTAAGTGTTCTTGGCCGTAGTTGCCAACACTTCAACAAACACAGAATCAACATTGCCCTGTCTGCATGACCTCCTTCCCTCCACTCCCTGGCAGGAGCGTCTCCCCGGATTCAGCCCCATCACACAGGCTGAAACGTTCCTGCCCGGAGAAGTCCTGGAGGGAGCACCGCAGGGCAGGATGGGCTGCCGAGGGGAGGCTGGGATCATGCCAGGAGAAACGCATCTACAATTTAATATCTGCTGTGCTGCCTTTTAAAGGACAGGCTCTGCGGGATACGGTTCTTGACGAAATAGTGTTTGCGTTTTCCTGCGAGCAGCCCTTTATCCCTTCGGGAATCTGACTTTATTTTCATCAGAGGGACTATTTCTGTCTGCCAGCTAAGGCAGCTATCGCCTAGCTCCCAAGAAGGAAGGAGTTTTGTGCTGGCCTCTGAGGATGTCAACCCCCTCACACTGCATCTCTTGGACCTTCCCTGGGTTCTGCCGGCATCTCAGTTTTAGCTGTCCTGTCTCTGTTCATGCTTCCCCCCTGCCCCTGCTCCAAATTCTCCTGCCTTTTCCCCTGGGCCCCACGCTCACAGAAGGACAGCCAGGGTTGGGGGGAGGACTGCTCCTCAGCAGAACTGCTCAAGAAAAGTGCAAGGTAGGGTCAAAAGCAAAATCCCTCCGGAACACTGAGAACAGGATTCTGAAGGGGTCTGAAAAAAATGTCAAAGGACAACATGGGGTCCAGAGACATGAGACGTGGGCTGAGGCCAAGCTGGAGGCCATTTAGGGTCTCCCTCCACTTTCCTTTACCAAGGGGCTACAGGTGGAGAACCATGCTGGGTCCCTTCAGACCTGGCAGGCTCTGATGATTGGCCCTCCTCCTTCTGGACTAGACTGAGGCCTAGAAGGCAGGTGTCCTGGCCTCTGTCAGCAAGTGCTCCCCTGGCACCGCTCAGCATGGGAGCCAGGCCGGCGCCAAGCCCGGGGCACGAGGCAGAATGAGAGTCAACCCTGGCCTCAGGCAGCTCCAGGCCAGGCCGGACCCAGGCACGGGGCAGCACATGCCACGGCAGGGGGGTGTGGGTGTGATGGCACAGTGTAAGGAATGGGGGATTTCACAGGAAAAGGGGCAGCAAACTGTACCAGAAGGAATGAGCACAGTCCTTCCTGCCAGGTGGAGAGACCCCTACCTGGGACCAGGGGCACGAGGAAGCAGGAGGCAGGCGGGGAGCAGGGTGGGGTGACCGAGCACCCTCTGACCACACCTGGGACTGTGGGCTTCGTCCTGGAGGCCCTGCTGTCTCCTCACGCCTTCTTCCCAACAGGGGCAGCATACACTGAAGTTCTGGAGACAAGGAGCATTCCTTAGAGTCTCGGGCGTCCCAAGACTTAGAGTCCCAGTGTCTGGGAGGGGAATGTGCCTCAGAGATCACCCGGTCTCGCAAGACTCCAAGAATTAATTGCATCTAAGTCGCCTGAGCTGGGGGCACTGAAATGGCAGCTGGGATGACGAGTGCGTCTACAGCCCTTGAGGCATTTGCTGAACCCCTAGCCTGGACCCAATGTGTGGAGCCTGGGAATTTGCATTAGCACAAGCCCATTCCCAGCCCCCGTGAGTGACTCTTAACCATATAGTTTGAGAGTCTGCAACCTGGTCTGTGCTTACTCTCTGTATCAGATCTCCCAGGCAGCAGGCCTGGATGACACTGGAACATTCGGGCAACTTCAGGCAACAGGGAACCCCCTACTCCACAGCCAGGCAGCCTGCCCAATGCTGATGCCTCCGGTGATAAGGGCTTGCTTGCAGGGAGTGGAGGCTCTGCTCCCCACTAACTTCAGCCATTGTTCCTGCACCTCCACAATACGTCACTGAGAACCAGCAACATCTCTCACAGAGCCATGCAGCTCTGGAGGCGAAGGCTCCCGCGTGTCCTCCAGTCTGAACATGCTGTCTCCTACGGCCAGACCCCGCCCCTTCCCAGCCGCCTCCCAGCCTGTGCCTTGATAGGTCCCTGCCAGGGAGGCCCAGCTCTGAGCTCCCCCAGGGCAGCGTCTGACCCGGTCAGAGAGGGACGGAGCCTGCATGTCACAGCCTGGACTCTAAGAAGGTCCTTGCATCTAGTTGGAGGAGCTGACCTCCCAGTGGCCGGGTGACTCACATCATGACTTAAACAATATTAGCCTCTCAACGCAGCAACCAGGAATCAAGAAGCCCGGCAAAAGGCAAAAGTTAAATTTAACCGATTTTGGCACCAGGCTGAATTTTCACCCTTCCGTCGCGTGAATCCCTATTTTTGTAGCACCAGGAAACAGAAACAACTGATTACACATTCCAGGCTGTCTCTGTCCAGCAAGCATTGTTCCCCCAAAGGGCAGCCAGAGCTCCTTTTCAATTACACAAATTACATGCATTTTCCCATTTGCGAAACTCTGTTTGGGAGCCCAGTTTTGAATAAGTTAAGGGATTCACTGAATCCCTTGAGTGAATGTAGGCCCACTCCTCCAGCCCCTGCACCATCTCTAGAAGCCAGCTCAGCCTCTCAGAGGTGGGGAGGGGGCCGGGAGCCCCCCAGAGTCTGCCTTCCCGGAACGTGGAAGGAGGCAGAAGCTGCAAGGCTACTTCCTATCAAGGTCCTGCTCTTTGCTGTTCCACTCCCTCGGCTGGCTCCACAGACTGGGAGAAATCTACTCTGCTGGGCTCAGCCTGGGATTCCGCCTCCGAGGTCCCCCGAGCTCTCCAGACTGCCAGGCGCCATCCAGGTCCCTACCCCTGGGCGCCCCGGTCCGTGTGCAGCTGGAGCCCTTGACCTTATGCAGCCTGACAGCAGATGTCTAGGGCAGTGGTGGGCCACGCCTGTCTGCAGCAATGCAGAGTGATCCTGTTGAGGTGGGGACCGAGCACCTGCATTTCCTCCCGCGTCCTCCGCCTCCCCACAGTCACATCCGCACTGGGAGGGGATCATGGCCGTGGGGATTTCAGGTTCCACAGCCTGTGCCCTGCACTTCACTCAGTTCAGTGCTCAGTGAGGACCTACTGGGTGCCAGGCCCTGTGCTAGGCACTGCGAACTGGGGGATGAAGAAAATGGGGGTCCCTTGCCCCTCAAGAAGCTTATACTCTAGCAGGGAACACCTGGATATAGAATAAACTATTACTCACAAAATGTAATTTCTTTAATGACCTAATACGGTGTGCAACAGAAGTGACGCAGAACCATGTTTCCCGATCTTCTTTTCACCATTACTCTCCTGAGAAGCCCCTGTAGACAGGTATTCCTAACCCTGCGTCGCTCACGAAATTTTAATGCCACAGATACTTATACATCTACCGCATGTTATCTCTGTGCTTCGTACATAAAGATAGCAGGATGTTTTGCCCCCTCCCCACAAGAACCAATTTATACTGGGTTGTGGGAGATGGCCTTCATAGAGCAGGCTTTATTGAGGAAGGAGCAATTAATTTACTTCTGGGGCTAGGGATGGGAGGCACAGAAGGAAAGGGATCAGGGAAGGCATCACAGAGGAAGAGGTACTTATCTGGGGTATTGAAGGATGAGCAGGAGTTCCTCCAAACAGAGAAGGGACTCAGCATGAAGCCTCCTTTGCTGGGCAGCTTGAGCTCCTGCCTTCTTCCCAGAATCCCTCCTTCCTGTGGTAGTCAGCCTTCAAGATGGGCCCCAGTGATTTTCACCTCCCACTACTGCTCGTATAGTCCTCTCCCACACTAAATAAGCACTAATTTGTACGACCAAGAGAATAAGGCATAAACGACAGTATGCAACTTCTGAAGCAAGGTCCTAGAAGACTTTTCCACCTCTGCCTTGGTCTCTAGATGAGACACCTTGGGGGAAGCCAACTATCATGCCATGAGGACACTTTAGCAGCCTTATGAAGAGAACTATAGGAGAGACACTGACCGGACCCCCATGTGAGGGAGCTGCCTGGGGGGGGGTGCTGATCCTCCAGCCCCAATCAAGCCCTCAGATGATGCTAGAGCCCAGTCTCCAAATCTTCCAGCTAGACCCCAAACATCATGGAGAAGACATAAGCCATTCTCTGGGTCTGAATTTCCGACCCAAGGAAATAATGCAATAATGATTGTTGTTTTCAGCCACTAAATCTGGGCATGATTCATTATGCAGTGGTAACTACCACAGTCCTGACCTCATCACCCTGTCTCCTGTCTTGTCAGCTTCTCCAAGCTGGAGGCCTTCCTTGCTTGTGCTGAGGCCAGGTCACTCTGGCCGGCAAGCCAGGCGTTCCCAAGGTTGTACTTGCTCCTCAGCTCCTCAGAGAATTCTGAGGGACAAACCAATCCAAGCGAGGCTATGAAAAGGTCCAGGAGCTCCCTGGATTCCTCTCTGGGTGGGCACTCTCCAGGGAGCTTGGCCTGCCATGTCTGAGCACAATGTCCATCTGCATATAGGTCTTTCCATCCTCTATCCCTGCCTTCCTCCCTCCATCCCTCTGATCATTCAACAGACATATAATAAGGTCTGTGGAGTGTTAAGCACCAGCAAAAACAGGAGGAACTCAGGCCCTATTCTGTCCTTACGGAGCTTACAGCCCAGCTAAACATGCCCCCGCATGTGCAAAGCCTGAAGAGAGGGACAGGCAGAGGGCACGACGGCTGGGCCATGTACATACTCGGCTGGAAGCAGATGCAGGGAAGTGAGAAACAGCATTCTAGAGGGGCTGCCTTAGAGAGTACAGTAAGGAAAGTCTTCCTGGAAGAGGCAGCATTTAAGCTGGGGCATGGGGAGACACACTGAGCATGGGGAGAATGCGGCGTTTCAGGGGAGTGGGAACAGTGTAGCAGGAAAGAGACCCAGGATGCTGAGGAGTTGAGGGATTCAACTCGGGGAGCAGCAGGAGGCAGGGCAGGGTAACGATACAACAAGGAACACTTCGTGCTTAGGTTGTGCCAGGCCTGGTTGGAATCCCAATTCCATCCCTGAATCCATACAGCTGTCCTATGAAATTAGTCCTCTCGCTCCCCTGATCCACAGGCGAGGGGCTGAGGCTCAGAGTGGCAGTGCCGGGCCCTGCTGCATAGGGATGGAGTGTGGCTGTCAGTGCTCGGGAAAGAAAGCTCAAACACAGAGACAGTGACCTGACCAAGGTCTCACGGCTGTTTGCAGGCACCGCAGGGCTGGAAGCCCGGTGAGTGGTGTTGGGTCCCAGGCTCGTGGCTGGGTTTGCACCATAGCACGCCAAGCTGCTCCCCTGGCCTCAGCTCCTGTTATCTCTCACCCGCATTCAGCGTGGCCTGCTCAGGCCACAGCGAATGCTCACTACTCCCCAGGCCCACGCACTCCCCCACCGCCTGCTTCTGAGCGCCCCGTGTCCTCTGCCAGCAATGCTCTCTCCACGGCTCCAGCTGTCCAGCGTCCTCTCCTCCTTCCCAGCCAGTTCCACATCGCTCCTCTGGGAAGCCTTCCTTGCCCCTGGGCTGCGTGGGTGGCCCTCCTTGGGACCTCACCCCTTCCTCCTCCTACCTCAGCCACAGGTAGCTCCGGCCTCCCTCCGGGCTGTGAGGTCAGGGCTCTACCTGCAGCACCTCATGCGAGCAGGGCCAGACTCACTGAGCTCCTCAGTCAACAGGAGTGCGGGGAAAGCAGATTCTGCTGTGGTCAGGCTCCGCTGGCCTCCTCATTCTCACCCCAGCTCCCACTGACCACGTTCCCACCCCACTGCCTTGTTCTCGGCTCCCTGAAGGAGCCAAGTTCTTTCCCAGCACAGGTCATCTGCATCGACTACTCCATCCACCCCACCAGCTCCTTCTCACGCTTCATCTCCGGGTCTCAGCTCAAATGTTACCTCTGCCAAGGGGCACTTCCTGATGGCCTTGGGGCAGTCACCACCTGTCCCATCACCTTGCTTATTTCCGTTCTGGCTGTTTCCTACCACAGTCTCAGCTCAAGACTCCCTGAGTTTAAGCACTTAGGGAGTGCTTGGTCACCTAAGTGCTGAGAGTCCTTGAGCAAGTCACTAGGCCTCTGCATGCCCAGGTTTTCTGATTTATAAAATGAGGATGATAATAGTGCCTACAGCACAGAGCGGGTATAAGGATTGAATCAATGCAAATAAGTGCTCAAACAGTGTCTGGTATGTTCTAAGTCTGGCACGCATATGACACAAGTGTTAGCTCTTAGTATGATGACTTGTTTACTTGCTCCCTGCCTGCCTCCCTCTTAGCATGTAGGCTCTGAAAGGGTAGGCACCCTGTCTGTCCTGTGGCTCCCCAGAGTCCTCCAAAATCCCAGGCACAGGATGAGCTGCCCATTCTATCTGTTGGATGGATGGCTGGCTGGCTGATGGCTGGCTGATGGCTGGATGGCTGAAGCAAAGACATGAACAGCCTGCGTGGCTCACCCCTCCTCTGTCTACGCTCTTCTCTCTCCCTCACAGCTGGCACTAGTGAGTTGAGCCTACATCAGAGCATGCACTCCCTGGCTGGATAGTGTATGACATTAGCCAGTGTAAAGAGCGAATCCTGGCCAGGAATTCCGGCAAAGGCTTATGTGTGGAAAAAGGCAGTCTTGGTGGACAAGACCATGTCAGTGGGGGGGGGGGGGACTTGGTAACGAGTAGGTAAAGGCCCATCTGATCAGGGAACAGTGAAAGCAGGGCTCAGAGGCCTGAACATGCAAGATGCCTTTGGGGAAGGGTGGGTGGTTGGGAGGGGCTGAGGCATGGAGGGAGTGGTAGGGACAGGAGAGGACACTGGGCAGGCAGACTGGCTGGACATTGGTGACGGAGTCAAGCTAAGACATCACTGAAAGATTCCAAACATGCAGCGGAAGTGTTGGGGCTACCCCATAGAGACCCACCATGTGGGCCATACCAGCACAGGCCTGGGGGTCAGGCCAGGAGGTGGGGTGGTGGGGGCTGGGCAATCAATCATCCAGCAAAGAGTCAGGGAGGTCTGAACCCGGCAACTTAGGAGCCATGTTGCACAAGGAACCATTCCTGCAAAAGACTGGTGGCCAAAGACAGTCCCCCAACCAAGGGTGACGCAGACCTTACCTGCACCAGATTCCAGCCTTGGAGGGACTCCGCGATGATGGATGTAACGGACGGACAGACTCCTCCAAACACCATCAAGTGGTTCGGCCCATATTTTATTGCATCGTAGAAGGCTTTCAACCCTTTTGCATTATCACACTGGAGAGGAACAGACAGAAAGAGAAGCCCGAATTAGAAACAGCTTTCCCCAGGGACAGGGGCCCAATGGTGGATTCACACAAACAAATTTCCTCATGGGAAACCTGATGGGTTTCAGCTCCCCCCTTGGGAGGCCTCTCTCTAAGCCAGCCCCGAGCCCATGCTACAAGCTCAGCGAGTGTGATGTTGGTACCCCCCCATCCTGGCTCTCTTCCCACTGAGCACCCTCCCAATCCAGGACCTCTGGCTCTCTGGCTATCTCCTTACAGAGCACACTGAGGAAAGGGCCCCCCAATGCTTCAACTCTGGGGTCCCCCCTTCCTGGAGTCATTTACATGTTAGAACGACTATTATCGAAAAAGCACAAAATGGTAAGTGTTGGCAAGGATGTGGAGAAATTGGGATGCTGGTGCATTGCTGGTGGGAACGTACAATGTGCAGCGGCAGGAGGAAACAGTACTGCCAGGCCTAAAAAGTTAACCAGGATTACTGTATGAGTCGGCATTCCACTGCTGGGTAGATAGCCCAAAGACCTGGAAGCAGGGACTCCAAGAGGTATCTGCACACCCATGTTCAGAGCAGCACTGTTCACAATAGCCAAAAGGGAAAAACAACCCAAATATTCATCAGAGATGAAGGGATAAACAAAATGCACATATACCCACAACGGAGTATTTTTCAGCCTTAAAAAGGAAGGAAATTCTGACATGCACAAAAACACGGATTATTTTGATGACATTAAGCTAAGTGAAATAAGCCAGATGCAAAAGGACAGCTATTGTAGGATTCCACTTAGATGAGGTCTCTAGAGGAGTCAAATTCATAAAGACAAAGCAGAATGGTGGCTGGTGGCTGCCAGGGGCTGGGGAAGAAGGGAACGGGGAGTCAGTGTTTAATGGGGACAGAGTGTCAGTTTGGGAGGATGGAAACATTCTGGAGATGGGCAGTGGTGATGGTCGCACAGCCTATGGGAATGTACCTAATGCCAGTCCGCTGTGCGCTTAACAAATGGTTAAAATAGTAAGTTTTATGTTATGCATATTTTATCACAATAAAAAAAAAAAGAAGAGGAGGGGAAAGAAGGGGAGGAAGAAAAGGGAGAGGAGGAGAATCTAGAGGGAAGAACCATACAAGTTGGACCCAGCCCCCCGCCCAGGAGCTCACATCCTAGAGGGGAAAACTGAGCCCTAAAACAGATTCCAGCAATCCAGTTAAAACAGATTCCGGCAATCCAGTATGGAAACGAACAAGAACAAATGTCCTCAAACGTTGGGAGTCCGTTTGGACTCACTTCCACCACCACCTCCGTCATTCAAGCCGTGTTGTCATCTCCTCCCTGCACAGAGGCACTGGTGCCTAGCTGGGCTTCTCGCTTCCCCGGGCGCCCAGGTGAGCCTGCTCACCACCCAGCCGTCATGGGAGGGTTCTTTGTAGAACATAAACCAGTCCTTCTGACTGTCCTGCTTCCCGTGCGCTTAAAGCCCAACCTCTTAGAACGTAATTCTCAAAAGGTTAAAAACATAATTCTCATGAAAATTGATAGTGGGTACGTGTCAACCTTTTATTTAACTCATCAATAAGGGGATCTGCAGGACGACAAAGTGGATTCAAGAGGAAACTTGAGAGACTGGGATCTTTATAGTGAATGGAAAAATAAGAAATAAGGTAAGATTGCCAAATTAGATACAAAACTGGTTAATGTCCCATAGGGCAATAAAAATAACCTGTGGGGACAGGAAAGAAAATCACTGCAGACTGGCACATCTTGTCAGTTGTAGAGAATTGTAAGGTGTCTGGGGCTTAAACTCCCCCAGTCAGATGACTCAGGCAGGGCAGCTAGAAAAGGCTCTAAGTGTTAGGCTAACTGGTTACATAATAACTATTTTGTATTATTTACAAGTTTGGTACCAGGGTCTGAACCCTCCCTGTCATAATGGATACAAGAAGCCACAAGGTCCAACGCTGCCTCCCACTCTAACCTGATTTCCCTCTACTCTCTCCCTTGCTCACCAAGTACAGCTCACCCAGCCTCCTTTCTGCTCCTTGAAATGGAAAACAATTTCCTCCCTGCCTCTGGGCCTTTGCACTTGCTGTTTTCTTTGCCAAGAACAATATTCACTTGGTTCTTGGCATGGTTCACTTCGTCTCATCATTCAGGTCTCGGCATAGCTGTTACCCCCTCAGTGAGATTATCACTGTCCCCCTATCCAAAATGTCCCCCACCCTAACATGCCACATTATGTATTGCCCTAAGGCAGTTCTTAGAATTATCTGAAATCTTCTTGTCTATTTTTTGTTGCCTGTAGATTGACTGACCTCCCAACTAGAACATAAGTCCCCAAAGACAAAGATTTTTGTCACTGTTTTCACAGCCGATTCCCCCAGAGCTTATAGGGGCCTCAATAAGGGCCCCGCCAGTTCGTGAAGCAGCCCTCTGACGTTCTCCCTCTACCTGCTTTCTCTCTTCTCCTTCTATGTCCATGTCTCTCTGCTTATTTTTGTCTTCCTCTCCATTCAGTGTCCTCCTCTTCCTTTCTGCTCCCTCTGCCTTCCCGTTAAATGACCATAATGTGGGACCAGAGTGGGTTAGTACTTGCAGCTCCATCCTCATTTGAGAGACTCTGACCCACAGTGGGTGCTGACAGCGATGGAAACACAAGAGTGAGTGGTGGCTGGCCTCAGAGAGCCCACTGTCCAGTGGTGAGACAGCACAGGGGTGGCCACGCCACATGGGGCACAGTGGTCATGCAGCGGGGAGGGGCGGAGCCCAGCTGTAGACACCCTGGGGGATGGCGGCAAAGGGCCCTGGGGGAAAGGCTAAGGGGCTAAGCGAGGGTGTTGGATTACGGCCCACAGAGATTTGGGGAATAATGCCATTTTAAAATTTGAATTTAATTTTTAAAATGACCAAACTTTTTTTGTTTTTTGGGTTTTTTTGCCAAGAAAGAAAGAGAGAATGAGAAAACGAAAGGTGGGAAGGAAGGGGAGAGGGAAAGAAGATTAAGTTCTTATTGCTTCCTGGGGCCCTCTATTAATTGTCCCTGTTCCTTGATTGAAAGCAACACTCTCTACCGTCCCTAGAACATAGCAGATACAACAGAGCACGTCATGTTTTAATTGTTTCTACCATGATTTACTGAATCATTTCCCATTTTAATACATTCCTGTAACGATTTTAGCTTGTTTTCTAATCTGTAGCTAATGACAATGATAATATAGTACCACAAGATTTATAATCAAAGTTGCATTAAAATAATATTAGCAACAACGAACTTATTAATACTTGTTTGCTCTGCAAACATTTCCCCAGCACCTTGTCTGACCAAGATTCTGTAACAATGATAATGTCCTGACTTCTCACAAATGCATAACTTCTGAATGTCAACTCAAGAATAGGAGAATATTTGACAACAAGTATTTGAACTTGAAGAAACTTCTAATGTTTGCAAATGTTCATCTGACTCTGTTTTCACCAGGCTGGGTGTGAAAGGCAGAATTTTGGCCCCCATGACCTATGCCTTTTGATCTTACTCTCATGAATATGTGACAGGCAAAATCTTTGCAGATATCATTAAGGTTTCTTATCAGCTGACCTTAAAGAATTTTCCAGGTGATCCACGTAATCACACAAGCCCTGAAAAGCAGAGATCTTTTCTGTTGGTAGCAGGAGTGAAATCCGAGATTCCAAGCGTGAGATACATTCAGTGTGCCTATTGGCTCGAAGATGAAGGGGACCACAGGTCAAGGAAATGGGGGCCTCAGTCCTACAATCAAAAAGACCTGGCTCTTCCCCAGGTGAGCCTCCAGTTAAGAACCCTGCCCAGCTGACACCTTGGTTTTCGACCTTGTGAAGCCCTGAGCAGAGGTACCGACACAACCACGCAGTGCCCGGACTTCTGGCCCCTGGGCTGTGAGCTGATCGATGCGTGGTTGTGGCATAAACCACAAAATCTGTGGTCCTCTGTTACAGTAGCAACAGAAAACTAACACGGTGAAGTAAAATGAGAAAAGTAAGAATTATATAGTGAGGTTTTCCTTAAAGTGTATTCCATTTTTAAAACTATCCTGAATTTATAGATACTTGAATGTTTTTGTTATAAAATTACAGACTACAGCGGGTTTTGTTTTTAATGTCCTGATGTGACAAAATAAAGTTGTTTAAAAGATTTTATTTATTTATTTGAGAGAGACAGAGAGAGAGAGAGAGCATGAGCAGACGGAGGGGCAGAGGGACAGGAAGAAGCAGGCTCCCCACTGAGCAGGGAGCCCAATGCGAGGCTCAATCCCAGGACCCCGAAGGCAGATGCTTAACCGACTGAGCCACTTGGGCGCCCCCAAAATAAAGTGGTTTTTTTTTTTAATCTAAATTTCTCTTCCATGCCCCCCTCCCCACTGCGCTCTAACTTTAGGTTTTACTGATATGTGAAATCCAAACACGTGGGCATCGCTCATCTAGCCAGCCCAGACTTTCATTTTCAGATCTACACGAAGAACCAGAGGAGGGAGAGGGTTTGTCACTGTGCTGTCAGGATTAGGGGAGGGATTTCACGATTCCCAGTTCAGAGCTTACTCAATAGTCTGGAGAACTCAGCTCATCAGGCAAAGGAGATGTTAAAGCCAGCAGTGTTCGAGAAAGGACCATTTTCCCCAGGACAATGCTTCAAGCCCAGGCCTCCTCCCGATGCGTTGCGGACCTGAGTCAGGTTAGGTCACCTCCTGGGCACTGAGCACGCTCCCTCAGCTCCCTACAGAGAACACTTTGACAGTGACTACCAAATAAAAATCACATGGATATATCTGTCCCATTTTAGCTGCATTCTCCCTCATCCTCAGTTCTGATACTGTATCTTCTTGCCTGGTACCAATAGTGGCCTAGTTAGAGGGACTTTCCAGGTGACCAAAGCTGAATCTTTGTGGCTGGACCAGCTTGGAGGTTGTCAAGTTCAGCCCCTCCGGGGCCCAGGACCCACAAGAGATACTGTGGAGCCAGCAAGGGGGCCTCCAGTCTCCTTGCCCCGCTTCAGCCAGCAGTTCTCCTTGTATCTATGCTGTCTTCAGCATCAAGGTTCCATGTGATGCTTAATTTGAGAAGGGGATTCTATTGCTAGCAGCATAAAATGCCTGGAAACCAGGAAGAGGAGGACCCCTGAGGTCCTTGCCCTTGCATGATTTTTCTCTTTGGCCTAGGGAAGGGCAGGCAAGTGCCCTGAAGGCGAGGCCGGATGAACCAGTCACTTGAGCATACTCCCTCAAAGTTAATCCACTGAACACCAGTTTTCCCGATAATCAATTCACCAAATCACTGGGGGAATTTCTCTAAGTTTGAGTTTCCTGAGGGACTCCTCGCAGACACTTCACATGGCCATTTCAAGAGGATTCATCCTTCTGGCTCCGATGAAAGTCAATTTCACCTGTATTTCACATTTCAGTCCTTCCTAAAGGCCGCACTCAGAGACGTTCCCCTCATGCCTGTTTATTATCGTCCTCTTCTTGCAGACTTCAGACCCACCCTTGCATGAGCCAGGGAGATGCTAAAGCTTCTCTACTCCCCCCACTTAAGGTGTCTGTCAGACGGCTTTTAGTGAGCCAGTCACTGGGCAAAACTATCATCCTGAGAAATTGTTTATGGCAAGTTGTCTTTGAGCACTTTGGCTTTTGATGAATTGCTCTCAGAGCCCCTATAAGGGGGTTCTTGCGTCCTGAAAGAAAGCTATGGGCTTTATCATGTTCTCCGACGTCCCCACCTCTCCGACTAGAACCCTCCCACCTGCTCAAATTCTCATGCAGTAGTTCAAAGCTTATCGACAAGTCGCAGCCTCTGATCTGCAGTTTTGTGACTTGGACATGGGCTCTGGCACACAGTAGGCCCTCAGTACCTGTTGCTTCCCCTGCCCCCACTCCCCTTTCCTCTCCAGTATGTTTCCTCTTTGCCCTCCACGGACTCCACACCTACAGCAGCTACGGTCACTGCCCCCAAACTCCCTGCCCCGATTTCATTCCCAATGGCTCTTCCTTCCTGGTAAGGATGCACTTGTCACAGAAAAATCATAATTGGCACATATAGGCTCTTAAAATTCACCACCTATAAATGGGAATAGATCCAAAAGCCATGCAAATCCATTTTTTAATGAAAAAGTAGAACCCTGGAATAGATTCCATTTTTCATTTAAATCTAATTTTTAAAGAACTAAAATACTTTTTTTTACTTAAAAATTTCAAAGCAAATGTTGCTGAGAGTTAAAATATAAAAATGCCAAGAAAATGTCAGAGTTAATAACGACCAATTTGAAACTGAGAATCACTCTGTACAGAATTTCAGACTTGAAGAAGAATTTAAACACTGATGTGTCCAACCTGCTCCAGATACAAAGTCCTCCTCTGTGTCCCCTGCTCCAGGAGCAGTCAGCATCTGCTTACATCCCTCCAGTGGCAGGAGTCTCACTCCCTCACCAGGAAGCTAAGTTGTCCTTGGCCAGCTATGCTTCTTAGAAACTCTTAAAAATCACCCTCCTTTTGTATTTCTCTTTCAAGTTCTCATTCAAGAGCGAAGGTCAGCAAACTTTTCCTGTAAAGGGCCAGGAAGTAAATATTTTAGGCTTTGGGGACCATATGCATATGGTGTCTGTTGCAACTTGTCAACCCCTTGCAGCACAGAAGCAGCCACAGACAATACATAAACAAATGAACGTGGCTGCATTCCAATAAAATTGTATTTACCAAAATAGGCAGCAGTCAGATTTGGGCCATGGGCCATAGTTTGCCCACCCCTGCTCCGGAGCCTTTTAAAATTCGTACAGTCTTCTTGTCCCACGAGAGCCCTCCAGACACCTAAACTCAGGCAACCTGACTTGACTCCAGGAGAACTTTAAGCCAAACGACCCTTCGCTCTTCTAATCATCCCCATATGATATGGTGTCACACCCTTTCCATCTGTGGTCATCCTTTGGAAAGGCTTCAGAGGACAGACATTTCTAGGATGAATCCCCCAAATATCTCCATCCACCCCACACAGAAAAGGGACACGAGCTAACATGCATCACGAACTCACTATGTGTTTGGCACAGTACTAAGAACTTCATGTAGGGGCGCCTGGGTGGCACAACAGTTAAATGTCTGCCTTTGGCTCAGAGTGTGGTCCCGGCGTTATGGGATAGAGCCCCACATCAGGCTGCTTCTTCTTCTCCCACTCCCCCTGCTTGTGTTCCCTCTCTCGCTGGCTGTCTCTATCTCTGTCAAGTAAATAAATAAAAAATCTTAAAAAAAAAAAAAAAGAACTTCATGTAAATTATCCTATTCATTATAATACTGTTACAAGGTAGGTATACTATTATTATTTCTACCCTTACAGGGAAGGAAATTGAGCTCCAGAGAAGTTAAATAACTTGTCCAAGGTCACATAAATGGTGAGGATTCTATCCCAAGCAGTGTCACTTCAGAGCACTGTTTTATTTTAAATAAGAATATGTTATTACGAAACATTTCAGTTGTAGAAAAGAACATACCATATACATACAACTTACAAAAATATGAAAAATAGTCATACAAACCTACAGTATACCCAACACCCAGCTTGTGTGGAAGCCTCTGTGTGGCCACCCTGCGTATCCCCCTCCTTCACCCAGGGGGCACCCCTAGACTGGATTTATCCTTCCTTGCTTTTTTTTTTTTTTAGATTTTATTTATTTATTTGAGGGAGAGAGAGAGCATAAGCTGGGGGAGAGGGAGAAGGAGAAGCAGGCTCCCCGCTGAGCAGGGAGCCTGATGTAGGGCTCGAACCCAGGACACTGGGATCAAGACCTGAGCCAAAGGCAGACACTCAACCAACTGAGCCACCCAGGTGCCCCTTCCTTGCTCTTCTTTATTATTTTATTACTTGTCTATGTTTCCTAAACACTATATCATGTAATTTTACTTGTTTTTAACGTATATATATATGTAGAATCATGCTGTATATTTTGTCTGAAACTTCAACTGAAAACCTCTTTATGGCTTCGCATTATTTGTGAGACGTTTGTTGCTGAACATGGCAGCAGTTCATTCATTTTCAGGGCTGTGTAGTATTTCAGGGTAGGAATATGCCATGGTTTATTTGTTCCTTGCCCTGTTGATGGACATCTGGATTGTTTCCAGTATTTTGTTTGGTTGCTGTTGTAAATAAAGACGGTTGAAAATTTCTATTTGTGTTCCCTAGCACATACGTGCAGAGCTCCTCTAGCATCTAAACCTGGAAATGGACTTGTTAAATCACAGGATTTCCCACATCTTTCAAAGTGGTTTTATCCATTGACTCTCCCACTGTCAGTGTTTGAAAGGTCTCACCACTCCACATCCCTACCAACGTTAATTTTTGCCAATCTTGTGAGTATTGATGTCATTTCAATTTATCTGTTCCTGATGATTAAAGAGGATAAGCCATCTTTTCATCTGTTTATAGGTGTTTTGTTTCTTCTTTGGGACCAGTGACTTTGTCTGTTTTTCTATTGGGTTGTGTTTTCCTTATTGATTTGTTCAGAGCATGCCTAGACACAATGCTAAACTGAACGAAATGATCACCTCCCGCATTCTGAGCAAGGACTTCTATTAATGCAACCTTACAATGCAGTCCTTATATTTGGCACCTACTTCACACAGATCTTACTGTCGGTAAAATCTACTAAATCAGCACACATAATCTTGGTAATAAAACTCCTATGAAACTTTCTTGTTGTGGGGGGAGGGAAGAATAAGACTACTTGATGAGAAATGTAGCCAACCAACATGACTCAAAACACAGATCTCAGGAATGGAGGCTTGTGGTTAAAAAGGAGCAATTGTGAGTACTGCACCCATTTCACCCGAAACAACCGCAAAGTAAAGACAATAGCATATCATAAAACTCAGAAAGAGGAGGAGGGGAAAAGGAGTTGTAGGACTGCAAATTTCCTCTTCTTCCACAGGAAAACTTGGATCGATACCATCTAAAATTGAAAACTGGAGTTTAAAAGCCAGGACTCAAACCTCACTGCTTTTCATTGTCTTTTATTACCCTTGATATTTTAGAAACCAGGATTGTCTGTAGTGAAGGCAAAATTGTTTAATGTGGAGTAATTATATTTCCTTATTTTCTTCTGTGGCATTCAAAAAAAATAAAATTTAACATCAGTTTTAAATAGCATGTAATAATGATCTCATTTTATAAAATGATTTCTGTCCATCTTTTTCTGTATAACATATGCATAGCGACACGTCTGGAATGAGACTCATCTAATGTTAATAATGGTGAGATTTTGAATGGTTTTTTTACTTTCTTCTTTGTACCTATTTGTTTTACTCAAAAAAAATTTTTTTCAAGATTTTATTTATTTATTTGACAGAGAGAGACAGCCAGTGAGAGAGGGAACACAAGCAGGGGGAGTGGGAGAGAAAGAAGCAGGCTCCCCGCAGAGGAGCCTGATGTGGGGCTCGATTCCAGAACACTGGGATCACCCCCTGAGCTGAAGGCAGACGCTTAATGACTGAGCCACCCAGGAGCCCCTCAAAAATTTTTTTAAATGTACATATTATTTTTACAAAGACAGGAGGTCGTTTTTAAACCAGTAAGCTTCTCACACCCAGCATGCTTTCGCAACCATGTTAAATCTTTCTCGTTCTGTTCTTCTGGGGTTGACTTTCTGAGCTGAAGAACAGGACTTCACATTTCTTATCGCTAAATCATGTTTTAAAATTAGCCCAGCACCACGGCCAACTGAATTAAACACTATCTTGTTTTTCCATGGAAATTCATTCATTCAGACGCTTTCTGAGCCTGTATTTAGTGCTAGGAGAAACGAATAGGTCTCCGTGACACACAAAATTCCTCGAACAAAGTAGATACTCAAGAAACATTGACATTTAAGTTTAGAAATATTAGGAGTAATAACACAGCTTTTATTTGTACCAGGTACTATTCTCATTTCTTTATATGTATTCACACACTTAATCCTCACAACAACCCTGTGAAGTATGTCCTTTTATTATTCATATTTTAGTAGACGAATCAATTGAGGGTCAGAGAGGTGAGTCATTCGCACCAAGTAGCACACAGCAAGGAAGAGGCAGAGCAGGGATATGGACGCCAGGGTATCTGTGTTCTGTTTTTCTCCCCAGGCACGCAGCAAAACTACATTCCGCAGCCTTCCTCGCAATCACGTGTGACCACTGAGCTTTGGGCAATGGCAGGTGAGTGAGGTGATGTGCGCTCTCCCTGGGACTGGCCTATGAAGCTTCCCCATAGGTGCTCTGAGCTCTCTGTTCCTTCTACAGTAGGGGTGGGGAAGACTCCAAGGTCCGAGAAGTTAGAAGTGGTGCAGCTCCCCCAGCCCCGAATACCTGTGGTCATCACGGAAGGGCACTGCCACTTCAAGAGAAACTGTCAGAAGGAGGACAGTCTCAAGAGCCAACAGCCTCCGGGAGCCGTGCCCTTGGGGTATGCCCCACTCCTGCCAGGCAACCCAACCCTTGACAAAGCAGGTGGTGGAACTGGGGCTCACCATTTCTGGCCGGCACAAGTCTAAAGAGCACGCAAGCTTGGAGTCCCTGGCCTGGCTGGAACTTTCTCAGGGCTTCAACGTTTCCTGTGCCTCTTCCTCCCCACCCTGCTTCCTCCCTGTCCCGCTCTTCATGGGGGTCAGACCTGCCCCCAGTCAGAAGACCTGTCCCACCTTCCTCTGCTCCCTTCCCCGCCCCCCCCCCGGCCCCGTAACTTTCCCAGTGCACCACAGATTCCATCTGGGCACCTGCTTCCCAGAGGGGCCCAACTAACATGCCCCACCAACCTGCACTTGACTATGACATGAGCAAGAAATCACCTTGGTAAAGGAAACCGATGGCGTAGAGGACTGTCTGTTACTGCAATTAGACAGCATCAACTGATAAACATTCCCGACCATCCGCTGGAAAAATTTTGAAATGTAAGAAACCAAAACACCTGGAAAACTATTAGAGAAAGGCAAAACTTTAAAGAGAGACAAAAAAGAAGATGACAGGAAAAAGCAGAAAGAAAGCGTGCTGTCCACTTACAATATGTCCCCTATCATGCAGGAGATGGATGTCAAACCAGAACTAAAGAGACATAGGCAGCTACAGCTCAGATTTGCTGCACTGGGCTGTCTTGGTCCCCCCGTTCCCCGTGCTCAGCAAAGGGCCTGGTTCCAAACAGGTGTTTGACACAGACTGGCTGGGGATACTGTGCTGTGTGGTGGATGTGGTCCCTGCGGGCGGATACAGCCTGAAGGAAGAGTAGTCATACCCGCATCTCTGTCCCAAAGAGCTTATCAACTCCAGCCATCTTGAGTTTTTCACACCCTTTCCTTGGGGTGATGGACAGACCATCTGCTTCTCAAAGCCTTCAGAGAGCCAGACTGTCCATCTTGGATCCTGAGAAAAACTGGCATTTCTGTTTCTCCCTGAAGTTGTCACTCTGCATTCTCGGCCAGCTGCAGACTGTTATTTGAGGATGATGGGGCCATGGCACACGCCCCTCCTCTGCATGGGGAAAGCCATCTACCCAGATTACAAAGTGTTTTTCAGACTGGTGGATACAAACTGCGTTCTTGGTTAGCTCTCCGTAAGTACCTCGCATAGGCAGGTGTGACATTCTTCAAAGTCAGCGTCATGAACCTGAAGCATAGGCAGGCTGCCTGTCAGGAGGGGCGGGGGGGGGGCGGCAGTGGTGGCGGTGCTCCTTCCCAGATGTTCGCACAAATATCACAACTTGGCGGCCCTTCCCCTGGGGCTGGGGGCCCAGGTCACCTGCTGAAGAGGGACTGCATGCTGGTGGCGAGCCACCAAGCCGTCTTTGCCCCTCTCCGCCCCACATAGGCCTCCACCATGCACTTCTCGGAGGAGTGCCCTGGCCTGCCACTTGCTGAGGGAGGGTGGGAGGTGTGAGGGGGTAAGACTTGGTCCCTGCCCTTGGGGACATGCGTCTAGAGGAGGTGAGAGCCACAGGAACAATTCCGTAAAATGTGCGGGGCACAGCGGAGGTGTAGAGCAGTCATGGGGCGCTCCTTTGCTCCGGTAATACTTGTGGGGGCTGATGAAGAGCCAGGCCCGTAGTAGGCGCTGGGGCTGCTCTTGGCCACCAGGGAGTGAGCAAGAAGACAGAAACAGAAGGCTGGAACACAAGGCCAGATAAAAGTCTGACCACGGTACAGACACAAGTCGTGTGAAAAGGAAGGTATCTTCAAGTCACGCTGACATAGTCTGCCCAGACTTCTTGGAGGAGGTGCCTTCAGGCTGACCCTTGAAATGTGTAGAAGGGACAGAGGTGACGGGTAGGCACAGTGGGCTGAGACCGAGCGTGAGCCAAGGCCTGGGATGGAGAAGTGCCAGCCGACAGGAGAAGTGGAACATTTGCTTCTGGGGCAGGAGCACAGGCTGCAGAAGGGATGGGTGGGGTGAGCTGGCGCCCTGGGGAAGCCCAGACACCAGGCAGGGCACGCTTTCTTTCCTCTGGGCAGCAGGAAGACGGCAGAATTTTAATCAGGGAAGTGCTGAGATGGAAGCTGGCTTTACACAGAGGCCTCTGCAGGCTGGTATAGAGGAGGGAGGCCCTGGGGAGGGGAAAGGAGGTCAGCTGGGAGGGGGTGGCCATGGCCCAGATGTGAGGTCTGATGAGTAATCTGGTCCAGCATCCCTGGAAAAAACACACACCCAGAGTAGAGCTCACTAGTTAGACTGTTCTGAGGCTTGGGTTTGACCAGCACCTGAGACGTCAACAGGACCCCGTCCAATGGGTCAATCTCAACAGGCTCCTTAATGGGACCCAGTGGTGGGGAAGAGCAAGGAGGAAAGAGAACGAAAAAAGAATAAACCCAGCTCTGTCAACCACAGGTTTCAGTCCTGCACAGGGTGGGGCCAGGCCTGCCACTGCCTTGCCCTATGACCTCCTCTTCACTGATTTTCACTTATAAAAAACGAGAAGGTCAAGTTGGCAGATTTATCAGTTGGGACAGGTTAGGTTCTGCCGTGGCAACAACCATGCCCAAATCTCAAAGCAATACCCCCAAATCTCAATGGGGCATTCCAGAAAAATTGATTTCTCTCTCACTTGAGGGGGGGCTCGATGCATCACAGTAACTCAGGGGTCCAAACTGATGGAACAACCACCATCTAAATGCTGCCAGCTGCCAAAGGAGAAGGAAAAGAACATTCTCCAGAGACTCAACCAGCAATCAAATGGAACTCATTGGCCGGCTTGACCCAAGAAAGTCCTAGGGACCAAGTGCAACCTGGCCAGCAGGAGAGGGTGACTAGGTGTCAGGGAGCGACAAATGACTGCCACGGTTCATCTCTTCGATTCCTTCACACCCTAACAATCTGTATTTTGGTTCATGCTCAAGGCCAGATTTGGGTTCAATTTATACATCAAACTAACATTTCTTCAGCACTGACTTACACTCCAGGCATCATGCTAAATTCTTTACGTGCATGATCTCTTCCACCTTTCATAATGGATCTCATTTAATATTTGCAATGACCCTATGGAAAGGATACCAACATTACCCCTGATTTAACGGAGGAGAAAATACAAGTTCAGGGAACTTCACTGACAAGCTTGAGGTCACATGACTAGTTAAGTCCTGATCCCGGGACTCATAACCAGGACATAATGCTCCAAACCCTGCCTCTGCCTCTTACCATCCGAGCCATCCAGAAATGGGGTAAAATGTCTGGTAAGACAGTGGGCTGCCTGTCACTGTGGGTGTTCAGGCAGAAGCCTGCAGGAGGAGGCTGTAGAAAGGATTATTTCATCGAGTAAAGGACTAAATTAGTAAAAGACTCTAATCCTGAAATTCCTTGGGGAGAGACAAGGAGACAGGGAAAGCGGGATCAGTCTTGGGAAGAGCAAGTGGTTCTCTGGGTTGGAGCACTCCATGGGAGGATGAAAGAAATGAGAGATGGGTTGAAAGGGGGGTTGAGCCCCCACATATGGGGCTGCACCCTATTCTGGGGGCCCCAGGAAGCTTTTGCTTTGTTTTGTTTTTTAAACATTTTCATCATTTTTAAGTGTATAATTTAGTGGCATTAAGTGCACCCACAATGTTGTGTGACCAACATCATCATCTATTTCCAGAATGTTTGCATCATGGCAAACAGAAAAGCTCTGTACCTATTAAACACAGGGGTGTTCTTAAAAGGCCTTAACCTGATAACATCACCAGAGCTGAGCCAGGAAGACATCCATTCCCGTCACTTGAAGGACGTGACTTGAAGGCAGAGAGGCTGGGCAAGAGGATGGCTCATGAGGCCAGCATGGGCGTCCAGGCAGGAGATGGCAGGAGCAGAGGCCGGGTGGTAACAGGAGTGGAGGGCAGGGTCAGACGCAGAAAGCAGAGAAAGGGAAACCCCAGAGGGAGAAGGGAGTCCCAGCTTCCTCCAGGTCCCTGTGCACCCTGGGCCACCAGGAAGTGAGCTGGAGGAGCCAGGAGAAGATGTGGGGCCCCGGGGATACTGCCGAGTCCAGCACTGGACTAAACGCAGGTTAGGGGCAGGCCGGCTGCCCGCTCCACCTACTTTCCCTGGGGAGCCACATCCTAGCCCAACAGTCCTTCCTGGGACACCGGCCAGAGCTGTCCCTCTGGCACCCCCAGAGGTCTGTGGCCTGAGCTCAAACCCCTACTGGATGCCCGCTCAGAGGTGAGTGGTAACTGCAGGCCCGGCGGGATCATCACCCCCTCAGCCCACAGCCACACGCATCACTCAGGAGACCCGTCCTCCGTCAGCAGCAGCTCAGCCGGAGTTAATTACATGCCTCTCCTGTCCTCCAGCTGGGGACGTGGCGGTCACTCCCCCGCCTGACGGATAGAGGCTGGGCCTCTGTCACACACCACCATGACCAGGGGACTCTACTCAGGGACTTTCCAACCCCTCAGTCCTGTCACACACACTGCAGGCACCCGTCTCCAGAGTTCTTTTCTGGAGGCGATTTCCCCAACGCCTCCACACTCTGGGCCAGCTCCCCCAGCTCCCCTGCCATGGCCCCCTGACTCCACAGGTGCAGTGCTGACCTCACGGGGAAGTTGACTTCGGGGGTCCTCCTTGCACAGGCAGCTTTGGGCCTAGCTGTGTCCCCATCTCAACACTTTGTTCCCATACCCCAGCTTCTCCACGTTTGAAGTCCTAACACGCGTTCCCAGTTCTGCATCCCTAGGACCCGCTCCTTGCCTGCCCCACCCCATGGCAGAGATCCTGCTAAGTGGTCTGCAAGCCCACATGGCCCTGCCTGCCCAGACTGCAGCGCCTGGGGCTGCCCCTGGTCTCTGAAGGAGGTGAAGCTTCTCCCTGCCTACAGAAAGCATGCAAAGGCTTTCAGCTGGAAGGCTCGCTGGAAAGACAGCCCAGAAAACAGACAACACCAAGTACTGAGAAGGGAGCCAGGGAGGCTCTGGGAGAAGGAATTCTTTTGAGGAGCAGGACAGGGAAGAAGTGCTGGTGGGGGCTGGTGGGTCCCCAGGGAAGGCTCCTGTGGATCTTAGGGCAGCAGTGTGGGATCAGTGCATTTAGGAGTATGATCCACTCAGGAAGCCCCTTTCTGCAAGACCTCTGACCAGGTGGCTGACAAAGCTCCAAGAGCAGCAGCCTTTGGAAGGCCAGGGGCAGGTGCAGGCCCTCGGAGGGCAGCCCTTCCCAGCCGGGGTGGGGAGCTCACACCCCTGCACCTCCCTTCTGTGTGAAACAGGTAAGCAATGCTGAGAAGGCCTAACCCTTGGGCACGTATGGGGCTACATGGGGCGGAGCCCTTTGCTAGCCAGTAAGGCTGTGTTTATCAGTTCAACGCATCAGGCATTTACTAAGCATCTCCTGCAAGCCATGCTCTGTGCCAGGCACTGGGAAAACAGACAGAAACAAGGCAGAGCCCATTCTTTAAAGCTCCCAGGCTAGTGGGGATGAGAAGCCAGGCAGCAATCACAGCAGGGGACAGGAAAGCATGCTATGAGAAGGGCTGCAGCGGGGGCCTCGAAGAGGCCACAGACCCCGGGATCAGGAATCAGGGTAGGTGTCCTGCAGGAGGAGGCACTTCTGCTGCATCTTGAAACATGAGGAGAAATTAGCCAGATGGAGAGGGCAAAGGAGGGTGGCCCACAGTGAGAAGAGTGTTCACTCACTCAGTCTACGTGAATTTATTGAGCAGCTACTATGTGTCAGGCACTGTGACAGGTGGCAGGGACGCAGCAGGGAACAAAATCCTCACCCCTAGATAGCTTCTATTCCAGCCATCCCAGTCGGGGAAGGAGAGAATAAATAAGTAGGATAAGTAAAATATTAGCATTAGATAGCACAGCAATAAGTAAAATGTGTTATATGGTGAGGAGTGCGAAAAGGAAAAATGCGGGGGGGACAGGTTGTGTGGGGTGGTGGTGGGGAAGGAATGAACTGAGTCCTCTAGATTCCCTTTCAGCAATGACTGACACCCAGATTTCTCTACAGGGAGTGTAGAGGAGGTGAGAGGGTGTGCAGGACAGGGGTGTCATGGGAAGCATGGGAGGCCAGTTGGGGGTGGGGGTGCAGCAGAGGGCAGACCCCGGAGAGCATCATGGGGAATGAGTCACAGGAATCTTAATTATCATTAAACCAGCACCACTGCTATTGTTCCTAATGTACTACTTAAGGTCAAAGCAACTAAGAACTGTAAAAATTTGGGAAAAGTTCCCCTCCAATGCCAGAAGCATCCAAGCCTTGCCAATGAAAACAGCCACTCAGAATCCAGCATCTGAGGGATCGAAAACCCTCTAGATGGTCTCACCCCAGGCTCGGGTGACGTGCCAGAGGCAGGACAGCACAGGAGGTGATGGAAACACAGGTGGGAAGACCACTGAGCTGGAGGAAGGGTCTTTGAGCCCTGGACCCAGGGCCCAGGGTACCAAAAGCAGTGTGTCTGCCAAACTAGGGGCCACGGCCCAGTCCCCATCTTCTGCCAACTCGTGGCTGCTGCCTGCTGAGCAGGTCTCTACCCTCCTGAGTTTCTCATGAAATGGGTCTAATGAGCCTCCCTCCCTCACAGTGCAGAGGGCAGGCCAGGCTAGATGGGGATAATGCATTCGGGGGCGCTGGAAGTACATGCATGTTGAGGGGCCCTTGTTACCACTCATATCCCAATCTGAGGGCAGAGCCTGTCCTGGGACTGAAGCCTTAGGCTCCTATTTGTTTGCTGTTTGCTCAGTGACCTTGGACTGGGTCCCTCCTGTCTCTGGGCTTTAGGATCCTCGTCCTGGAACAGCCTCTAGAATCTCTAGGCGCCAAGGTTCTGGGAGGTCTCTTATAGGTGGTAGTTTAGTGTCTCCAGAGCGGGTCTTGCCAGAACCACCCCCCAAAACTGGGCCTAGTTCTAACCCCAAGAGGACCTCTATCCAGTCCAGACACAGGGTGAAAGTTAGGCTGCCCATGGCCTCCACACCGCCCCCTCCCTGGAACGCTGCTTCTTAAACACCCATTATAGCCTTCTGGGCCCTTTCCCAGGTGGAGGGCAAAGAAAAATTACCTTCATAAATCCTGCAAACAAAATAGGAGAATTTTTCAGGGTTTATTCATTTTCACGCAGAAAAAAATATGATTATTTTTTCCCCGAGTAGCAACCTTGCTGTGAAATTCTTACTCTGTTTTCCTTTTAGGTTTAACAGATCCTTCCTGAGCCTTAAAAAAATTATTTGAATGCTGTTCTTCAAATTAAAAAAAAGCAAGCAGGAAGTGAAATGAGATGGATAAAAAAGGATAAATATTGCATGATTCACTTAGATGAGGGACCTAGAGGAGTCAAATTCATGGAGACAGAAAGCAGAGTGGTGTCTCCCAGGGGCTGGCGGAGGGGCGCGGGGGAGTTAGTGTTTAATAGGTGCAGAGTTTCAGTTTGGGAAGATGGAGAGCTCTGGAAATGGATGGTACTGATGATCGTACAACGGTGTGAACATACTTAATGCCACTGAAGTGTAAACTTCAAAATGGCTCATATGATAAATTCCACGTTATGTATATTTGCCACAATTTGAAATAAACAAGCAGGAAGGTGATCACTGCTTCCCCAGGACAGGTTCCATAGCCTCTCCCTGGGCCTCAGCTTTCTAATCTTAAAGTAGGAGAGAAACCCATTCCTTCTTCCTCCCTGAGCCTAGGTATGGAAAGAGAATGTGTGCCTTTGTTCTCTGCCAGGCCAGGAATGTGGTTTTCAAACGGTACTGTAGGAAGAAGCTCAAGAGAAATAAAAACGGAACTCCCTAGTGAATACACAGAAACACAAAACGGCCCATGTGTGGAGGGCAGGCCGGTGTGCGCTCGGCAGGCTCCTCGCCCAGCTACCGTCTGCCCTGTTGGTGAGGAGACTAGAGCAGGGAAGAGGAAGGTGCCGAGGGCACGCGGCCGAGCGAGTTGGGGCAGACCCTCTTGCCCCAGACACGATGTCCCCCTCCCCCCGGCAACAGACCCCAACTCCTTGGACCGCATACGACCTCCGCACAACAGACATTCCACCACCTCCATGCCTGGCCAAGCCCAGCATGTCTTGCTTTGTTCTGGAAGCTTCCTGAAATGCCCTTTCCATGGGTTAAGCCAGCACCCTCCAGCATAGAATGGCCCCTGGAGTGGCTCCCTAAGGACAGCATATATCTTGTACCTCTGTAGCATAACGGTCGAGGGTTCTTACTCTGGAGCCGGGTGCCTGGTTTCAAATCTCCCACTTCCTAGCCCATTGGCCTCAGACCAATTCTAGTCGGTTTACTCTCCTCAGGACCCCCACTGCCCCCAGCGTGCAAGGGCCACCTTGCTGTTTGCTGGCTGCCCAAGTGGGTAACAAAAAGAGTCTTGGCAGCCTTGAGGGTGGACCCTGGCCTATGGGTTCCTTTCTGGGGCTTCCCATTCTACAATAATGGCGATCCCAGGACAGTCCCCACCCCGNCCCCCAGCGTGCAAGGGCCACCTTGCTGTTTGCTGGCTGCCCAAGTGGGTAACAAAAAGAGTCTTGGCAGCCTTGAGGGTGGACCCTGGCCTATGGGTTCCTTTCTGGGGCTTCCCATTCTACAATAATGGAGATCCCAGGACAGTCCCACCCCATCTGCTCCTTCCTGAGGCAACAAGAGGGGGACATCCTCACGAGTCCCCCACTTGTGCTTCTCTAAAAGCCTGGGCCGGCGCAGCTCTGCCACGGAAGGAGCAAGTGGTATGGTCACGACAAGCGCCATATGGGAGCCCGCCCCTCGCTATTTTGGGCCAATCTGTTGACATGACAACCAGGCTTTCCGACCCTGCCACGCAGCCTCCATCCGCAGGTTTGCGTTGTGCCAGGCACATCCTTTACCAGCTGCCTCCCAGGTTGGAGAGGCATCTGCACAGATTCCGTCAAGACCCTTCCCCGGAACAGTGGCAGATGGGGACGTGAGGCCAGCATCCCGGTGTGGTGGGCACAGGAACCGGCAGCTTTGCTCTTCAAACCTCAAAAGTGGAGCATAAGCAGGCGCAGAGGAAGGGGTGACCCCCTTCTCAGAGCTTTCCAGGAAACCCCAGGCTGACTCGCCTTCCCCAACCAGCTGCTGAGGAGGGCCCAGCCCCACACCCTGCTCAGTCAGCCGGTACTCGTATTTTAGGAAATGTCAGGCCAGGAAGGGCTCACAGAGGTCATCTGGGCCCAGTGATGCACTGCACCGTCAGGAAATCCAAGGCACGAGGCTTATCTGAAATCACACAGAACCCCCCGACAGGAGTCCCGGCACCCCATCAAGATTCCATTCACGCTGCTCTACAATAGGTGAAAGAATGTGCTGGATTCTCCTGAATCACAACAGAGCGCACAGACTTTTATTTTTAAACCAGCAACTTTGTGACCACAAACAACAGGCCAGGGACAACCCACAGGGACTGAGTGTCCACTGGGGCGACAATAACAACAGCAGAAATCATCATCATGACAGCTCTCACCTCCTGAGGCTCACTATATGCAGGGAAAAAACCCTCCACTCTTCACAAACACCATCTCAAGTAGCTGAATGTGTACAGCACCTCCCCCCCCCACGTTGCAGATCTGGAAACAGAAGCTCAGAGAGTTTAAGTAACCAACTCAAGGGCACCATGATAGCAGGGTGGGGGGGAGCGGGGTTTGAAGCCAGCCTGGCTAGGCAGGCACAGACCCATGACTTCATGAAGCCTGGGCGGTGGGGGCACCAAGGATGACGTGGCAGCAGGCATCCCTGAGTCACCTGGGGTAATGGCGCGGACAAGGAATCTTCCAGCAATGTGCTCAGAGACCTGAGGGAGAATGAAACCAGGCAAGGGGAAGGGAAGGACCCAGGAGGTGGCAGGGAACAGGAAAGAGTATGCATTTATATGTGGTTCTAACAGCCGTGCACAGAACTAGGCTATCTTTGATGGCACCATCTGTCCACCTTGCTGAAGGATTTCTTAGGGGACAGAGGGTCAGTGATGGGAACTGCAGACACTGGCAGGGGCTTCTTGGAGGAGGAAGCTCTCTGACTGTTAAGACAATGGGACTGCTTTAATTTTCCACCGCTCAGGGAAACACACCACCTACTTCCCAGTTACAAAGTCTGCAACATTCCACCCAGAGACCACACCCACACTAAATTCTCCACATTGTCTAGAAACAGCAGGACGTAAAAGGGGAGATGTGTTGTTAACACAGAGCATGCTACAGGACAAAGGAATTTCACTAGGAGGCCGGCTGATGCAGTCAGCTGAAATAAATAAATTAAAATGTGGCATTGTTGTCTTTTTGCGAATGCTAGTTTTAATGACTATTTACTGAGACACTGAAACTTCACATGTGCAAGAAGCAGCGCAAACTCCCAAACTTGGGCACCATCATCAGACTCAGTGAACAGATCCACCCCGGGGCCGGGAGGGGGCAGGGGTCTTTCATTTTCCGCTGTGGGGTCAAGGACCAGCCAGGGGCACGGACATGGTGGCTACTCCTCCAGTGCCCCGAATGTTTTTCCACGTGGCTGGTGGATGCACGGAACGAAAAGCTCATCCAGGGATCCCAAATGCAGTTAACCTGAGGGGCAGCATTGCACCCATCCTCAGCCTCAGAGCCCTCCCACAGGCCATGCCGGAGGGACAGGGTTTTCCCTGTTTGGTCACAGCACACACAACCCCTCCCCAACCACCACCTCTCCCTACATGTTTCACTCTTTCCTTAACCAGCCTGTTGTTGCCATGGCTGGCTCCCCCACCATGCAAGCAGGCAGACCTGAGCCATCTCTGGGGCTCTGTGCCATTTTGCCCATCTAAGCACGAGATAAGGCGAGCACTCTCAGCTGTTGGATAAGCAGGGAGAGACATGGAGGGTCTCACTCCTGGAGGGGGCCTTGACAGTGAGGAATCCACCCTAGGAATTTCAAACTCTACCCTGCAGGAGGATTCTCAAATCAGGCACTGACACAGTATGACCCCAAGGGGCAGGGCTCTGGATCCCCACCACCGTCTAGCCAGGAGTGTTCCCTCCTACCGATTTTATACACTGGGCTTCTAGGAAATTTTGTTCAAACAGAGAGTTCGGGAGCTCAGCAGAAGAGTCGATGCCAGGAGACTAGAGGAGACCAGGTAGTCTGCCGAGCGACACCAGCCCTCGCCACCAGCCAGGTCTTGGAAACCCACTTCCCGCAGTGAGTGCTCTAGGCCTCCGTGGCAGAAAATGCTCTGCTCCAAAAGAGATCCGGAAGGTTTGGCCAGAAGGACAATAGCAAAAAGAAAAACACAACCAAACCCCCAGGAAACAAGTAGAAGCTTAGAGTGTCAACACAGGGTGAGGGGACCAGGACTTTCCTTTGACTTGATGAGGGTTGAATTACAAACGGCCTGTGTCATACTCCATTGGGGCTGCTATAACAAAGGCCATAGCCCCGGTGGCTCAAACAATAAATATTTATTCCTCACAGTTCAGGAGGCTGGGAAGTCCATGATCAAGACATGCAGATTCTGTGTCTAGTGAAGGCCCACTTCTGGTTCATAGGCAGCCTGTCTTCTCCCTGCACCCTCACCGGGCAGAAGGGGCAAGGGGGCTCTCTCTGGGGTCTCTTTGATGAGGGACACACGCATTCACCTTGAATGCTATACTGAGAGGTGCCACCTCTGTCCTATGGAGCGTGTAGCCCAGGTCCCTCCCTAATGCACAGTATACAGTGGGTGCTGATGGTCTTGGCACGGGGTACACAGTCACACTGTGGCTGGCCCAAGGAGGTGCAGCCCTGAACCCAGGACGCACATCAGACCACAAGGCATGTTGAGAATCTGCCAGCTCAGTCTGGCTGAAGCGGACAGTACGAGAGATGGACAGAGTAGAGAATGCCTGGATGCGGGATCTGAATTCTAGGAGGTCACTTGGGGAAGGGGCAGGCACATGCTTGGTAACTGCAGAACGAAAACCAGTACGGGCTTCACAGAGGCTGTTTATCTTCTCCTCCTGAGGGCTGTCTTTGAAGTCATCCACAATAAAACACTCAAGAAAAAACAAAAGGAAGAGAAAGAGCCAAGCAAACCCTGCATTCTCCCCTTTTCTCATTTTAATGATTCCAGGAAATACACAACCAAACACCCAAATCAGCTAGGAAGAGAGGCGCAGGGGGCTGGAAAAGCAGGACAGCTCCCCCTTCTCTCTGTTGGGCAAAGCACATCTTTCCAGGCAGTGTGTGTAGGCAATTTCGTCCCTCCTACAGCACCAACCACCTGCTGCAGGCAGTAACCCCCAAATCCCGACCTCCCCCGCTGCTGTCCGCCTCAGCTCCAGATTGCACGTCTCCACCTGGGTCACAGGTTCAAATCCAGGCTCACCATTTTAAATGGGATCAGCGTCCCAGAAGGCTGACTGCAGAAGTGACTGGTAGGAGACCCTGAGATTCAGACCCTGAGAAACCTGTTTCTCTCTGTAAGCCTTCTGTACAGGTATGGTGCTCAGTGGTGCTCAGCACACGGAAGAGCTCAGTAAATGTCAGCCATCACTATTATTAGTATTGATATTTGCATTAGTATTAGTATTAACATTCCCCTCTGCTGGTCCCCCAAGCCAGAAAATCAGGAGCCACCCTAGACTCCAGGTCTGCATGACCCCTTGCACCCAGTCTCACGTCCCGAAGGTTCTGCTTGCTGAGATCTGTGCAAATGGGCCAGCCTCTCTGCCCCACTGGCACGTGCTCCTGTCTGGCCTTGTCATCTCTGCCCTGGACTGCAGACAGGTTCCTCTGCTCCTAGCCCTGCTCCTTCCCTCTGCTACCCACCCTTCCCCCAGAAGTGAGCATCCTAAATGCAAAGCTTATCATGTCACCGGGCTCAAAGGTTTTCGTGGCCCTCCAAAGGCATTTTGTTTAAAGTCCTTCACCTGCTCCATGTGGCCTCCCGGCTCGACCCCCATACTGCTAGATGGCTTTCTCTCTCCGTGCCTGGACTCCTCCTCAAGCTGGTAGGCAGTGTTCTCAAGAGCACCTGAGCTCTGCTTGTCTTTGCTCAGCAACCTTCCTCCTGGAAGGTCCGATCCCTGGTGAGCACCCCCTCACTTTGCCTTCCACTGACTCAGCTCAGATGTCCCTGTCTGCCCAGATCCTCCCTGGTCGCAGCAGGGCAGTTCTGCGCACCTCCTCCCTGTGCCCAACAGACCTCACACTTGCTTCTAGAATAGCACCAGGAATGGCAGTGCCCAGGCTCCTGCACACAATTCCCAAAAAGAACCACACTGTCAGTGTTAAGTTGTCATATTTTATTTTCTCACGTAAGGACATTAAAGAACAAATAAAATGAACAAACAGATCCTAACATCTTCTATCACCGTGATTTAATTGTAAAGAGGATATGATAGAAAGAAAGAGGAAGGAGAAGAAGGGAAAGGAAGAACACCATCTCCAAGGAATGGATGTTCTTTAAAATAACCTTAGCTCTAGGAAAAACTCATCCTTCTTTTTCTCATGTCACCATGGTATGTAAAAGCTCTGTCAAGGCCAGTATGGGCCATTGTGGGGGGAGGGAGCGTGAGTTTCAACAGGGAGGTGCTCCATGAGTTCACAGATGGACAAATGTGCCCAGGTCAGCAGGTGTCCGGGCGTCCCTGCTTCCTGGCTGCCTGATAATGTGACTTCCAGTAGCACACTGTCACGAAACAATCCAGCTACAGCGAAGGCCCCTGGCTGAGCTGCTAAGCTGCTTTTAGAAAGATTTTACTTGTACAACCGCTCTTCCTAATATCACTCAGGAAACACTCCTTATAATAATAATAATAAGATACAAACAAACGTGCCCAAGCACTTGGGAACAACTTGCCATCATTAATTAATTCAACGGGAGAGGGAAGATGCGGGGAAGGGAACCGAGTCTCTCATTAGAGAGGCATGGGTTCTGTTTCTTTTTCTTTTTTTAGCAAATGACCTTACCTGCCCCAGTCTTTACTTCCCTTGAGCCCCCCAAGTCAATGCTGGATTCCACAAAGTAGGGGACCACAGTCTGTAGTGGGCTCTAGAGCTGGAGCAAGCAGGGCCTTGGGTGCTGTGGGGCAACCTCTTTGGGCCTCAGCACCCTCACCTTCTACCCGCGCCCTAGAACTGTGGGGAGGGAGAGCCGAGACACGGGCGCCACAAGCTCGGGACATTCCAGGACTGAGCGAATGCAAGGGACGGCTGCCAGGAGCATCGTCACTGCTGCTAATAAGACTGTTAATAAGTGTGACCTAAGAAAGAAGCAGGGTGCATATGAATAATTACCCCGCTCTCTCCGGCCTGCCTCACACGGCGTACCTCATTTCATCTGCCAAGGCATTCCCTGTTTTGGGGAGATAAACAAGATCCCTGAAGGCTGTACATCATTCTTCCTTCAACTTCTTCCTTGCCTGCTGCCACCAAGACCAGGGTGGACGTTCCCAAGCAAAGAATTTGGTCTGGAACAACTTTTCCAGTGTGTTTCCTCACTAGCCAGCGCTCATTCATGCTGAAGAGAGGAGGAATTTAATATTTCTAGTTACTTTTTAGGGAGTAGTTTACCCCTGGAAATGTTGTAATTGATTTTCATCCGGTTTCCCCTTGCTTGGTGGTATTCTCTCAAGATCCTGCCTGAGCCTGCCAACTACACTTCTTTTCCTCTCCTTCATATTCCAACTGTGTGTTTCCTTTTTCTTTTTTGTCCTCCCTCAAGGGCAAAGATCACGTTTGCGATTTCTGGATCCCAGCCCTGGGCCCAGCACACCGGTGGAGCGAAGCCAATGCACTGGGAACAAAGACCAGGAGAGGAAATTCTTTCCCATACCTACGCTTCCTCTTAACTGCAGCTCAGAAATCCCAAATGGTTCGGGATAAGAAACTGGCCCAAAGCTAATTAATTTTGCAAAACAGACCTTCCAGGGTAGCACGTGGGATCTTCAGAAAGAATATTCTGGTTTTTACTTCCCACTGAGAGCTTCAGGGACCACAATTAGAGTAGTGTGAAACAACAGCCTCAACCCCGGTTCGAGAACCCCCAAGAACCTTCCCACTGATGGGTACAAAAATAACATCCTGTTCCGTTTGAAAATATCACCTCCAAGTCAGATCTGTGTTTCCCATGGTGTTCTGTGCATTTTGAAGAAGCTCTGTTTGGCTGGGTTTTGACAAGTGGAAGCTGGGGGCATGGAGGTGTGCCTCAGGCATGGCGGGGCAGGGCGGGGGTGTTCTTCAAAGACAACACTGCCAACCGCATCAGCATCACCTGGCGTGGGGTGGGGCTCCTTACAGTGAGGCTTCCCAAGCACTATTCCACAACCCCCAAATAGGAATCCCTAGGGCTGGTCCATTTTTAAGTAGCAGACCTAATGACCTGGATGCACACTAAAGTTTGAGATGCCAACTCATTTTTCTGCCAAGGAAATTTATCCAACATCTCCTCCCCAGACACCCCATCCTTACCCCCACACACACTCATTCCTCAGACTTTACTGAATAACTATGTTTGCAGGACGGACCTCAGTGGGACTCTATGAGATCCCAAGGACTGAAGCCTCTCCAAAGTTCTCAGGGTCTTGTCTGCAGCCCAACATTCCCCTTCCCCCTCGCACAATGGCCACCAGCCACCCTTTAGGCTCCTAGTATTTCATTTTGTTGCAGAAGTCCATGTCTTCCAAGTTCCACTCTTCCATCTACAAGGTGCAGAAGGCCAAGCACCAGGAGAGGCCCTCAGAAACTGCTTGCTGATTGCCCAACACTTGGCAACACCTTCATGGATTACAGCCGCTCCCTGGAAAGTCCTTCCTTAAATATGCATTATTGAATGCTGACTGCACATTAGTGCTGACAACAATAGTAATAATAGGGGTGCCTGGGGGCTCAGCCAGTTAAGCATCTGACTCTTGATTTCAGCTCAGGCCATGATCTCAGGGTCCTCTCTAAATAAATACATACATACATACGTACATAAAATCTCTTTAAAAATGGTAATAATAATGTTAGGGATAAGATTCCAAAAATAAATCCCTTTCCAGCTTACAAAGACATGTCACGCATTTTCCCTTTGACCCTCCTAGTCACCTGTAACACTGTCAGAGCAAACATGATCATACCACTTTACAAATGGGAAACTGAAGCTCAGAGAGGTTAAGCAACTTTCCTAAGGGCTTACAGCTAGTGGGTTGCATGGTTGGTGCTAAATCCAGACCTCATGACTCCTAGGAGTTGATCATTATTTCTCTGATCCGTGAATAATTATCAAGTACCCACTATGTGTCATTCACCACACTGGTGCTGGGGATGAAGAGCTTACCTTGTCCCATGCTCGCTTTCATGCCCCAGGCTCCAGCCACAGTTAATGCACCATGCTCCTTCCAGCCACATGGCCACCATACCTACTGTCACTCCTACCCCATTCCTGACCTACATAATTCCTACTTGAGCTTCCCCAGCAATGAAGATTGCCACGGATTCCTTCACTGCACCCCCAGTGTACCCAAGGGATGGATGGATGGATGGATGGATGGATGGATGGATGGATGGATGATGTGCAAAGATGCTGAGAGCACCCCAGGCATAGCTAACTGGACAAGGTATGTAAACCCAAGCTATAGGCTAGCCACTGACCTATGATCTTGTGGGTCAAGGAACAATGAGCTAGCAACGCAGGGATCTCCTCTCTTGAGAAACTGAATTTGGAAACGTTAAGAAAATGAGGAAGTGCTCTCAGAGCACACATTGTTTCCTCCCAAACCTGGTGAGGTCCCCCTTTATATATGCTCACTTTACCATGTATCTAGCCCTCATGTTCTTGGTCACCCTATATCTGTCTCCCACACTAGACCCCAAGTTTCATGGTAGTCTTGTTTACCACCGCGTCCCTGGTGCCCTCAAGGTCTGAATGAATGAACAAATGAATGAATGGTGGTTGACTGAGGAGCCATGAGAGTCCACCTAATGACATGGCTCACAGGTGCATGTATAGTCGAATGGGTCCCAGAATCAAGGAGGTAGGAAGCAGACCAGCCCGGATTCTAGCTGATCTGTCTAAATCCACCTTTGAGGCTCCATCCAGGCCCTGCCTATGAGAAAAGGGAAAATGTGCAGTGTCCATGGTGGAAGCTATGTGGGGAGAGGATGGGCCATCAGATCATAAGAGTTCAGGCTGCAGAGAAGATATGAACAGACACTTTTCCAATGAAGACATACAAATGGCTAACAGACACATGAAAAAATGTTCAAAATCATTAGCCATCAGGGAAATTCAAATCAAAACCACACTGAGATACCACCTTACGCCAGTTAGAATGGCAAAGATAGACAAGGCAAGAAACAACAATTGTTGGAGAGGATGTGGAGAAAGGGGATCCCTCCTACATTGTTGGTGGGAATGCAAGTTGGTACAGCCACTCTGGAAAACAGTGTGGAGGTCCCTTAAAAAGTTAAAAATTGAACTACCCTATGACCCAGCCATTGCACTACTGGGTGTTTACCCCAAAGATACAGACGTAGTAAAGAGAAGGGCCATATGCACCCCAATGTTCATAGCTGCATTGTCCACAATAGCCAAATCATGGAAGGAGCCGAGATGCCCTTCAACAGATGACTGGATTAAGAAGCTGTGGTCCATATATACAATGGAATATTACTCAGCTATCAGAAAGAACGAATTCTCAACATTTGCTGCAACATGGACGGCACTGGAGGAGATAATGCTAAGTGAAATAAGTCAAGCAGAGAAAGACAATTATCATATGATTTCTCTCATCTATGGAACATAAGAACTAGGATGATCGGTAGGGGAAGAAAGGGATAAAGAAAAGGGGGGTAATCAGAAGGGGGAATGAAACATGAGAGACTATGGACTATGAGAAACAAACTGAAGACTTCAGAGGGGAGGGGGTGGGGGAATGGGATAGACTGGTGATGGGTAGTAAGGAGGGCACGTATTGCATGGTGCACTGGGTGTTATACGCAACTAATGAAGCATCCAAACTTTACATCGGAATCTGGGGATGTACTGTATGGTGATTAACATAATATAATAAAATAAAATTAAAAAAAAAAAAGAGTTCAGGCTGCAGAATCTGGAGCCGCTCAGCCTGGAGGAAAGCTCACTTGGGGCATGGTCATGGCCTCCACACTCTGATGCGTTCTCAAAAGCAGAAAGCACAGATGTGGTTTGTTTCATTCCAGAGAGTAAAAACAGAACTATGTGGGGGCTGGCGGGGTGGGGTAAGAGAATCCATAAGGAGGCAGATACCAGTTGAAAAAGAACAACTTTTTTAAAACCAGGGCTATTCAGAGATGGGATGAAGAGGAAGCAGGCCAGCCAGCCCCAGAGGTGTCCAGGCATTAGATGCCCCCGCTGTGGGATGGGTATAGAAGAGATGAAAGCATCGGAAGGCCCCCTCTAACCCTGAGAGTCTGAGCTTTTGTTCTCACTGCCACAATTATGTACATTCTGATGTAGCTGTCACAACCTCATCTGTTTCCTAAAGAATGTGACAAGCTCAGTTTTATGAAGAAAGTAAACATAGGAATCCCAGCCAAGGTGGTATCACAAATTAAATTCACATCTTGAAATTCCTTCTTCCCCACCATACCAAACGCAGAACAACGATAGCTGAAATACAAAAATAGAAAATTTAAAGATATAAATTACTCAAAAATAAGACAAAATTCTCAAGGAAAAAAGAAAAAAGCCCCACAACGTGGTAAATGAAGATGAAGCTGTGGGTTTGGTGGGCTTCATGAGCTCTGGATGCAAAACAGCCCAAGGTACCTGGCAGTGAGAATTCTCCAGGACAAAAGAGACTCACAGCATTCCCAGAAAATGCAGGGGCAGAGCCACATTCAATGCAAAGGGGAACCAGAGCCAAGCTCACTATTTAAAGCAAAGCAGGTAGGGAACAGCTTCTGCTACTCATAAGAAAAGCTGGAACAAAGTTCTACCAACTGCTGCCTGGCATTGCAGGCCACACGAAGCTGCATGCTGGTGGGTGGCAAGACAAGGAAGCAGAACAGAACAACGGATTGAATGCAGAAATGGCCCTAGTTATTTAGCCCTCTCTGCACCCATGGCCTTTGTATTATGACCCTGCAGCTCCCTCCATCAGAGGGTGGAATCTACTTTCCCATCTCTCGAATCTGGGTTGGCTTTGTGTCTTGATTTGGCCAAAAGAAGACAACAGAAGTGACAGTAAGCTGGTTCCAGGCATAGGCCTTAAGAGCTGCACCAGACAGACAGTTCACAATGAATCAGTAACCAGATGGACAGCAAACTTTTCATCAGCAACAAGAGACCCAAAGGATCAAGTTCTGAAGGTAAATTACCGTTTGCTAAGAATTCTATACCCTGCTAAACTGTTACTCAAGAGTGAGAGGAACACAGAGACATTTTAAGACTTCCAAATACTAGTAAAACCACCCTTGACCCCCACCATATGCACCAAGTACTACTTAAGGATGAACACAGCAAGAAGAAAAGTGAACCTAGAAGAACTGGAAGGCGGGGGGCGGGGGGAGTGAGCAAAGACATTGGTAACATTTGTTGGCAAATGTAATTGTTAACTAAAAACTAAAAACAACTAATTTTTTTTAAATTAGTGGACCCCAAATTCTAGGAAACAAGAAATATAGAGCAGGTAATTAGTGGGTTGTTAGGCATTGTGACAATTCTTGTCAAATTCAGTAAAGGAGAAAGATACTGTGTAACTTAGGATTTTAGGAGAAAAAAGAAACATAATTTAGAATGTATGCTAAAATGTTAAGGGTATAACCACGTCAGCAGAGGGAAAAAAAAGGGAATGGCAGAAGGAACACCCAAAATAAGATGGTAGAAATATGTCAGCAATCACAATAAATATAAACCAATTAAAACCACCTATTAAAAGACAAACTAAAAGGGGTATAACAAAATGGAATGCAGAATGTTATGTACAGTATGATGTTTATACAAAGCTTTAAAAATACTATATATTGTTTATGGACATGTACATCTGTAGTAAAATATAAAAATAGAGATGGGAAAAATACAACCAACTTCCAGACAGTTGTTATTTCTGTGGAAGGAGGAAGGGAGGGGAATGGGGGGGGGCGCAAAGAGGGGGCTTTGGTTGCATTTGGTTGCAATGCTTTAGTTCTTTGAAAAATGAGATCTGGGGGAAAAATATTCACATTTTTCAAATAGGAGCTGTAGGTATAAGCCGTATTGTTTTTTTTTTCTTTCTGTGTGTTTGAAATATTATGTCATATGTTTTCACATTGGAAGGAGGGAGAAAGAGGTACGGAAGGAAAGCAGGGAGGGAGGGAGGGAAGTATTCGTTTTGACATATGGAGCCTTGCTGACCGCCTCTCCCAGGGTTAGCCAGTTCCTAAAGATAATAAACAACTAGTCTATGAGCCTTTTATATGCAAGCCGATCCAGAGCCCACACCCCCAGTCACTTCATTTCGGGGGGCTTTCACACTCTGGGCCACTGTCCGCATGTCCTAGTCACCCTAGATCCAGGTACCAGAAGACTGACAAACAGCCCTAAGCCCCAGAGCTCAAGGAAGTGATCCAATGCAGCCAATCACAAGCTGCTTCCTGTGCCTTGCCAGATCTTTTCCATGGAAACCACAATGAAGGCTCTTGCCCATGTCTCCCCTCGCTCCCTCTGCTTCCTGGCAGACCCCGGGGCTTCCCTGTGCACCCTGCCTGGAGTGGCATGCTTCCTGCATCTAGGGGACTTCCAGAGTAAACTCCTTCCTTTGTGACAGTCATTTCCATGTCTGCACGTCCTACTGTACCTGATGAAAACAAACCAGGTAGTCAGAAGCAGGGAGGGAGGGAGGAACGAATATATGGGGAGGAACGAATATATGAAGATCAGCCCTACAGAACTTGACCAGGAATTGAGACCACAAACTCAGTTCATCCAGGGGCTGGCTCTTTCTTTCTTTGTTTCTTTCTTTTTTTTTTTTTTTAAGATTTTATTTATTTATCTGAGGTTTTGGGGCAGAGGGAGAAACAGACACCCAACTGAGCACGGAGCCTGACAAGGGGCTCTGGGATCATGACCTGAGCTAAAGGTAAACACTTTACTGACTGAGCCACCCAGGTGCCCCAGGGCCTGGCTCTTTCTACATAGGATTTTACTGCCCAGATATAGCCTTTCGAGGTAAATAAACCTCCTCTCTGCCTTACCATATGTTGTCCTCTCAGCCCGGAACAGCTTCTCTTCCCTGATTCACCCCCTGCAGGACAAACTGCTCCCCCAGACTTATCCCTCAGTCCAACCCGTGGCTGGCTGGTCCACCTCTGACGCAACACCCGATGGGCTCCGGAGACAGGGATGCCATCCCACTCGCCTTTGGGTCGCCCACCCCGGCAGGTCCAGACACAACAGCCCGTCCCACTCATGTCCATGCAGAAGGACCAGACAACAGTTACAGCCCTCAGAGGCAAGGAGAATAGCTCCCCGTGTGAGAATTACAGAGGAAACAAGGAAAGACCACAAGCCCATGGGCAGAGCAACAGCCAACGTCCACCGTGGAACCATGAGACAGCGCAGACTGCTCCTCAGAAGTGAGTTTCTAGGTAACCAGATATATATCTTCATAAACCCCAACTTTCAAGTATTTTTGGATAGACTCATTTTTAAAATGCAATGTATGTGTGACACCCCTGCAGGATTTTTTTATTATTTTATTTATTTATTCGACAGAGATAGAGACAGCCAGCGAGAGAGGGAACACGAGCAGGGGGAGTGGGAGAGGAAGAAGCAGGCTCATCGCAGAGGAGCCTGATGTGGGGCTCGATTCCGTAACACCGGGATCACGCCCTGAGCCGAAGGCAGACGCTTAATGACTGTGCCACCCAGGCGCCCCTCCCCTGCAGGTTTTAAACACGTTCTTATTCTTCACAATTCTTTCTCTTCCCCCCAAGATCATTTTTTAGATCGCTAAGGTAACACATGCTCGTAGAAAATTCCAATACAGTAGCATGGTAGCGTCTCTGTCAAGTGGGGAATGCAAGCTCCTCCCCTCCCTTCCCTCCAGTCTCGCCCTCCAGGAATAATCACTGCCCTCTCCCCACTCTCCCAAAGGAGTGGTACTGTACACAGCCCACTCATTTCATTTGGACCTGCAGTGTATGCGGTCTCACCCTCTAAACAGTGTGGCGAGAGGCGCGATTCTTGCTCCCGGATAACAGCCATGGGCAGGACGGGAGGCGGAGCCTGGCTGCCCGGCTCCGAATCCGGGGTCTGCCATTCCTGAGCTCTATGGGCTGGGGCCGCTCTGCCTCTCTTCTGTGCTTGGTTTCTCGGTGCTGACAAATGATGCCTGCTTCAGAGTCAGTTGTGAGAATTCAATGAATGGACGTGGTTCAAGAGCTCAGAACAATGCCTAGTACACAGAAACCCAATAAATTATTAGTTCTGTTTTACGGATAAGCAAAAGGAGGCTCAGAGAGGTTAAGGGACTTAGCAAATCCAACAGATGATTAGGAAATCAAGCGTGGACCCGCCAGGGGCACGTGAAGCTCCCCCCGAAAGGCACAGAGTGTGGGGGCTAGTCTGCCCCACGACTTCATTTCCCCAAATGCTTGTTTAGACTTTAGGTTCTCGTCTGACATTTCCTTCCCCGCTCGCCCTCCGAGTCCGGGGGTAAGCTGTCACTTCTTGCTGCTGGCTCCCTGCCTCCAGCAACCTGACACCAGCTCCCAACTGGTTGACATGCTGTCGGCTGGGAACCCAATCTCACACTGCTGGTGACAAAAGTGAACGAAACAAGTACAACCAGGCACACACAAAGCCCTAAGCAGAGCTCCCATTCATAAACTGAACGAATCTCAATAAAAGTCCCCTCCACCAGCGGCTCAGAGACCTGCGGGCTCCAGGCTGGGGTCTGGATAGGCAAGGTGGCTGGATCCACGCCCTCCGGATAAGCGAGGTACTGATGTACGAATATATTTTCCATATTTTTAAACAAAAGTTTCCAACCTAGGCATTTTTAAAAATCCCTGCTCTCCACATGCAGAGCCGTGCCTCCCAAGCCCAGGCAGGGTGTGTTATTTTGAACATCCACCTTCCAGGCTTCCCCGGGAGCCACACCCCATTCACATTCTGAAAGCATACGTGGAACCTAGGATCATCATGAGGTGCTGGGCTGCATTCCAACAACTTCCCAACGTGCCGCAATAAATCCTCTTTAGGATGGATGGTCGCAGGTCGCTGTCAGACGTGTGTGTCTGAATACTAAACTGCACTGTGAACCAAAAGGAATCCAACACATCTGGGGCCACCGCTCTGGGCCCGGCCCTGGGGCACCAAGTAGGTGAGACCCAGGCTGCCCTTGAAGGAGGCGAGCGTCCACGGAGTGATGGGAAGCAGGGCATGGAGAAATAAAAGGTAGTGTGTGAAGCTCTGTGAGGGAGTCAAAAAGGAGACTGAGGATATCCAGAGGAGGGGGTACAAGTGCAATTTGGGGAGAGGTGGGGACACAGTGTACTCTGTGACCCGGAGGGCCTCTAAGATCTCTCATGTCATAGTGCCATTCGTGTGCTGGTTGAACTCACAATGAAAGCACGTGCATTAGACACACACTGTGGCGCACGCAAAAATACCAAGATTCAGCAGGAGTGACAGGGAAGATGGGATTTTCCAGCTTATTTTGCACAATCAGATAACTCAGATTCCTAAATGGATTTCTCTGGCCTCCATTCTCTGATTAGATCACCTCAAAATCATTACCTCTCCTCTGTTGAATACGGGAGACCCAAATTGTTTGTTACCCCCCCCCCCAAAAAAAAAGTTTCACTAAACCAAGCGCTAAAGTCATGGCAGGGACAGGCTGAGCACAGGACGGCGTCATTCACCAGGTTGTCCTGGAGTGGGAGGCTAGCGGAGGGGTTGGTTAGGAATCCAGGCTGTGGGGCCCAACATACTTGGCAAACTGAGCCAACCAATGGGCAATATGAGGATTGGAAGTGGGGTGTGGCTGACAGGCGTTGGGAACCTCCTGGAAGTGCTGATCTCCTGCGAGACCCAGACATAGAGCCAGAGACTGGTGTCCAGTTTGCATCCACTACCTGCAGGCCTCCTCACCAGTCAAAGTCTGGATTTCTGCATCTATAAAATGGGATGGTATCCATCCCATCGGGTTGTCTCTAAGGACTAAAAGGAGAAAGGTATATAAAAAGCTTAGCCCAGCGATGCCTGGGTGGCTCAGTGGGTTAAGCATCTGCCTTCGACTCCGTCATGATCCCAGAGTCCTGAGATCAAACCCCTAATCGGGCTCCCTGCTCAGCAGGGAGCCTGCTTCTCCTTCTCCCTCTACTACTCCCCCTGCTTGTGCTGTCAAATATAAATAAAATCTTAAAAAAAAAAAAAAAAAAAANCTTAGCCCAGGGCACCGGGGTGGCTCACTCGGTTAACCATCTGCCTTCAGCTCAGGTCATGATCCCAGGGTCCTGGGATCAAGTCCCACATCCAGCTCCCTGCTCAGCTGGGGGTCTGTTTTTCTCTCTGCCCCTCCCCCTGCTCAGGCACGCTTTCTGTCTCTCTCAAAAACAAATAAATAAGATCTTTTTAAAAATATATTTTAAAAAGTAAAACAGATGACTGGATTAAGAAGCTGTGGTCCATATATACAATGGAATATTACTCAGCTATCAGAAAGAACGAATTCTCAACATTTGCTGCAACATGGACGGCACTGGAGGAGATAATGCTAAGTGAAATAAGTCAAGCAGAGAAAGACAATTATCATATGATTTCTCTCATCTATGGAACATAAGAACTAGGAGGATCCGTAGGGGAAGAAAGGGATAAAGAAAAGGGGGGTAATCAGAAGGGGGAATGAAACATGAGAGACTATGGACTCTGAGAAACAAACTGAAGACTTCAGAGGGGAGGGGGGTGGGGGAATGGGATAGACCGGTGATGGGTAGTAAGGAGGGCACGTATTGCATGGTGTACTGGGTGTTATACGCAACTAATGAAGCATCGAACTTTACATCGGAATGCGGGGATGTACTGTATGGTGACTAACATAATATAATAAAAAAATCATTAAAAAAAAAAAAAAGTAAAAAGCTTAGCCCAGTCCCCAGGTAGCAAGCACTCCAAAAAAACTGCTCCAAAAAAATCACTATTCTATCTCCTTGCCATCATTAAGAAGTATGTCTTTCACTCATGTCAGAGGCCCCATCCCCATGGCTGTCAGGCCTCGGGGCAAACTGATCCTGTGACCTCAGTTCTCTGGTCTCAGACCTTAAGAAGGGCATCCACCTTTCTTCCACAAGATCCTTCTCAATGGCTCAAGAACAGGGGCCCTGAGAAGGGGAGCCAGGCACAGCATAATTACCAGTCTCATGCCTTCCTTGTAATCTTGACTTCATGGGCATTGTCTGATCACAACAGTTGGGGGCTTGTGTGCGGTATTTAATTAGGCAGATGAAAGCCTGTTGGAATGAAACAATAGCATCTCTAACTTAATGGCCTATTGTGCATCTTATCCCTAAACCCGTGACAAAGGATACTTCCATCTGAAGGAGAAGATTGCGTCCCTCCTTCCCTCCCTCCCTCTCTCTCATTTCCCCAGCCAACATCCACCCCACCGTGTTATAGGGAATAAGCCATTGCCGACCGATTCTACTTCCTTCAAGCCCGGATGGGATCCAGAAGAGAAGGGCCTGGAGGGGGAAGTGGTGGGCACCCAAGCTTCTGGCCTCGTCTGTCCCCGCCTCCCAGACCCCAGGCAAGTTTCATCCCCCCTAAAGGCACAGCTTTAGTTTAAGCCTATCCTGGCTCTTCTTTCTGAAAGTAAAATAGTTACTAGAACTTGTACCTGTAGGACCAAGACTGGAGGAGATTTATAAAATTAAACACGGTTAAAATGGGATAATTAAACATAATAAAAACAATGTCCAGCTAAAGAAGCATCCAGAAAGAGATATTAGTAGGTAACAGGATGATCTCAGAGGTCTTACCTAGCTCTAAAATTCCATTATTTTAATTCTGGGCTGTAAAATGCCAACATTTACCCAAGTCAATAAACATCAAGAGACTGATATTTCATTGGAATCCAAGTCTGATTTATCAATATTGATTTTTGTGAAGTCAATTTTGGCTTAAAGTGCCTTTTTAAATTGGTGCTCCTGTGGTGTCAAATGTCAACATTTATTTTTTCCAGAACTCTCTTTCCTACGGGGACTCTGGTCAGCGAACGAAGCTTTTGATACTAGGAGTTCCTGTTTTTCTTGCTTCTGATGCAGGGTCCTGATTAAGAGTGTGGGATGTTTTTGTTGTTTGTTTGTTTTGTTTTTACAGAGCCTCTGAGCATCCTGTTAGGATATAAAAAGTAATTCCTACTCTAGGTATGCCCATCATGAAAAAGCCAGGAGAGGAAGAGTGGGGTGGGGGAAGGAGGAAGGGTTCATTTGTCCTCTAGTTGAAAGCTTCACACCGACCTGATCAGCAGCTCACCATTCACCTGCTGTGTGACCTTGTGTCAGCCACATAACCTCTCTGAGCTTTGTTAGGTTTTTCACAAAGTGAAAATAACAACACCTACTTTACAGAGAGGCTGGGAGAAACATATAAGACAGCTCATGCCAGCATCTGGCCCAGAGCCCAGCCCACAAAAGACTTTCAGCAAATGGAATTGCCCCTTGAATTATTTTCCTTCCACTGTTACATTTTATTTTAAAATGTTCAAATCTACAGAAAACTGGAAAGAATAGGACAATTAACACCCATATACTTTTCATCTATTCACCAATCATTATTACTTTCCCACATCTTCTTTCTCTCTTTCTCTGGTTTTTCCCCTTAATTATCTGAGTGTGGGTTGCAAACGTAAGACCACTTTGGGATGTAGCTCCTAGAAATATGGATGCTCTCCCACATAACAGCATTCCCATGGTACACCTAAAAAAAAGTAATGGTCATAAAATAATATTATTTAAAATAGAGATGTGTATTTAAAACTTCCCAATTGTCCCCAAAATGTCATTTTTGGTTTTAATTCCAAAAAAATTTTTTAAAACTCGCACATTACATTTGGTTGTCAATTTCTCTTTGTCAATGTGTCCCCTTGATTTTTAAATGGTATGGGAACAAAGACACTCTCCAGAGCAAGCAGGGCCAAAAAGCAGATGGTAATTTGGCAGAAGAGGCAAGAAGGAAACCTTGGAACTGCATTTGACTCCTCTCTGAGCCACTGGTTCTGGGTGACCTTGGGCCTGACGCTTCGTACAGATGTTTGCTTCATCATCTGGAATCAGGCCCTGCACTGGCCCAACTCGGGACCCGTTATCAGTCCAGTGGAGGGGGTTGAGGCTTATGAGCTTTCAAAGTCATACAGAGCCCAGTCTGCATCCTCCTTTCCTAGTGGTGTGACCCTCAGCTTTACCATCTGCAAAATGGGTATGCTAACATTAGTGCCTACCTCACAGGGACATAATTCATAATCAGAACTAAACATCATAATTTGTGTGGAGCACTAGGCACAGCAGCTAGTATGCAGTAATGGCTCAGTTTTTTTTAATGATATTTTAGTTATTAATTTTCCAGAAATTATAGACTCTACAATCAACGCTCTTATCTGCACAGCAATTGCCTTTGGCTTATGAAGAGCCCTTCACCATTTACAAAGCACTTTCTCCATTACCTCCAGTGGAATGCGGTCCGAAGAGGTGGCAGCGTGGGGGACAATTTCCCCCGTTGCAGAGAGGGGACCTGGAGGCTCAGAGAGGCTGAGCAAGTTGGCTGAAGTTACGGAGCTGGCTGCAGAGCATGGACTCAGGGGGCACCACCCTGCCTGGCCGTCCCGTTCTGAGCTGCCGGTTCTGTTACCATGGCATCAACACTGTGTGGCTCTCCAGCCATCTCTGCCTTCAGAACACATATTTGTCTCATTTGAGTGTCCAGGCAAATCTGGACACCCCTTGCCTCCTGCTGTAGGACCGCAGACAGGAGGCTTCGAGAAGTAGAGCCATCTGTGGGGTGGAATGGGAACCCTTGGGCCCGGCAGGCTGCTACTGAAATGTGAGGCAGGAAAGTGTGCTGAATTGCAGACAGCTTTAGAGAGTGAGAGTGGCCACTGTCAGCATCAGACTCCTGCGGGCCTACTAAGGGCTCTTTCAGTAGCACTGTGTCCCTTTACGTGTGAAGCCAGATAATTAGCACGGGAAGATAGGGTCCCTTCCCCTCGGCTTCGGTTCTGAAGCATCAACTACAAGAATCAAAGTGACTTTGAAAAATGGCTTTTTGTCTGTCATAATTTTCATTTCCTCAAAGAGAAGGCATATTGTCGTAGGCAAAAATCAATGCTTCCCCCTAATAACGTGCCTACAGAGATCCGGTGCTGAAAGCCTCATGGAGAAGGAATGGAAGCTTATCTATAGGATACATCAGCCACATCAAGAATCTGAAAATCAATACTTTATGGGCTTGCATAAAAAATGCACAATTTTTTAATCAAAATACAAAACAACTGACTCTAAGGTTTTAAGATGAAAACAGTTTCTTGCCACTAAAAACAAACAGAAAAAATCTGCAGGCATCCCAAGTGAAAAATATATCCTTTTACCAACCTAAATATTATAATTATCAGAGCATCCTCCATGTTGCAAGAACCTAGTCACCCCTCCCCCATCCCACCGATGACACATATATTTCATGGCCACCAAGTCAGAACCTCTTTCTGGGACAGAAAGGAGGGAAGGTTTGCTGGGTGCCAGCTATATGCCATGGTCCGGGCAAGCTGCTAGGGAAACAAGGCTGAAGAAGCAGATACTACGTCAGACCGTGGCACTCTGAGGCTCTTGGCCTTCCCTGTGGTGCCCTCTCTCACTTGGGGTCAAAGTCCCAGCAGCGGCCCCAACCCCACGTGGCCTGGCCCTGGTTAGGTTCTCTCTGACATCCCCTCCCTTCCTTTCCAGCCAGGCTGGCTTCTTCCCTGCTCCAAGCAAGTGCGCACGCACGCACGCACGCACGCACACTGCATCTGCATCCCTTCCCCAGGGCTACTGTAACAAATTACCACAACTGAGGGGCTGGAAACAAGAGAAATGTATTCTCTCCCAGCTCTGGAGGCTAGAAGTCTGAAGTCTCAGTAGGGCCATGTTCTTTCATAAGGCTCTAGGGAGGATCTGTTCCATGCCTTACTCTGAGCTTCTGGGTGACAACTGGCAATCCCTGACATTCCTGGACCTATAGATGCATCACTTTACTCTCTGCCACTGTGGTCATACACCATCCCCCTGTCCCTCTCTATGGCTCTGTCTCTCTGTGTCTCTTTTCCTCTCCTTATAGAACACCAGTCATATCAGATTAAGGGCATACCCTGCTCCAATGTGACTTCACCTTAACTAATCACATCTGCAATGACCCTATTTTCAAATAAGCTCACATTCACAAATACTGGGGCGTTAGGACTTAACATATCTTTGGGGGGTGGGCATAAGTCAATCCACAGTGCACACTAAGCCTCAGGGTCTTTGCACGTGCTGTTCTCTGTGTCAAAGGCTCTTCCCCCAGGTGTCTACACAGTTCACTCCGTCATGCCTTCCAAGTCTATGCTCAAATCCAGTCTTCTCAGGGAGACCTTTCTGATTACAGCACAGGAAATGGCAACACCCCCACCCCTCACACACTCTCCATCCCACCTACATACTTTCTTTTTGTCCATATTATATAACTTCTGATTGTATAATTACTGATCGGCTTGTCTCTCTCTCCTCACTAGAGTAGAATGTAAACTCCAAGAGGGCAGAGATTCTTATATGTTTGGTGAAATGTATCCCCTACACTGAGAACAGTGCCTGGCGTGTCATAAGCACGTTATGAACACTTGTGGAATGCATGAATGGTCCAATGCGAGGGAAGGTGGACACGAGAATACAGCATGATGCTATAGGGTGATGGGGGCTGGAAGGCACAGCACAGGCGACTGTGGGGATAGGAAGCAGGCAGTGGTCTGGCTCCAACACAGGGAAGAAGGGGTCCGAGGTGGCTTCCTGGAGGAGGTGATATGTGAGCAGTGTCAGGAAGGGCAAACAGAAGAGTCAAGTGCTGGGGGTTGGGTAGAAGGGAGACAGCAGAGGCAGGCATCCCAAGTGGGACACACAGCCTTCTGAGAGATGTGACACCACCACCACCACCAACTCCACCTCCTCCTATGACTCCTGATATTTCCTGGATGCTGGTGTGCCAGATGCTCTTTTTTTTCTTAGAGAGAGAGAGAGAGAGAGAGAGAGAGCACGAGCAATGGGGGGTGGAGAGAGAATCCCAAGCAGGCTCCACATTCAGCATGTAGCCTGACGTGGGGTCAATCTCACGACCCTGAGATCGTGACCTGAGCTGAAATCAAGAGCCAGAAGCGTAAGCGATTCAGCCACCCAGGCGCCTGGCAGGTGCTCTTCTAAGCACCTGTCTTAACTCATGGAATCGTCACAGCCAATGAGGCGAGTGCCTGTATTACAGTCAAGGTGTTGGCCAGGCTGCTTCCCTTCGGAGGCTCTAGGGGAGAATCAACCCTCTTGTCCTTTCCAGCTGCTGGAGGCCGCCTGTGTTCCTTGGCTCCTGGCCCTGTCCTCCATCTTCAAAGCCAGCAGGGCAGCCTCTTCAGGTCTCGCTCTGACTCTGACCCCTACTTCCATTTCCCTATCTCCTGCTCTACCTGGACTCTCCTGCCTTCTTTCTAAGGCCCCTTGTGATGACACCAGACCCACCCTGGTGGGACAGTCTTGCCTCCTCCAGGTCTTTAACTTCTTCTCATCTGCCAAGTCCCTTCTGCCATGTAGGGTAAGCTTCCCAGGTTCTGGGATCAGGACAAGGACATCTTGAGGGGCCACAACTGTGCCCACCACAGTCCTCTTGTTATGCATTTTTCAGATGGGGACCCCAAGGCCCTGGGTAGCTCTGTAACTTCCCAGGCCTTGTTGGGGAGGGGAGGGAATAGGGGCTGAGCCGGGCCTCAGAGGCAGTCTCTCCACAGAGGCCATACCTGCCTCCACCCCGTGAGACAACGTGGCAGGTGCACAGATTTGCAAGGAACTCCATGTCACTGGAGAGCCGAGGATGCTGGGGAACAGCAAAGCTGAAGCAGGTGCAGCAGGGCAGGCGAGGATGCAGAGGCCCTGTGAGCCGTGAAGAAGCCGGACTTGCTCCTGAGGGCAATGGGGAGCCCCAGTAGGGTTGGCCTCACCTTCAAATATGCCAGCCTTGCCAACATCTTGACTGTAGCCCAGCGAGACTAGTTTTGGACCTCTGTCCTCCCGAACTGTAAGGCACCCATACATTTATGTCATTTCCAGGCATGAAGTTCGCAGTTTGTTACAGCAGCCATAGGAAACTAATACAGGCACCCGCCTCATTGGCTGTGACGATTCTATGAATTAAGACAGGTGCTTAGAAGAGCACCTGCCAGCGTATTTGAAGGTGCCAGCGTGCATGAAGGACAGGTTGGCGCAGCAAGGCGGGTGCCTACAGGTGTCAGGAGACATGAGCTCACCACGCGGGTGCTGGCAGAGCAAGGGGAGTAAGAGACACCCTGACCTCTTCAGCCTGAGGTGCAACATGAACTTGGCCCCCACCAGGGCACTGGTGTCCCGCCCCACTTCAATGAAAGGTTCATATATTTTGGCCAGAACTGTGAGAGGAAAAAAACTTCAATTATCCTAATTGTTCAAATACTGTCTTCTAGTAGAAAAGAAACGAGATGTTAAACAAAATGTGGGTGGGCGGTTGCAACAAAGACAGAGCTTGGGAGGGAGGCAGTGGGGGGAGTAAGAGAGTCGCTGGGGAGGAGGGGGATGGGGCAGTGAGGAGCCACTGGGTAGCAGCTGGTGGAGGAAGGTGGAAGGCAAGAATGTCCAGGCTTCGGCAGAGGGCGGGCATCAGCCAGTGCACTGAGAAGGGCAGGCCAGGCAAGGAGCCCAAGCCAAGAGCACAAAGGATTGATTTACAGTGGGACTTGCATTGATTTACAGTGGAACCTTGAGCAAGGGACTTCCTCTCTCTGGGCCTCAGTTTTCCTGTATGTACGGGGGATATGAGAGAGGAAGGATCTGCCTGATGTTCCACAGGGTTTTCTGCAACACCCAACTTCTCCTTCATCACCCGGCCTGGCACACCTCCCAGGAAGCCCTCCTCCTGGCCTCTTGAGGCTTTGTCAGCTGCCCCCACCCAGGAGGCACTGCCGTTTGTGGAACCAGAACCTAGGAACCTGGTACTTCGGCCAGCATGCACTCTGGGCCAGGTGGAAAGGCTTGCAGCTGCAGCCCCCACAGAGGGGGATGAAATCTAGCCCGCACCCCGGTTGCCATGTTGCACAGCCACCAACGGGACACCTGTGTTCTCCTCCTGAACCCGTCCCCACATTCGTCTCTACCTGTCTACTTGGGCAGGAAACCCCAACCATCAACACACCCGGCACAGGGCTCCAGATTGCCTGCGAGACCTGAGAGTTCCTGTGGATCATCCTCCTACCAACGGCTCCCTGTCCTCAGACCCTGTGTGACCCGCGTGGAGCTAGGACACTGTGGGGCAGAGAGAAGACAGGCTTGGCAAGAAACCACTTCAGCCACTTCCTCCTGGGGGGGATCTAGGGGAGGACCTGGGCATTTCTCTGGGTGTGGCCACGATGCCACCGCTCACCAAGGTGCTGAGAGAGTCAGACGGGATAACAGGGTGACTGCACCTATACTAGAAGGCTCCACGAGGAAGCAGTGACGGTTAGGATCACTCCTCTTTGATGACACAGAGTTAGAGGCTCAGAGGTTTCTCTGAATTTTTAAGGTAGGTCCACGACCAATTGGATGCATATTCTACCAGATCTCCTTAATCCTCAGAGCAACCCAAAGAGGAAAAGACCAGTTTATACCCATTTCACAGGTGAAGAAACTGAGGCTCAGAGAGGTTTAAGGGACTTAAACCTTAAGAGCACACAGTATGTAGTGATCTGGATTCACACCAAGTCCACCTTCCCCCAAAGCCTGCACAGGAACATGCCACAACCAAGGAAGACAGGACTCAGGGAGAACAGTAGAGGGAACATTTCCTGCCAACCAGAGAAGTGGAACTGCATGTAAGGGGACCACCCTGTGCAAAGTTCTGGACAGAACCTGGAAAACATTATGCTAAGTGAAAGAGCCAGTTACAAAGGACCGTATACCATACACTTTCATGTCCAGAATACGCAAATCCATATGGACAGAGAGCAGATGATTGGTAGACAGGATCTAGGGGAATTGGGGGAAAAGGGAGAGTGACTGGTAATGGGTACAGGTTTCTTTTTAAGGTGATTAAAATGTTGCTAAACTGATTGTGGTGATGACTGCACAACTCTGTGAGTATACCAATTACCACTGAACTATGTTCTTTAAATGGTTGAATCGTACGGTATGTGAATCATATCTGTTATTTTTTTAAAAAGATATAGAAATGAGTCTGATCTCTGGTTTAGCATAAGGTGAAATCTTAGTGAGGTAGTTAAGAGCCTGGATTCAAATCCTGCTACTTGCTGGGTGATTTTGGACTAGTTACTTAACCTCTCAGTCTCTCTATTTCCCTAGATGTACAAGCAAAGTAACAATACTCTGAGGATTATGAGATTTGATTTTCTTAAAAAAGATTTTATTTATTTATTTTAGAGAGAGACATCAAGCACTAGTGGGGGGAGGGAGGGGCAGAGGGAAAGAAAGAATCCCAAGCAGACTTCACGCTGACCATGGAGACTGAAGCGGGGCTCGATCGCACGATCCTGAGATCATGACCTGAGCCAAAACCAAGAGTCGGATGCTTAACCAACCGAGCCACCCAGGCACCCTGAGATTTGATTTAAATGATATAAATACCTATATTTAAAAAGGCCTGGCTCATTATAAGTTCTAGATAAGAACTTGCTCTTATTTTTGTTACCTGAAAAAACGCCAAGCATGATGGCCTTTATTTAGTCCCCTTCGCATGTTGTATGTACAAAGCTACCTGTCCTGTTCTGTCCATCATGAAGTGACCTAAAATGCTTTCTCTTTGGAGGGAGAGAACCAAGCATTCATTCAGTCAATAAGCATTCATTCTTGCCTCTGGCTAGAACTTTTCTGGATTCCCCCGGAGAGCTGAACCAGCAGAGAAGTTACCACTGAGATCATCTTGCCTTGGGAATAAAGGAGAGAGGATGTGGAAACCTAACACGTCTCAGTTAGCAATCCCCTTTCTTGAGTGAGGCAGCCGGGCAGAAAGGATAGGAACTGGCTTCTGGTAGATTCGCCTCAGCCCCTGACAGGCCGGTTTGGAGGGGTGGCCCCAACTTCAGAGGGCCACAGGATGCTCTGAGCCCACCTTCGCTCCTGGACTTTCTCCTTGAATAAGCTACTGAGATCGGAGGCCAAGTCATCAACAAGTTCTGCTTGGCCTGCATCATCTCCCTCGTCAGCCTCATCCATCCTCCAGAGGATACCCGGACCACCAGAAGCCACCCCCTCCGGGACCCAGGGAGGGAGACTGGGAAGAAGGGCCCCAAAGCACTGGCTGCAATGTCCAGGGTTTCAGCGCCATGAATGAGATAGTGCTGGAATAAGCTATTCCCCAATCTCTTGTTCATTGTTCTGGCTAATGTGGGAATCACCTGGAACAATCATATAGAAATACTATGTTCCAGAGGGCTTTGTAAGCTGTCCTCACCTGCAGGTCTGTTAGACTCATTATAAATACCTAACAATCTGAGAAGCTGCACAGGGAAAAGCTGCTTCTTGAAGTAGCAACCACCCTGTCACACGTCCACACAGGGCAGGTGACGGGTGAGCACCCAGCAAGGATGTCTCGAAGTGGCTGCAAGTGCCAGTGTATGATCTCTGCGGTCCCATGACCACTCTCCTTGGTTTCTGACCCCTCAGCAGTACCCCCAACCCAAAGCTCAGTCAACTACGAAAGTCACAAACCAAATGAGCTACCAAGGACATCAGAGACAATCCAGTCCAGCCCCTCTATTATAACATGGAAAAAATGGATTTTACAAGAGGAGAAGTTAACTTGCCCAAGGTCACGCAGCTATTCGGGGCAGAGCCTGGAGTCTTAAATTGGCGTTGTTCAATTGGGCCTGAAGTTGGACACTGGCAGTCAGACTTTCGGCTGAAAAAACTCTTTCAAGACTTTTTGTTTCCATGGAGGATAGTCAAATGGCTTTTAATCCGATAAGGATGCTTCCCAAATATGGAGAATTTTAGGAAAACGTAGCTTTCCCTCCAGACCATCAACAAGTAAAAATCAGAATAGATGCTTTGAGAAGTTACAAGATGTGAGATACAACAATAACTTACATGGGTTTAAAATGATCCCACTTGGACCCAAGAATAAACTGTTTTAATTTTAGCCCAATTTTACAGATGAAATGAGTGGAGACCAGGCAAGCTTGAGAGAAGAAAGACCGAGAAGCCTGGGCTAATTTCAAACCCAGGACTTTTGCCCCTACCCCGGTGTCCCAAAGCCACATGTTATAAAGATACACAAATTCTGAAAGGAAGGTAGCTAATGATCTAGGCAGCAGGCTGGCTATAACCCCCTCCTGAACTGTCCTTGATGAGGCCAGAGCCTTCTCTGGACATTTGCTAGGGTTTGACCAGCTCTGGGGCACTGGTAGGCTGTGAAACAGTTGCACTTGCTGTGAAATTGCCCACTTTAAGTGGCAACACCTTTCTTTCTTTCTCCCTTCCATAAAAAGGATGGGCACTGCTATTTCAAAGCTTTTCGATTACCTACGCCACCATACTTTACTTCTCCTCCAAAAAATCACACCTCACTCTCCGCTCTGTGTGTGACCCAAACCTCGCCTGAAAATGTAACCTGCCTTCACGTACCACCCTGCCTCCAGCACCTGCTGCCAGCCACTGCTTGCGCTATCTTTCCCTAAGAAGAAAGGGCAGAGTTTGCAGCATGACGGAGTGTGGGTTCCCCATCAGCCAACTTCTTTCACCTGTACGTCTCCCAGCTTCTGCCTGTGCAATTTAGGACACCTGTGTATGTGCCCATATGTGCACGCGTGTGTGCACGCACACACACATCTAAAGCTGCTGCAGCTCCCCAACTGCTTTGCCCTTTTCCCCACCTGCCTCCTTATACAGGTCTTGCTCTCGTTAGAGCAGGGCTGAGCCCCTCTCCCCCCAATCACTGGTAAATCAGTTGCCAGATTTAAAACTAAGTCTAAGTCAGAACCAAGAGTATGAGCCCCAAGGCTTCAGATCCTCACAAACCATTCTGGGCAAGGAAAGGGATAACTCTTACCGCTCATGGTCCTGAACACTAGGGGTTCATCCAAACAGGACTGAAGAGCTGGGGTTTAATGAGCAAGGCAATTCATTCAGACTTGATAGTTACACATTTTCAAATGTGTTCCAAAATGATGGGCGCCTTCATTCGTAAAGAGAACATAGAGATTATTGGGTTCGTGCTATTATTTTAATAAAGAATAATTTTCACAGAAAAGACTAGAAGTGATCAGATGATAAGCCTAAAATTTCTTCTTGCTCTTCTTTATACCTATGATGATTTCAATCATTAAGCTGAGCAAGCGCATTTATTGCTGGGAGCTCCTTAAATTACAAGCAATTTTCTTTTCCTCAAGAGCAGATAATAGAAACCAGACTGAAAGGGGTGGCTGTCCTTTTCCACATACCCCTAATGGCTTCAACATCTCTGCCCACTGAGTGTTTGGAATGGTTATAGTGGACACTGGTGATCTCCTACCTAGCATTCATCCTCTCTCCCCTGATAGACCCTGATTTTCATTTGGGCTCACCGCTCCCCCATAGGGTAGCAGCCAGTGCTGCACACAGTCCTGACCTGATCTAACCCATTTTTCTGGATCATGACTGGTACAGGAGTAAGCCAATCAGAACACGGAGGTCCCTGAAGGAATCTGCTTGGAAAATGTGGGCCACTGAACTATGAAAAAAAAGTTTCTTTTAGTTACAGGACAGGACCCTGTTATGACTTGAGTGGGCCTAGGTACTTTTGCTTTCCCGGGCTTTCCACAATCAACAAACAAATAAATTTAAGTGTGTGTGTGTGTGTGTGTGTGTGTGTGTGTGTATACACTAAAAATTACATTCTAAGGCTGCACTGACATAAAGACTGCATTATTACTATTACATATCAACACATTTTCTCCAATGTAAAAGTCCTCTTCCTCTTCTTTTACAATCTAGTAAAACATTTTGTGGGCTTCTAAAAGGCACTGTGCTTACTGTACCTCAGAGATAAGTTGGCCCGGTTACAGGATTGAGTTGACACTCAATGCCCTCCCCTACTCTGGCCTTCTCATTTGAGTCAATGGATTTCCTAATGGTTTATGCCACTCTGAGTGGCTTTTTTATTCCTGGCAGCCAAGAGTATCCAGATACCCTACAGCAATGGCCAGGAAGGATTGATGGATCAGAAGCACCCAGAGAAGGCAGGTAAGTCCAAATCCGAAATCAGACATTGGTTCAAATACCTATAACACTAATCTTTCAGGGTCTCAATTTTCACATCTGTAAAATGGGGATAACACCACCTACTAGACGTGATCACTCAACGAGAGATGTATCTCACACGGAAAAGTGTTCATGCCATGGTGGTGCTTACTGAGAGAATCCTGCTTTCACTATGACCAAGGTTTGGATGTGGGTATCTGGCAACAGGTAATTGGCACGAGCATAGTGGGGGCAACAGGAGCTTGAGTAGGAAAAAAGGGGGGGGCACCAACACACGAATACTTTTAACCTATAGAGCTATGCTGTCCAACATGGCGGCCACTAGCCACATGAGGCTGACACCTAAATTTAAATTAATTCAGATTAAATGAAATGAAAAATTCCATTGCTAGGTTGCACTAGTCCCATTTCAATCACTCACTAGCCACATGTAGGTAGGGGCTAGCATTTCAGACAAAGCAGCTAGAGAACCATTCCACCATCCACCATTCCACCCACCATCAGAGACAGTTCTGTTGTCCAGCACTGCTGTGGGACAAATAAACCACCATTAAATGCTATGCTAATATAAAAACTATCAATGCTACCCATCAAAATCTGACCAAGCGGACTCTCAAATTCAGAACTACTGCATCAATCGGTGCTGTGTTTACATACTTAGGAAAAAAACAGCCCAGGAAAAGGCATCTGTATTCAAGCCTCGATTCTTATGTTTGTTTCCTGGCGGTGTAAGCCTGGAAAAGACAACTTATGTTTCCATGCCTCCGGCTCCTCATTTACAAAAAAAGGAGATTAATAAAAGTTTTTATCTTATCGGGGTGCTCTGATGATCACATTAGCTAACATATTCATTCCACTCACCTTTACGACGTGTCTACTAGGCATCTGTAACTATGTATTCTACCCCCTGGGGATAAGACGGGGGCGAACAGAGATGTCCCTGCCCCTGTACAGCTTACCTTCGAAAGATTTCAGCAAATGTTATATATGAATCCTGGTAAAGACATCAACGATCCTATGATTCACATATGACATTAATGAAGCCCTCTCTCTCAATTAGAATGTAATCCCAATTTTAAAAGAAGCTGTCCCCTAACTTTTATCTTCCTCTCAAATACACATCTCAACTAAGAATTCTTTAAACTTGCGCAAGGCTTTGGGTTACATCATAAAACCAGACTTCCCTCTGACATTTGAATCTAATTCAAGAAAAAGATCTGATTTCAGCAGCTTTTAGTCCAGACTTTAGAAAAAATTAATTATGCATGCATTCAACTAGCAATGAGCAAACTTGATAATTTAGGCAGTTTAGCAATTGGATTGAAATTTTACAGCTAATTTAAAGTACTCCACTCTACTGACTTCAGACTTGGGGTTATGAAGCTGAATTAGCCTGGACAAGAGCAATTACTCAGCACTTTGAGCACACATGGCCTGGACTGACTTTTAGGCAACCACTCACACCCAGCCACAGCTGGCTGGACGCTAGCATGCCAGGGGGTACATGGACACCACACTGAGCTTGTGTGGTGTTCTCTAAAGCAAGACTGGCTCTTATTGGTCCTTGTCTCCCCCAAACCGACAAAAGTCACAGCACACTCCATAAATGAATGAAGTGAGTCCTAGTAGAAGGGTCATAATGATTTACGGCTGTGGGACTTTGCACAAGCTCCTTAGCCTCTCTGAGCCTGTTTCTTCAGCTGTGAAATGGAAATAGTAATAATACCTTCAGGGCAGTTGTGAAGAGGTAAAGATCTGGCACACAGTGGGTGCTCAATAAATGTACCTTCTTGTCTTATTCAGTATGGCAGTTTTAAAACATGGTACCCAAACTCTCAGACATACCTCCCCTCAAGAGGTGATGTCTAGATCCCTCCCCCTTGGATCTGAGTGCACTTGCGACTGCTCTGATCAATAAAGTTTGGTGAGAGTGAGGCTACATGACCTCCAAGACTAGGTCATACAGGCCATGCAGCTGTCCCCTGGACTCTGTCTTTCCATCTCAGGACGCTCCCTCTCAAAACCACATGCTGGAGACCACACGGGGAGGCTGTGTGTACGTCCTCTGGTCCACGGTCTCAGCTAAGCTCAGCCTGAGTCAACTCAACTTGCCACATCCTCCCAAATCACAGTGCAGGACAATCCATCCCTGCTGCAGACTGTCCGATGTCCTGACCCACAGGATAATATAACAAAATGGTGGTGGCTTTGCCCTGACGTTTGGGATGGTTTGTTAGAGCAACCAGCAAGGAACATTCAGTAGGCATCATTCCCTCAACACTCACTGGGCCCTTTCTCCATGCAAAGTAGTGCAGTGGGCTCTGGAGGGCCTCAGGAAGTACGGGCGAGTGGAGAAACCGAACTGTAAACAGCTAGTGGTGTGCTGGTAAACGCTAATGAACACCTGGAGGGTGGGAGAAAGCCCGGCTTCGCCGTGCTGGCCGATGTCCATGGTGCGAACACTCTCATCAGTGCCAATTCCAAGCTACTGATGTGAAAAATTCCCGAGAATGTAACATGAGCTCTTAAAAGCCAGTATCAGCTGGGGTGGGAAGTGCTATGGAAAAGGCAACAAAAATGGCAGGGGCAAGGGGGATTCCAGGTGGTCAAGGTAACGGCTGCCATTTTTGCTCAAAACTCCCAATACTGCCTCCAAGAAATGATAAAGAACAAGAAGAACAAACCAAATGTGCGCCTTCACTATAGCTGGAAGGCAGAGAGTCCCTCAAACTTTCCAATTACCTGAGAGTAGAAAAACAAACTAACTCTCAGGGAGAACAAGTGCCCAGACCAAGAGCAGTTTGGGGCAAACTGTGTAGAGAGGAGAGAGGACATAGTAGCAGGTGCAAAGCTGATCTAAAACCATCCTAGAAAAAGAAAGTCCACCCTAAGTACAGAATTCTGGAAACAAATACCAGTGGACCCTACCACCTACCATAGGGAATAGTTTATAAGGGGGCGGTACAAGGAGGTGGTAGTTGAAAGGCAGCACTTGGGGGTAAGAGGAAGAAGGGTGGTGGAAAAGAAAAGTGCCTTGGGCAGCCAAACAGTCGGGGGTGGGGGGGGGAAGAAACAAGAGGGGAATCTAGAATCCTAAAAAAAAAAAAGAAAATTGGAAAAATCAAAGAACATGCAACCCTTACCCTCCCCTTCCCCTCAAAAGAAAAAAACATCAGGGACAGTGTCTGAGTCTCCCCCAGGCCAATACTGTCCCATCTGTAAAAGGAGGCTGTGTCCAGGTCTAAACTTACATGAATCCATATTTTATATAAGCATAACTTACAGGAATCCAGGGTTTCCTCCTAATAACCTAGCATTCTGTGTTTGCATGGGGTTCCCTAGAAGCAGGGCTTGCCTGAGGGCTAAGAGGTGATCCGGCAAGGGAGCAGGGAAGGTGAGATAAGTCCGAAGAAAAGTAGACACGAGGATACCATTGAGCTGCTCACTGCTGTGGGCAACTGAGGAACCACCACAATTCTTCTCCAAAGGGGGGAGACTAAGGCATCTATCCTGTGTTGGTCCAGTTCCTCTGAGAAGCAGATGCCAGGAGAGGATTAGACACACAAGAGATTAATGGGGAAACACCCTGCGAGAAAATGGGCCAGAAGCCAGGGATGCTGGGAGAGCATCAGACCACAGTGTGGGTCTGACCCACGGACAGGCAGGGGGAAGTGGGAAGGGTGGTCAGCAGGAAAGTCTTAGGCTGCAGTGCACTTGTAGGGGTGCTCAAGCAAGGGAGATGGGCAGTTCTCAAGCCAACCATCCATCAGAGGCATGGGCCTGACCTAGTGTCCCCACTCGGCTCAGTACAGGCTTGGGGCAGTCCATGGGAAGCATGGCCTCAGCATAAAAGTGGTGAAGTACTTCAGAAGGCAGAGCCAGAGCTCTGGTCAGTTACACTCACCACTCCCGGGGGGGCAGGGGTGCCTTTTCATAGTTGCCACGTGGGGCTGAGTGGCCTAGAGACTGGGACCCAGAGAAGTGCTGTGCGGTCTTGCGGGGGAAGCCCATCAGCATGCACAAGACTGCAGCTGACCTCAGGGGTGCCCAGGGCTTGTGGGATGGGAGAAAAGCATCAGCTCAGCTCCCAAGTGAGTCCTCCGCCCTGGACCCTGGATAGAAACATTATTCCCCCTACTTCAGTCTAGACACGTGGGAGGCTTGACCAATAAAAACACGGGACTTCCTGGGGCGTACATTAGAAGGTGAGTATGTAACCCCAGTAGAATGTTTTATACCTATTTTTAGTGGGTTGAAATAGTGTACCCTCAAAATTCATGTCCACTTAGAACCTCAGAATATGACCTAATTTGGAAATAGGTCTTTGCAGATGTAATTGGTTAAGGATCTTGAGACGACAACGTCTTAGGTTTAGGGTGGGCCCTAAATCCAATGACTGGTGTCCTCATAAGAAGAGAAGGTACAGGGAGACATGCAAGGAAGAAGGAGGCAGAGATTGGAGTGATGGTGTCACAAGCCACAAGACAGAAGGAGGCGCCGGAAGCTGGAAGATGCAAGGAAGGAGCCTCCTGGAGAGGCTTCAGAGTAAACATGGCGCTGCTGACACTTAACTTTGGACTTGCAGCCCCCAGAACTGTGACACAATAGAGTTCGGTGGTTTCAAGCCATCCAGTTAGTGGCCATGTATGAGGGGAGCCCTAGGAAACTCAGAGGCCAATGAATGAATAATGAACTACGGTTAGCAAAAATGAAAGAGTAAATTAGTGAAAATAAAATAATAAACTAATAATTCTAAGCCCATCAAAAATGTAGACATCACAGAGCTGGAGGAAGAAAAGCCCGGCCAGAGAATGAGTGACTCTTGGCATCCAGAAGGCATGAGAGCCACGCCTCTCCCCCGTCAAATCTCTGGGCAAGAGCTCATTCAGCTCCTGCTGGAACACCTCCAGGGCCTGGGAACTTAGCACCTTAAGAGAAAGCCTCTTCACTTCTGGCAGCTCTGACAGTCAAAACCCTTCCTCAGAAATATCTGCCTCCCTGTGATCCCCCAGCTTCCAGCCTGGCTTTGTTCTCTGGTACCCAAACTGCTCCTGACAATGCCGCTCCTACTAAATCTCCCTCCTGCGGGCAACTCGGGCAACTCGGCCCCAGTTCCTTTAAGGAATAATGTCACTTACTCGAAATACAACAATGAACCAGAATATGCAAATCATCTTATCAGCTGTACTCTATAAAGACAATCTTTCCCTGATTAGCATACTGCTCTGTCTCTATTTTCATCAGGGATTCACAGAGCTGGCACACCCAGAGCTTCTAGCAACCACAGGGCATTTGAGGACAGCCACTAAGGCTGGGAGGGCACACCAGGCCAAGTTCAGGGGGAGAGAACCACAAGAGTGGTCCCTTCGTTCCACATACGACTGGAGAGTGACCCATAGGTGCCAGAGTCTGGAGTGGGGTGGGGTGGGGAGGGAGGAGGCCAAGGTGAGGGCAGACAGGCTCGAGAGGGAGAGAACGAGAGGAAACTGTCATCAAGTTACTCCCAGAACAACAGTGTGGGTGACAGAGCCAGAAATAATCTCTAGAACTCTCAACCTAACTCAACTGTCATACTCTAGCTTAAACAAAGGGGAAGGCTCACACAAGGGGCGAGAGGTGTGACTGCCTTCTGGCATGAAATCCGGACAGGCTTCCAGAAGGAGGCATCTGAAGGTTGGGCCTTTAATTCAGATGTGACAACCAAAATAAAAGGGACAGAGGAGGCAGAAGGAACTGCCTAAGCAAAGACTGCGTGAACCCTCAGGCAATATTTGGGGAATGAAGACAAATCTAGTGTGGCTGAAATAGAGAGGTTCCACCTGTAATCCTCAGGCCCTCTCCCTGACCCTCAGACTTACTTGTAACTTGCAGAGAGGTCCTCGGGTCCTTTCAGGGGGAGCACCGGGTTCAGCCCCAAAATCTCTCAGGAAATGGAAGCACACCCTTGGAGAGAAGTCATTCCCTCATGAAGGACATTGCATTTTGTTTTTGAAAAGAAGAAAAAAAATTGGGAAGCCAATGAACTTCAGGACCAAAGTATCTCAGTGGTGAAAGATCCTTTGGGCCAATCTGCCAACCATTGCTAAAACGTCTCCTTCAGATCCCTAGCTCAGAGGTGCGCATAAATGCAGAGTCCCAGGCCCTCCACTGGAGACTCTGATTCAGTGGGTCTCGGGTGGGGCCCTGGGGAATCTGGTGGTGAGGGACATTTGTAAACACTGATCTAACTCACCTGGCCTCTGCTTACACACCCCTAAGGACAGGGAGCTCCTTCCCTTCAAGGGTGACCCATCCCAAATTTGAAGAGCTGTGTCCATTAAAAACTTCCATCTGACACTGAACTGAAAATATCCCCCCATGCCAAGTGCTCCCAACCCCCTGTCCCTGTACTGACTCCACATAAATCCCATCCTTCTGCTGTGGGCAGCCTGGTGGGAAGGTCAAATCCACATGAAGGAATGGCCTACTGACTGCATATACTGGACGTGAAAAGGAAAAGCACCGAGGGCCACTCTGAGAACATTTTATACCCCTCTCCCCGCCACTCTTCCGGTGCTCCCTCACTCCTACTTCCTAAAGGAAAGGAGAGAATAACGATGCTAATAAAAATGCACACTTACTGGATGCTTACTGTGGTCAGCAGAAAGAACGCCTCCCCCGCCAAGGATGTCCAAATCCCAGCCCTCAGCCTGCGAATGCGCCAGGTTATACAGCAAAGGGAACCGGGTTCCAGATAAAATTGTGGTTGCTAATTAGCTGACCTTAAAAGAGGGAGATTATCCTAAATTATCTGGGTGTGTCCAATGTAATCACAAGGGTCCTTAAAAGCGGGAGGGGGGAGCAGAAGAGCGAGCACCGGAGTGATGTCCCTCGGAAAAGACCACTGGCGGCCACTGCCTGTTGGAGACCGAATGGGACGATGAGGCCAGAATGTCCGCCGCCTGGACGAGGCAGGAAAACAGATCTCCCCACGAGCCTCCAGAAGGAATACGTTCCTGCTGACACCCTGACTTCATCCCACTGAAACTCACGCCAGACTTGTGCCCTCCAAAACTGTAAGATAATAAATCTGTGTTGTTTTAAGCCACTAAATTTGTGGCAATTTGTGAAAGCCACAATAGAAATCTAATACACTAATACCCTCGGCCTTTGCCCGGGGCACAGCGACAGAGGCTGTCAGGAGCCCTGTGCCTGCGGTGTCTCAAAACAGTGTCCTCCCTGGCAAGCCTTCCTGCTCCTCGACATCCAGCAATCACGACAGAAACAGGCCACAGGCACCCCAATTATCCATGGTATGTGCTGACACCGGTCTCCACCTGGCATGCGTGGCCTGACCTGCACCATCACACCCATGAGATGGTAGCTGCCAGGAGATGGGCACTGCCCTGGGACAGACATTAGGGACCCAGTGCCCACCCCTCCCAACCGGGGAGAGGAGAAACAGCACAGCTGACAGTGACACACTTTTCCTACAAATACAACTCAATTAACCTGGCATAAATTTCAGCCTCATATCTAATCACCAACCATCCCTCACACACACATAAGCAGAGAAAACATTTTCAAATACAAGACCATTTACAACGGCTCAAGAAAATCCTGGTTTCCTGCACTCTGCTTTCAAAACAGCCTCACACCTGCCTCCTTCCTGGCCCAGAGGTCCGGCCGCTGATGTGCGGTGTCAACATCTCTGTTGCCAGCTGTACCCTCTGAGGGTCCCTATGGCCCCATTAAAAATAGCCTGGCCTCCGAGGGGCCCTGATGATCGGGGACCTGCCCTGCTGGGCCTGGAGAACCAGGCATCTCCTTCCCAGCCAGAAAGAGGCACTGTGGTGGCAGCCAGGCCAGGCCTCTCCCGCCACCTACAACTGGCTATCGGCCCCCTCGATTCTCACCTCTCCTCCTCATAATCACCACGGTCATACGGACAAAGGACTCTTGGCTAAAATCCCCCTCATTTCAACATTTAAGACTTGCATGCTACTTGAATAATTTTTAAAGTTTTGAACCTTTGAAAAGAGAACCGCGTACATACAAAACATGTCAACACTTTGATAGTGATTTTCTCAAAACAACCAGAAGTCCCCTTTCTAAGGCAGAACCAGGACCTTATTCACTTTTGGGTGGGCTGCACCTCGAGCACCCAGTGGGTGCTGGGGTAATGAGGCCGAACCGAACTGCATCCCCTAACCTCATCGGAGCCTGGGGATACAGAACACAGACACGTAGTCCCAGACACTACAAGGCTTGCCCTGCTGCCTACACTAAACTGCTGACTACTAACACTGAGGAAACTGGTCCCAGCCTCCACAGGCAGATTATCCTCATTTTCTCCTCATCCTGTAAAGCTCAAATACCCCTCCTCCACAAAACTGCCCTAATGCGCCCCTCACTGCCAGTCAGAGTGTGTCACTCGTTGAGTGATGCTGAGGGCCACAGACAGAACGGTCCTTCCATGTTTCAGATACTGGGCATACAAGAACTGTGAGAGATGCTTTCAGAGCAGGGGAAGGTGCAACAGGCAGACAAGGATCATCTTAGACTTTGAGCAAGCTGTGCTTTGGGAGGCCAGAGGAGAGAGACGTCTAACCCACTGCAGAAGAGAGAGGGCAAGAATGCATCCTGGAAGACTTCCTGGAGGAGGTTCCATCTGAGCAGAGTGGGTAATATGCAGGCTATGCAAGGTGGGAGGAACCCCAGGGCAGAGACTCAGAGGTTCTGAGACATGGCAGGATGCCTGAGGGAACCAATAGCAGATTAGTAAATCTGACACATGGGATTTGGAGTAAGGCATTTGCAGACTGAGCTTGACCCAGTTACTAAACCTTTTGAAGCCTTAGTTTCCTCATCTGTAAAATGAAGGCCTTGAGGCCTCCCTCCTCCGTGATTCTCATACCTTACACACATAAGAACACCCTGGAAGCCTTACTAAAATGCAGATTCTTGGGTTTTCCTCCTCTTCCCTCCATTCCAACACAAACGTAGCATCTGAATCAGTAGGTCTGGGATGGGACCCAGCAGTCTGCTGTGTAATACACAACACACACACACACCATACCTCACCACACCACACTACATCACACGTACCACGAACACACACACACACACACACACCTCACCACACTACATCACACATACCACGAACACACACATACACATACCACACGTACCAGAAACACACATACCACACACATCACAAACACACATACCCCACACATAACACAAACACACATACACACCCCACACATACCAGAAACACACATACCACGTACCATAAACACACAAACATACCACATACCACAAAACACACACACCACACACACCACAAACACACACATACCACACACACAGCACACACCAATTACCACAACACACATCACATACACACACCACACATACCACAAACACACACGCACACCCAAACCAGAAACATACCCACACCCCTCATACATATACCACAAACACCATACCACAAACACACACACACACATCATACAACATTCCACAAATACACAGTCGCATACACAATTTTGATGGGGGGAGGCCAGGTCCAGGGATCCATAAAACAACAACTGAATTATTGCAAGACTTAAATTATCTAATGTAAATGAAGCAACTAGTATGCACTTGACCATCACTGGCACTCAACAAGTTACTTCCCCTTCCTTCCTCTTTGTTCGTAAGAATCACTGCCAATTCATTTAAAGATTTATTTATTTGAGAGAGAGAGAAAGAGAGCACAAGAATGAGTGGGGGAGGGGCAGAGGGAGAAGCAGACTCCCAGTTGAGCAGGGAGCCTTGACACCACCCGCCACACTGAGCCGAAGGCAGATGCTTAACTGACCGAGCCACCCAGGCGCCCATTCATTGCCAAATTTTAATAGAGCAGAGACTCCATTGTGCCTTCATTTTAGTTGGAGCCACTTTTATATGTTTCTGTGTTTCCGTGTCTGCCTCCTCCAACAAGACCATGAGCCTCTGGGAGGCAGGCACCAAATTAGCATTGTCAGCCTCCAGTGGGCCCTAGCCAGGTAAGTGAATGAAAGGCCAGAAGGCAGTCCTCCTCGGCCCCTTGGCCTGGCGGCATTAATAGTGTAGCAAGTAGGTCGATGGGCTGGGGGGTCCTGATGGCCTCACCCGAGAGAAAAGTGGCTCTGTGAGGAGTGGTCAGAATGGAATCCATCAGGAAGCAAGCCTCCTCCAGCACGGCTGCTTCCCACTTACAGCAGCCCTGGGAGCGTTAAGTACAAGCTGGTTGACCACTCAACAAGTTCTTTATGACATTGCCAGACTCTCACACCAGAATAATATTAATGAAAGTTTCATGCCCTGATAAATAGTTCATCAGGAGCCACGGAAGGTGATGGCCCCACCCTCTGCCCCAGGATCCCACTGCCTCTTTGTCTCCTTTCTCCGTCTTCACCTCCAATTAGCTGCCAAGGCCCACTGCCTCCACCGTCTACTCCCGCCTCTCCAACCCCTGCCCCAGCCCTAACGGCGGCCCTGCAGCTTCTCAGCTGGACACGGCAACGGGCTCCTCACCACTCTCTGTGTCCCTTCCGGCCCATCCCCACACTGTCACAATAATCTTCCAGAAGCCCAGCTAGGAACTGATCTTGCCCCTACTCAAAAGCCTACAACAATTCCTCACATCTCCAGAACCAAGGGCAAATATTTAAGCCTGACATTCAGGCTCCTTCAGACCATAGAGGTCTGGTCTAACTTAACTCTCCCTCATCACCCACTACCCTGATTCCTCTGCCTCTCTGGCCCAGTGAACTACAGATCCCGCCCTATTAGTAAGACATCAAATTAACTTAGCAGGCCCCAACCAGGAATTTTTAATAAAACAGAATAGAATATGAAATACCAGGGTACATTGCACATAGGAAGTTTCCATTTCATGAAAATTCTGTTTTAAATGTATGTGTGTGTGTAGGTGTGAATGCGGTGGATCACATTGCAAAATGCACATCTTACCAGGGATCACAGTCAAAAAGGTTTGAAAAGCGCTGTTTAGGCCAAACTGAATTCACTGCTTCTCTTCTCTGTTCTATGCTCTGTTCCTCTTCACTTCCTCTTGCACGGTCCCCTCCTCCCCTCCATCCTAGCCACCTCCATTCACCCCAATCCTACTCACCCATCCACACTGTCTTAGCTGGCTTCCCCCAGAAGAGCCTGAGACAACAATGTTTCTCTGGGAGGTGACCTCAAAAGGTACCAGTAAGGAAATGGAGAAGGGAAACAGAAAAGGAACTGGAATAATCCAGGATGCTCTGTGGCAGATTCCTGCTGTGGACACCTGGACTCGGTCCGCTGGGGCCTCTGGGGGTGAGGGAGGTGGGGTATTCAGCCACCCACTCCTGCCGGCCATCCCTGCAAGATCCTGCAGATGGGGGTTGTCAGAGCAGCAGGGGGGGCAGAGTGAGTGTCCAAAGGCTATGGATGGAGCAGCGACAAAGATGGACACGAGTCATTTTTGACACGAAATCTGGCCTTATGCTTTGCCCATCCTACACACACACACGCGCGTGCACATATGCGCACGCACAGAGGCCGGGCATCATAGTTTCCATTTGTGTAGCAGACATTCCCTTTCCTACCTTTGTTCTTGAACTTCATTGATATAAAAATTTTAATAGAGCAGAGACTCCATTCTGCCTTTATTTTAGTCAGAGCCCCTTTTGATATTTCTGTATGTTCCCCCTAACAAGACTTCTTGGAGGAATCTAATTAGCTCAGTATTCTTGCCCTCTTCTCCCTGGTAACAAAGCCTGTATTTTCCTTGGGGAACACTCTTCTTCTGCTCTCAGTCCCTGGGAGCCACTGTATCCCTGTGGCCACAGTGACAGGGGCAGAGATGTGCACCGACCCCAACCGGTCCACAGAGACACAGTCCAGGGACATGCGTTTGCTCTGTTGGTTAAAAGAATCCCTGTTGCTGAGAGCTGCTCGCTGCCATCCTCCCACCAAGAAGAGAAAAGCTACCAGAGATGTAGCCAGCACAGAATCAAGGGGAGGGAAAAGGGGAATTAGGTCCTGGTGCCTGTTCTGAGCCTCTGGAGCCGGCCTTCCTCAAAGCCTTGGAAAGATGCTGTTCCTCTCCATCAATTCTTTCCCCTGAAGTCAGCCTGAACTGCGTTTCTGTTACTTGCAACCCCGAGTCCCTTCCACGGCAGCCTGCCTTCTGTCCCTCACCACACTGTCACCTGGGGACCTCAGCACGGCTGACACTTGGCAGGGAAAAGAAGGGGTCCAGAGGGAGGAGAGGTGGAGGGCCCCTCAAACACCTGTTCCAGGCCAATGCAGTTCCTGGCCACTGGCAGGCAGACATGCCACCACTGGCCCCAGTCATGACCTCACCTCCAAAACAGAGGCAGTCATCTGTTACAGACACAGAGTGTGGGCAGCAAAGAGCAGAAAGGACTAGGCTGTGGGAAAGGAGGCCAGGAACAAAAGCATGTCTGGGGCACATGGAGCAGTCTAAGAGGACCCCTGGGTGCTAACACGGGGACCTCGGAACTTGCCGGCATATTAACCCAGATTCAGCTCCAGTGAGGCCCCTAGCAACACAGCTTGTCAGA